>NC_135621.1:66022702-66333952 GCF_053574225.1 Canis aureus | reverse complement strand
TGAAGTTCACATAACATTAGCCATTTTAAAGTTAACAATTCATTGACATCTTGTACATTCGCAGTATTGTACAACTACCAGCTATATCAAGTTCCAAAATATTTTTGTTACTCCATAAAGAAATCCCATACCTAACTACCTGCAGATTTTGGCAACTATCAGTCTGCTTTCTGACTCTATAAATTCACCTATTCTAGATATGTCATATAAATGGACTTGTATAATATGTGACCTTCTGTATCTGACTTCTTTCATTTAACACAATGTTTTTAAGGTTCACCCACATTGTACCATGTAACAGTACTTCATTCCTTTTCTATGACTGAATAATGTATGTGTATACCACAATTCGTTTATCAATTCATCCCCTGATGGATTGTTTTTACCTTTTGGCTATTGTGAATATTGCTACTATGAATACTCATGTGCAAGAGTTTGCTTGAGGACCTGTTTTCAGTGCTTCTGCATCTATACCTTAGGAGTGAAATTGCTGGGTCATACAGTAATTCTGTGTTTAACCTTTTGAGGAACTGCCAAACTGTTTTCCTACTTTTGTTTCTGAAAGAGAAGACCCACAGCATTTGTGAAATGAACTTGTCTTACTAGGGAGAACACAGCCCTCTGAAGCTCTGAGAATCCTCTGAAGAATTGAAGGGCACATAGTCATTGGCAGTGAAGGTGTGTGAAGGTGTGTGACTGACCTCTGTGCCCAGACAGAGAGAACCAAAATACACTCTGAACAACAATAAGCATAATCTGCATAAAATATAAGAGAAAGTTATCCTAGATCAGCCCCCAAATCCAGTAAGTTTTTGCCAGTTGTTTCTTTGAGATGTTCCAATCATCACGGACTTGTTTCCCTTTGGCCATGCTGCCACTATAACAAACCTCAACTCCAATTAAGAGTATTGCTTTAAACAAGGAAGCCAATTCTGATGAGTTGTATTCTGATAAAAATCTGAAAAACAGTCTCTGGTTGCCAAAAGTCAGGCTTGTACCCCTTCCTTCCTGTCAGCATAAGGATTCACACTTTGAGTGTTTGACTAATGTTGACATATTAATTACTATTTAATTATTGCATAGGGAGACCTCTGTCTGTTTTTCCAAAAACTTACTCTGTTGTGGCCAAATTGGTATTAAAGACTAACCTAATTTGCCTATTTCAGAAATAGACTGGCCTTTTAAAAACCCATGCCTACGTTCAGTTTTCTGAATGTCCCATAGATGCTTCCCTTTGTGACACTGATATTGAAGACGCAGCAGAGCACCCAATAACATCCCACACTCATCCTGCAGTGCCAATTAAAAGCGATGCTAGGGTGTCTAACCTCAGGACATGGACACAGTTTACCATCCCTGCACCCCCATGCTTAATCAAGCTGTGCTGCTCATGGTGTGCAACAGAATTACAACTCTAACAGAATTAAGATGGAACAAATTAGAAACAAAACACTACTCTTTCTTGGAGGTTTTATTCAAGTTAGTATAGTTGAGATAACATGCACCCGGAAAATGAGCTCATCCATCGTGGATCTTGCCATGTTGTAATTTGGAATTTCTCCTTGGAAGCATGAAGCTATTACAGTCTGAGTAGCATGGTTGCCAGAGAATGAATCCTCAGAAAACCCTGGGCAGCCCGAGTCAGAGGAACTGCTCCATGGCTGCTAATCCACTGTGTCTATAATAGTTCAGTCCGATCCCTGACATTACACAGCCTGAGTCACATGCTCTTGGAGATTAATTCAACTCTAAGTGAGAAGGTCAGAAGGGGACAAGGAAGCAGGGCAGCGTGGCATCCTGCAGATGCACTCTGGTCAGACAGCAAAGGATCAGATTAAGGAGATAGGCTCTGTGGGGTCTCCTTCCGCTCATCCAGGAAAACCCCTCCTTGAGGAAGGCTTACAATTCCCCAAGAAGAGAGTAATGAGTATGCCTGTGAAGAAACAAAATGTCCCTGCGGTGGGATTTTTGAGTCATACATAATTGGTGGTCTCAGCCAGGAGAGAGCCTGACACTTCAGGCTTCAAAAATATACAGAATTTGGCTCACGGAAGAATTTATGTTAAAAATTTTAAGCTAGTTAGACCCCTAAAGTTTGATTAACATTTTCTAAGAACAGGAGAAATCCTTGTTTTTATGAGAGTCAATTTCTCAGCAATTTCTCACTCATTTCTCAGCAGTTTATCTTCTTGAACTATTACAAAATTCTTAATATATTAAGCCACTCTTGATATTTTTTTACAATTCTCAAGAAATACATTTGGGCCTAGGTAATAACTCAAAGGCAATATTTTTGGATGATGCCCCGAAATGCTGCTTAGTAAAGTGAGTCCAGGCTCCACATTATATTAGAGATCATCAGGTGATGTGCTTTCAGCTGGCACACAGGACCCTTCCTTCCTGCCAGGGCAAGTTCTTGGTAAACGTGCAAGTCTCATATGACAAACAAGAGTTGGTTTGGCCCCTCGTGAGATTTGAAGTCCATTAAACCAAAATAGGAATCAGGGTGTCACATGCAAAAGGCCCAAGAACTCTTCCTATCTCTGGTAAAGAGAAAATGAATTGATATGCTCCTAGCTTTCCAGTGTATGACCATGATGGAAAGTATCCTTCCATTTTATACCAAAATTATGACAGCACTCTATCCTACCAGTCCATTTGCTTGAAAGCTACCTCTCTCAAAGTGCTTTCAACTATATCTGAAACTTTCTGTACTCCTTGTATATAAAACCCTAAAATAGAGCTTTCCTACATATCCCCTTTGGCCTTCTCAATACACTGCTTTGACATTCAGGAAGATTTGTCTGCCACAGGCCCAGTTATCCTAACTGTTGTGTACTATCACACCCCTGCTAGGAGCTTCCCATTTCTTACCATGCATCTACCCTTCTTCATTGATTTTCAAGGCCTTCTATAATATAAGCCCAGCTAACTGTGTTTCATCAATTCTAAGGTATGTTTTTAAAATATATTAAAACATTCTGAAATCAGAATGCCTCTCATGATTGATGGCAATCTTAACATCTTAGATCCAAGGAAATACGGTTCTTTTCTCAGGTCTTGGCTTGCTACAGGATACCTTTGTCCTAGAAAACAGGACCTCTCACTTTGCTGTGCTGTAACTCATTCTTTCACAGCTCCAAACTTTTGTTCAGACATTTCCCTCTGTCAGGGCATCCCTCTCTCCTGCCTCCTTTCTATATGGGCCCATCTTTGAGGCCCAGCTCAAAGACCACCTCCTCAAAGAATGCTTTGTTTACTACCTCAGCTGGAAACAACCTTCCCTTTGAATCCTTTCAGTTCTTTCTTTGTAATTGTACCAACTCTTATCACACAGTTCCTTTTAGTTTACATACTTAGGTACATATTTGATCTGTACATAGGACTCCTAGAGTCCTGCAAATTGCTTGAGAAAGCAGCTAAAATGGTGACATTCTGTGAAAGAATGTAAATTTGCTTCACTAATGCAATCCAAGGCATTCAGTTTCTTTAAAATCTGTGGAGTACTATTGTTCCAGAACTCATTAAGAGCCCTGCTTTGAACTGCCCTCTACAGGTAATATATCATCAGTGAGTGAGAGAGAGGCCTAAGACAATGGATCAGCAACACATACTGGAAGATACCCAGCTGGGATGGGGAGCTGTTAGGAGTAGTTGCTCTACTGGCAGGACTCACTGGCCCTGTTCCTGGCAGTAGCCATTGGAAAGGTCAAGTTCTGAAAGACCATGTTGCTTACAGATTGCCAGCCCTCTCCACTCTCTATCCTCACAGGAGCCATGATGTGAATCCATGATGGGGCTGGGTGGAAGACTCTTGGTTCCTCAGGAAATCCAGACTGGGCTGGAAGTCCAAGAGCTCTGGGTTCCCTCAACAGGCACCTACACGGAGACAGTGAATGTAACCCAGCCCTGTCAGAGGGTGTAGCCTGGGAGAGAGGCCTGCGTGTTCATGCCATCATCTGCAGGAGATTCTTCTCCATCCCAGCTAATTTTGAACTCCCCCAAGCTATGCAAATAAATCTTTGCTGCAATACATTTACAAGCCTTTCTCTTAGCAAACTTTCATGGCCACAAGAAGATAAAAATCTGCTCAAATGCCCTCTTGCTGTTGACATGCTAGTCTGTGGCTAAATTTAAAATGACTTGTGAAATTTCCTGCTGAGTTCTGCTTCCTAAGGTTAATACCATTTTCTAGAAGGCTTAAATACTTCAGCCTCAGTCTCTACCAACCGAGGTTGGTTTGGGAAGCTTGAGGTTTGTGCCAGCTTCTACATTCTAACATCTGCTCAGTGAATGACTTGTGAAATTTCCTGCTGAGTTCTGCTTCCTAAGGTTAATACCGTTTTCTAGAAGGCTTAAACTCTTCAGCCTCAGTCTCTACCAACCGAGGTTGGTTTGAGAAGCTTGAGGTTTGTGCCAGCTTCTACATTCTAACATCTGCTCAGGGTGTTTGTACCCTGCAATGGGTGTTTGCGTTAATGAGTATGAAGTTCACTTTTCTCTGAGTCAAAATGATTGGCATGTTCCATGAAAGCTTTCATAGGATGTCACTGCTCTCCATGTGGCTTCATACCACATGGCCTTGCATAAAGGTCACAAATGTGGAGCTGATTTCACCAAAACAAATCATTTTAAGAATTTTTTTACTCACTAAAAAAGTCATAAGTTTATTATAGAAAATGTAGATGATACAGTATATTATTTTAAAAAGGAGATAGATCACTCCGATCTCTCATTGTTAACACTATGGCATGTATCTTTATAATAATTTTTCCTTGCATATATAGTCCTATGATTTTTTAAAAAAATATTTAATATAGAATTGGAATCACACTTTGCAAACTCTTTTTAGGTTGTTTTTCTCCCTTACTGATAAATGATTAACATTTTCCTTTGTCATTATGTAAGAGTTAACAGCATGGACTCTGAAGCTAGCCCGTCCAGATTTGAATCCTGGCTCTGTGTCTTACTAATGTGTGACCCTTGGATGTGTATTTTAAATAAAGCATGTACTTTAGATTCCTCATTGGTAAATGGGGATAATAATCGTTATTTCACAGAGTTGTTGTGAATATTTAAGTGAGTCCGCATTTGCCAAGAACTTAAAACACTGACTTAGGGCTTTATAGTATTAGCTATCACTACTATGACTGCTATTTCATTTTGTTCCACAATATCATTTTAAAGACTAAGTAGGATTACATATTTGGGGACACAGCATAATGAATTTATTCAAGGTACCACTGTTGAATACGTAGAGTGTTCTACTTTTTTAGTATTATGAGCAATACTACAAACAGACATCATTCTTCCATTGCATTTTTAACAGGACAGGCTATGCACCAAGCAGGGAAGGAAAGGAATACAGTGATGGGAAATAGAAGTACCGTATTTTGCCCTCTTTGTTTTGAGCTTGGTGGGAGAGGCAGATGACATCAGTACCTAACTTTTGCCCGGAAGGCTGCTGCTTAAAAACTACTCAGACTTTATGGTACCACCCAGTCAAATATCTGATGGTCCTTCTTAGATTGAATCACTAGTAGTCCTGTCCTCAGATTCTGACCAGAGAAAGATCCTGAGCCAGTCATGTCATATACTCCTAGTTCTTCATTCAACAGCTGTCATAGAATTACACAGCCCTGTGGGTTCAGTTCCAGGTTAGCCTTGAAGGATATTCCGTGAACTCAGTGAGTCCCTAGAAACTCCCTCTTTTCTAGTCTGATGCATATGAAGGTTCTGTTAGAGATGTTCCTGCTCTCTCTTAGAGCTTGATTCCTGTGGCCTTCCAACACTACAGGGAACAAGATGAAGGGACCTTTTTCTTTTTCTTTTTTTTTTTTTTAAAGATTTTATTTGTTTATTCATGAGAGACACAGAAAGAGAAAGAGGGAAGCAGAGATACAGGCAGAGGGAGAAGCAGGCTCCTCGCAGGGAGCCCAATGTGGGACTCAATCCTGGGACTCCAGGCAGACACTTAACCACTGAGCCACCCAGGCATCCCACTGAGCCACCCAGGCATCCCAGGACCTTTTACTGAGTCCTGATTCCCTGTCCTTAGTAACAGGGGTGGTTATGATGCATTCTGGTAGAATGGGGACAGCATCCTCTCTACAGGTTGAGAGAATTATAGACTTAGAGGTATTGCATGGTTTCATAGAATCACTTTATGCACCAAAACTATGCCAGAGCAGATGAACACTGTTTGGGAGGACAGTGACTCATTAGATCACCTTCATGAAGCTGTTCATGGAAAACACGTCAAATGCCTGTTCTTACTATCTCTCTGTCAAATGTATCACCAACAAAACTACTTACTTGCCCCTCAACTTCTCTAACCAAAAGTTCATAACCTACTATATTCCAGAAGATTCATAACTTCTGGATTTCTGCCATTATTATCTCCTAGGTTCCCTGGAAAGTTCTGCCCACTTGCTACCCCTATGGGGCTCTGGATAAATACACTGCTTACAGAATTTACTTAATACATGGAGACAGGGGATCCCTGGGTGGCGCAGCGGTTTGGCGCCTGCCTTTGGCCCAGGGCGCGATCCTGGAGACCCGGGATCGAATCCCACGTCGGGCTCCCGGTGCATGGAGCCTGCTTCTCCCTCTGCCTGTGTCTCTGCCTCTCTCTCTCTCTCTCTCTCTGTTACTATCGTAAATAAATAAAAATTAAAAAAAAAAAGTACATGGAGACAGGAGAGCTCTCCTGTAACCTCAATTATCTCCAATCAACTGGACATTTAACCTGGTGCCAGGGGTTTCTGTTTCTACTAAGTAGGTAGACACCTTAAAATACAGGGATGAGGCCATTGACACTAAATAGAAATAGTGGCGAAATAGGCAAGATTAGTCTATACTGTTAGAAGTCAGGAAAGTGATTATCCTTAGTAGGGGGAAGAGGTGCAAAGGAAGCCTCTAGGCGGCTGGTTAACATAGTCTGGGTTTTGACCTGGGTGCCAGTTCAAGTATTCATTTTGTACAAGTTTAATGAACTGTACACTCAAGGTAAGTACAACATTTTTAGTATGTGTGTTGTACTTCAATGAAAAAATTTAAGTGGGGGATATTGATAAACTGGATTAAATACAGGAATATTCATCTCTGTTAAGATTAGTGGCTCTTGGGGGATCCCTGGGTGGCGCAGCGGTTTGGCGCCTGCCTTTGGCCCAGGGCGCGATCCTGCAGACCCGGGATCGAATCCCAGGTCGGGCTCCTGGTGCATGGAGCCTGCTTCTCCCTCTGCCTGTGTCTCTGCCTCTCTCTCTCTCTCTCTCTCTCTCTGTGACTATCATAAATAAATAAAAATTAAAAAAAGATTAGTGGCTCTTTCCTATTGCCACCAAATTTAGCATATAAAAACACAGGATGCCCCATTAAATTTCAATTTTGAGAAGATAACAATTATTTAGCATAAGTATGTTCCATGAATTATTTGGGATACGTTTATACTAAAAAAGTATTCATTGCTTATATGAAATTCAAATATAACTGATCATCCTGTATTTTATCTGGCAACCCTAATCCTAAATCTTCTCTTCCATTTTTGATTTAATGAGAAAGTAAGAAAAGGATGTAGCTTAAATGAAATATATTAAGGATATGTAGTCTTAGAAGGAAAAATGTATAACGTATAGGAGACAGAAATGATAAAGTAAGTGTTCTGGTTTTTCATTTTCTCCATTTCTCCTTTATTTCTTACCCCTCTTCTGTTTTTAGTTTCTCATTCCCACTTTCATGTCAATGAAAAGAAGAGAAATAAGATAAGCCGAAGAAATAAGGTAGTGCCAAAATCGTTTACACTTTTCATTTATTGAGTTTGAATTTGCAATTCTCTTGGTGTTTCTGAAAATTTCAATTCTGATTTGTCTGTGTTCTTGTTTCTTATTTTTCACTGAACTATTTCCCCTCTTTTTGTCTCTTTTTCAGAACTCTGTAACCTATGCCCAGTTGGAAGTTGAACCCTTCCCAATATAAGCAGTGTTTTCCCTGCCTTTTCTTATCTTTAGGCTTCATAAGCTAAACTTGAAAAATCTACTTTCTATTCATCTCAGAAAGGTCATTTTTCCCTTTTCTTTCTCCAACAATGTTAACTAATATGCAGCTGCGTTCATTTCAACTATGGTTCTCACACAATTGGTAGATTTGAACCAAGTTTTCTGAATTTCATCTCCCTTTCTTTTCTATACTTCCCACTATTAAAGGTGAAGAAATTCTAGTACAAATTAGCTAGTACAATTAGGCTCTGTTAGTAAATGGAATCAAGTCTCAAAGGTTTTGTGCTTTGATGCATTTTCAGCACGTAGAAATGGAGGCAATAAAATGAAATTGTTTCCTGTATCCTCAAAAGCTTCCAAGTCGTGATTTTCTGCTACCAAGAGTATTACCACTTTAGACAAAATTCTTATATCAAAAATGATTTTAATATCCTTTCATTTAAACAATAATTACATCTAAAACACTCGAGGGGAGGGGTACCTAGGGGTGTAGTCACTGAAGCTTCCGACTTAGTTTCAGCTCAGGTCCTGATCTCAGAGTCTTGAGATCAAGCCCTACATTGCGCTCCACACTTCAGTGCAGAGTCTGCTTGAGTTTCTTTCTCCCTCTCACTCTGCCCCTGCCCCCTGCTTGCTCTAGTGCTCTCTCTCTCATTCTGTCTCTGTCTCTCTCTCTCTCTCAAATAAAAATAAAACACTTGAGGGCAGGATGAAAGGGAAGAAGAAGGAAGTTAATCCACATCAAGGAAAGATGATAATATGTCTTAACAGCCCATACTTGAAACTGTTGCTATAAAGGCTGATCAGTTAATCTTTTCAAAAGTTGATGGATTTTCTGCAATGTTATCAACTAATTATATTTCTGATTAAATCACTTCACTAATCATGGATCCAGTCTTTTCTAAGTGACTCTGGGCTACACTTCTCATGTTTTTCACACAATTGATGGGAGTGACTGGTTATCTTGTGGTCATGGAGACTAAAACTTTTAAAAATCATATATATTAATGGATATGTGTGTGTTTGTGTGTGTGTGCACACACATTAATGCTGTGTTAATAAGTGTTGCTGTTATCAGTTACCTTTGCTGAGATATAGGGAGAGAAAGGAGGGCAGAATGATAAAACCTATTATGTTCAGAGAATGGAAAAATACACAAAGATAAATTAGTATGAAAGTATCATAAATGAGGCAAAAAAAAAGCATTAATTTTTATGGAACAGTATTAGCATAGGAACATAAATCAAGTCGCTCTGAAAAGGTCCATTAATCAATAAATAGCTTAAACAATTGCAGAATCTTTAACAACTCTAACAGTGTTTTCAATTCTAATAGTTCCCCTCTGAAAGCAATCGTGATAGCAGCTAAATAAGCTTCCAGGAATGTACTGAGCTGTTACCAATTACTTGCTTTTTTGTCCCTAACATTCCTATAACATTCAAAAGTCTTCAAAATCTGTCCCCATCTACTATTCCAACCTTTTCTCCCACAATCCTCTCACCTGCCCTGAGTTATTTCTGATCAGGTCTCTTTATTGGCTCCTAGATCAATGCCTCTGTACCCTGGAGGCTGCCGGAATATTGTCTTACTCACTTCCTCCCTGCCCTCCCAAATCATGCCCCCCTGTCCAGGCCCACCTCAAAACTCACCACATTCATTAAATTATGTCTGTCTTCTCTAGCCCACAGCCATCTTTTCTTTTGATTGGCTATATTACTAAATTATGGTATATACCACTAATACGGTATTTCATTACATACTAGCTTATACCAGCTTTTCCAGTATTTTCTTAGAGTTACTTAATATGCATGGATATATGCACATACTTTTGTAAACTATAAAGCATCATACCAATGTATATCATTATCTTCATAGTTTTAAGCCTCCCTGAGATGAGAATTGCACATACATTTTCATACGACATCTAGGAAAGTAGAGCATACTCCATGGCCCCTCAATAAATATTTTCTGATAAATAAATACATGGAAGGCCTCCCAAATTGGAGCTAAACTACCAAGGCTTGCATTTATTGCTTGTTAACTGTCTGAATTTGATCTAATTAATCTCTGTGCTTCAGTTTCCTTATCTGTATAGTATGCATAATAATGATATCTATAATGAATTGCTTTGAGAATTAAATGAATTCATATTTACATGTAAAATGCCTAAAACAGCTTGTCTAGCACAAAGCAAGTATTCAATAAACATCAGCTTTTGAACGAATGAATGAAACACAGTGGATTGCAATTAAAATCTAGAGAAAACACTGGCTACTTTTTGTTTTTCCTGGAACTATGATTATAAAATGATATGTAGTACATAAGACTGTTAAGGGAGGAGCACCTGAGTGGCTATGCCAGTTAAGCATCCAACTCTTGTTTTGGCTCTGGTCATGGTGTTGGGGTTGTAGGGTTGAGCCCCAAGTGGGGCTCCATGCTCAGTGAGGAGTGTGCTTGGGGCTTCTTTCCCTCTGCTCCTCCCCCCACTCATGTGTACTCTTTCTCTCTCAAATAAGTAAATCTTAAAAAAAAAAATAAAAAAAAAAAGAATGTTAAGGGAAATTCGTTTATCTCTAAGATGTAAATTATGATGATTTATTCCTGGAGAGATTTTTCAGAGTGAAGTTTGTATTCTGTATTACTGACTTTTTAAAAACTAATTCCAATATAGTTAACATACAGTGTTAATATAATTTCAGGTGTACAATATAGTGATTCAACAACTCTATACATTCATTACTCAGTGCTTATTGCAATAAATGTACTTCTTAATCTCCTTCACCTATTTCACCCACTCCCTCCTCCAACTTCCCTCTGATAACCCTCTGTTCTCTACAGTTAACAGTCTGTTTTCTCATTTGTCTTTTTTCCCCCTTTGTGCATCTATTTTGTTTCTTAAATTCTACATATGAATGAAGTCATACGGTGTTTGTCTTTCTCTGACTGTCTTATTTCACTTAGCATTGTACCCTCTAGATCCATCCATGTTGTTGCAAATGGCAAGATTTCATTCTTTTTTTATGACTGAGTCCTATTCAATTGTATGTATGTATTCTTTACTCATTCATCTATCAATGGACACAGGTTACATCCATTTCTTGGCTATTGTAAATAATGCTGCAATAAACAGGGGAACGTAGATCCCTTCAAATTAGTGTTTTTGTATTCTTTAGTAAACACCCAGTAGTGTGATTTCTGGACCATAGGGTAGTTCTATTTTTAAGTTTTTGAGGAACCTTCATACTGTCTTCCAGAGTGGCCTCACTAGTTTGCATTCCCACCAACAGTGCACAAGGGTTCCTTTTTCTCCACATCCTCGCCAATACTTGTTGTTTCTTATATTTTTTATTTTAGCCATTCTGACAAGTGTGTGGTGATATCTCATTGTGGTTTTGATTTGCATTCCCTGATGATGAGTGATGTTGAGCATCTTTTCATGTGTCTGTTGACCCTCTATCTTCTTTGGGAAGATGTCTATTTATGTCCTCTGCCCACTTTTAAATAGGATTATTTGGGGGTTTTGTGTGTTGAATTATACAAATTCTTTATATATTTTGGGTATAAACCCCTTATCAGATATGTGATTTGCAAACATCCTCTCCCATTCAGTAGGTTGTCTTTTATTTGTTAGTTGTCTCCTTTGCTGTGCAGAAGCTTTTTTTTTTAATGTCTTAATAGTTCAATTTCACTTTTATTTCCCTTGCCTCAGGAGACATCCCTAGAAAGATGTTATTATGACTGATGTCAGAGAAATTACTGAGTATACTCTCTTCTAGGATTATTATGATTCAGGTATCACATTCAAGTCCTTTACCATTTAAATTGTTATGATTAGAAGACAATTCTCTATCACAAACACACACACAACAATGTAAAAAAACATTTCCAGCAGGGACTCCTAGGTGGCTCAGCAGTTGAGCATGTCTGCCTTTGGCTTATGTCATGATCCCGGGGTCCTGGAATCGAGTCCTACATCAGGCTCCCCATGGTGAGCCTGCTTCTCCCTCTGCCTGTGTCTCTTCCTCTATCCCTCTGTCTCTCATGAATAAATAAATAAAATCTTTAAAAAAAAAAATTTCTAGCACTAATGATTTGCACATAGATCAATCTTAAATCATTTCAAGTAATTTTTATTGCTCTGTGGAGCCATCTGCTGGTCAATGGTGTTTTATGTATGTAAATATAAAAGTTTATGTATAGGTTTTTCTCTGATGGATAAAGTCAAGCTCTACTTGGATGAAGTACTTCCCATAAAGTATAGCTAGGAATTTGTGACCCAAACAAAACCTGCAGAAAATATTTTTCCAGATAGAAGCAATGAGAGCAATTTGGCAATAGGATAATGGAGAAAATAATCACATTGAGTAATGAGTAATCTACTCATTGAAAATGAGTAGATTCTATATTTGGGATAATTGTTTTATTCTTTCAAGTTTGTGTAAAATTCTTTCTTTTTTTTCTTTTTTTAAAAGTAATTGTTGCAAGTATTTGTTTTATTTTTTTAAGATTTTATTTATTTATTCATGAGAGACAGAGAGAGAACAAAACAGAGAGGCAAAGACACAGGCAGAGGGAGAAGTAGGCTCCATGCAGGGAGCCTGATGTGGGACTTGATCCCGGGACTCCAGGATCACACCCCGGGCCGAAGGCAGGAGCTCAACCGCTGAGCCACCCAGGGATCCCCTGTGAACTTCTTTCTGCTGATAAGATAGAAAAATACCTATACATATATATACACACACTCATATATATTCACTGTAATATATAATTTTTGAAACTCCATATAGATCAATACCTTTCTACTTGTTAAAATTAATATGTTAAATCAAAATGTTATATATATTCTCCTTTTGTATGGAAACTTTTTATCACTTTTAATTAACTATGAACTCATAGCCTTTTACGATTTTAACTTGTTTCAATTAATCATTATTGTTACTACTTTTTTGTTGCTTAAATATTAACATGTTCAGGGGACGTTCCCTTATAGTTTCTTTGGTCTTCTACACAGTTCTACGCTTGCAGCCTTGATTTCTGGCAACAACCTGATGTTTCAAATGCAACATAACTTTTCCTGCCTCCAAATTATGAAGTCAACTATCCTATAAGAATCCTGGTGCATTTTAACAGAGAATAGCATAAGAAACTAAAATCTGGGTACTAAGGGTACCCATATGAGATTTGGTTGTGGGCAAAACTAGTATTGTTGATGTTGGTGTTGCTTGTGATAGAGCCAGGTAAACATTTATTTTTAAGGTTATGCATGTATATTGATCTTTGCCCAATTTGATATTGGGCAAAGCATTATGTTTCTCTATTCTTTTTTGTAGCATTTTTTTTTTCTTACCACCATGACATTCCCCCATGTAATTTAACTTGCCATCTTTGGCAAATACTTACATTAGTTCTGATCTTTTTGCCTTCAACAACTCTGCAATGGGATCATTACAAATATATTTTACACATATCCATGATTCTTACCTTAGAACAATCGGCTTGACATTTTTAATGAGTATTGCCAAAATTTAGAGGGCCTTCGTTGTTCCTGAGTGGAATTAATTGGAATGCTGTGAAAAGACCACAGAGCCAGAAGGTAAATGGGAGCTAAATACCTAAGTCTACTTAAATCACTTACCTCATTGTGTCTCAGTTTCCTCATTTGTGAAATTATGGTAATTAACCTTTGCAGCTGAGTTTCACAGTTTTAAATATGCTTTTATAGTAATTTCCTCTCCATCCTACTCCATAGGAAACTTTCGAGGTTAATTAAGGTAACTGACTCTTGACCTCTTTTTGCTTTTTTCCATTTTCCTACCTTGATAGAAGCGCGAACTCTTCTCACTGTAGCATTCCAGCTGTTCTCTCTTTAAATCTCAGGCCAAATTCATAGGTTTTCAGGATGATTTGAAAGTTATCTAGGTAAGTTGGTGGGGACAGGTGACTTGGAGACTCTACTCTTCCACCATCTTGCCCCACCTCCTCTTTTTGTTTTTTAAGATTTTATTTATTTATTCATGAGAGACACACAGAGAGAGGCAGAGACATAGTCAGAGAGAGAAGCAGACTCCCTGCAAGGAGCCTGATGTGGGACTCCATCCCAGGATCCTGGGATCATGACCTGAGCCAAAGGCAAATGCTCAACCACTGACCCACCCAGGTGCCCCTATTCTTGACCTCTTTAAGCACTCGCCTTGTAATGATATTTTATGACTTTTATTCTTGCTTCTGTATTGTACTTGTGCTAATAACATTAAGTTGACCTCTTGGCAAGGAAGTTTAAATAGAACCTGGCAATTTCTGGAGGTCTTTATCTTGTATTACACCAAATAGTTGAGTAGTACTTTGAATAAGCCAACAAGTAACAGAGACTAATGGGGAAATGTTGAGTCAGCCTTACTTTTTTTTTATGTTCATTTATTTTATGGCAAGCAGAGTAAAGTCATGTTTTTCTCAGATTGAAAAAAATCCAAGGACCAAGAGTGATGTCTCTGATTGCCAAAGCCAGTGTTAAGTGGACTCTAGCAGGATGGCTAGAGTTTTCATGGCTTCATTGCCCATAAACAGCTCCTGTAGATGCTCTCACACCAGGGTTAGGTAAAACCTTTCCATCACACAGCTTAGTGAATATATGTGACGTGTTTAACTACTTTCTTAATGTTTCATGTTGTAGTCTTCAAATTTATAATCCATATTCCCTAAGATCATGGCTTTTCCTAACTGATTATTGCTTATTGATATTATCACCTGGAACTTGTCTGTGATAAGTTTCACATGATTTTTGCTCTTCCTGATTCATATTTGATTTTTCTTTTCATTCTGTAGTGTTTTCCATTGGATTAGGTCTCTGCCTTATTGCTCTTCTACTATTTCATAGGCATTTCCTCTACAGTCCTTCAGAATCTTAACACTTCATTAAAAATGTTTACATTAAAAACAAAACAAAACAAAACAACTTTTAAACCTTTAAGCAAATACTTTAAAAATGTATAAAAGTCACCAAGTAAGTAAAAATACTCAGAAACAAATGCAGTTTTTATAAACACTTCTGTATTAAGATGTGTATTAAGAAGAGCTATATTAAGTTAACAGTAAGTGTTGCGGAATTTTCTAAACTAAATTTTAAGAATATGAAGTAAACTAATGCTTCAAGATATATGTAATTCCTCTAAAGAATCGCACTTGCCATCAGTATATAAATTAACAACCACAGTGATTCCTCCAACCTTATGCATTTGTCAGTGGGAATGAACCCATGAAATTTTGTCCAGGTCTCAGTGTTTTTTTCCATCTATAACTTGGGAGTATTCATTGTACCTGCCTCATCAGTGTGTTGTGAAACTTAAATAAAAGCATGCATATGAAACACTTAACACTATGCTCAATCAATAATTGTGCTCAATCAGCTATTACTACATAAGATATTTTTTACTCCTGTTTGAAATAAAAATTGAGGGGAAAAATCATCTTGTGACTACCACAAACCCTCTTTCATAACTGCTTATGGAAAGGGCTAAACTTGTGAAAGATATGCTGGTGATGCTGACAGAAGCAGGAGAACTCACAGCCTTTCCAGATATAAACACCTTATCAGATATATGATTTGCAAATATCCTCTCCCATTCAGTAGGTTGTCTTTTAGTTTTGTTGGTTGTCACCTTTGGTTTGCAGAAGTATATATATATATATATATTCTCAATAGTTTGATTTGCTTTTTTGTTTCCCTTCCCAAAGAAGATATATCTAGAAAAATGTTGCTACAGCTGATATCAAAGAGATAATTGCCTACATTTTCTTCTACAATTTTATAGTTTAGGTATCACATTCAGGTCTTTAATCCATTTTGAGTTTATCTTTATATACGGTATAGGAAAGTGGTCTGGTTGCATTCTTTTTGCAAATAACTGTCCACATTTTCCAACACTATTTGTTGAAGCAATTGTTTTTTATTTCCATTTCATATTCTTGCCGCCTTTGCAATAATTAGTTGACCATATAATCATGAGTTTATATTTATATTCTCCTATTCCATGGATCTCTGTGTCTGGTTTTGTGCCAGTACTATACTACTTTGATTCCTACAGCTGTGTAGTATATCTTGAAATCTGGAATTGCAATACTTCCAGTTTTATCCTTCTTTTCCAAGATTGCTTTGGCTATTCAGGGTCTTTTGTGTTTTCACACAAATTTTAGAATTGTTCATTCAATGTTCTGTAAAAAATGCGGTTGGTATTTTGATACAGATTACATTAAATCTGTAGACTGCCTTTGAGTAGTGTGGACATTTAAAAAATATTGGGTATTTTAATTTGGAGCATGGAATATCTCTCCATTTGTGTCATCTTCAATTTCTCTCATCAATGTTTTATAGTTTTCAGAGTACAGGTCTTTTACCTTCCTGGTTAAGTTTATTCCTAGATTTTAATTGTTTTTGGTGCAATTGTAAATGACATAGTTTTCCTAATTGCTCTTTCTGCTACTTCATTATTGGTCTATAGAAATGCAAGATTTTCTGTGCATTAATTTTGTGTCTTGCTTGTATCTTGCTATCCTACTGCATTCATTTATCAGTTCTAATAGTTCTTGGTGGAGTCTTTGGTGTTTTCCACAAGCAATATCACATCATCTGCATAGTGAGAGATTTGCCTCTTCCTTAACAATTTAGTTGCCATTTATTTCTTTTTCTTGTCTGATTGCTGAGGCTAGGACTTCCAGTACTATATTGAAGGAAAGTGATGAAGGTGCATCCTCCTGATCTTAGGGGAAAGCTCTCAGTTTTTCCCCATTGAGTATGATGTTACCTGTGGGTTTTTTAATATAAGACCATTAGTATGTTGAGGTATGTTCCCTCTAAACCTACTTTGTTGAGGGTTTTCATCATGAATAAATGTTGTACTTTGTCAAATGCTTTTTCTGCATCTAATCAAATGATCATATGATTTTTATCCTTTCTCTTGTTGATGTGATATGTTGATTGATTTGTGAATGCTGAACCACCCTTGCATCCTGGGACTAAATCCCACTTGACTGTGGTGAATGATTTTTTAAATATATTATTTGAATGAGTTTCTAATATTTTGTTGAGGATTTTTGCATCTATGTTAATCAGAGATATTGACCTGTACTTCTTTTTTTTGAGTGTCTTTATCTGGTTTTGGTATCAGGGTAATGTAAGCCTCATAGAATGAAATTTGGAAGCTTTCCTTCTTTTATTTTTTGGAACAGTTTGAGAAGAATAGGTATTAATTCTTCTTTAAATGTTTGGTAAAATTCATCTGTGAGGCCATCTGGTCCTAGACTTTTAATTGTTGGGAATTTTTTGATTACTGATCCAATTTCATTGCTACTAAGTAATGTTCAAATATTCTATATCTGAATATTTGATATTCAGTTCAAGTATTTGATGCTCTGTTCAAATGTTCTATATCTTCTTGATTCAGTTTTGGAAGGTTATGTGTTTCAAGGAATTTATTCTTTTCTTCTAGGTTGTGCAATTGGTTGGCATATAATTTTTCATAATATTATCTCACAATCCTTTGTATTTCTGCAATGTCAGTTATTATTTCTCTTCTTTTTTTCTGATTTTGTTTATTTGAGTCCTTTCTCTTTTTTTAAAATGAGTCTCGCTAAGTGTTTATCAATTTTGTTGATCTTTTCAAAGAACCAGTTCCTGGTTTCATTGATCTGTTTTTATTATATTTTTAAAATTTCCATATCATTTATTTCTGCTCTAATCTTTATTATTTCCCTCTTTCTATTTGTTTGGGGTTTTGTTTGTTCTTCCTTTAGGCTCCTTTAGGTGTAAGTTTAGGTTGCTTATTTAAGATTTTTCCTGCTTCTTGAGTTAGGCCTGTATTGCTATAAACTTCCCTCAGAACTGCTTTTGCTATATCCCAAAGATTTTGGGCCATTGTGTTTTCATTTTAATTTGTCTCACTGTAATTTTTTAATTTCCTCTTTTATTTCTTGATTGACCCATTCATTGTTTAGCAGCATATTATTTAACCTCCATGTTTTTGTGCTCTTTCCAGATTTTTTCTTGTGTTTGATTTCTAATTTCATATCATTGTGAAAAGATGCATGGTATGACTTCAATCTTTTTAAATTTGTTGTGACTTGTTTTGTGGCCTAATATGTGATCTATTCTGAAGAATATTCCATGTGCACTTGAAAAGAATGTGTATTCTGCTGTTTTAGTATGGAATGTTATGAATATATTTGTTAGATCCATGTGGTCTAATATGTTATTCAAAGCCACTGTTTCCTTGTTGATTTTCTGGTGTGGATGATTTATCCATTGTTATAAATGAGGTGTTAACATTTTATCCTATTCTCATATTACTATTTATTACTTCCTCTATGTTTGTTATTAGCTGCTTTATGTATATAGGTGCTCCCATGTTGAATGCATAAATATTTACAATTGTTACATCTTCTTGTTAGATTCTTTTGTTTATAATTGTATTAGTATCCTTGTCTCTTATTACAGTCTTTGTTTTAAAGTCTATTTTGTCTAATGTAAATATTATTACTGCAACTTTCTTTTTACTGCTATTTGCATGATAGATGTTTTTCCATCTCTTCAATCAGCATTCTCTTTGAGTCTGAAATGAGTCTCTTCTTGGAAGCAGCATATCAGAGGGTCTTGCTTTTTATCCATTCAGTTGCCCTCTGTCTTTTGATTGGAACATTTAGTCTATTTACATTCAAAGTAATTATTGATAGGTATATACTTACTGCCATTTTGTTACTTGTTATATGGTTGTTTTTGTAATTCTTCTCTGTTCCTTTCTTCTTTTACTTTCTTCTCTCATGATTTGCTGTGTTTCTTTCGTGATATACCTGAATTACTTTCTCTCTTTTTAATATATCTATTTTTTATTTGTGATTACCATTATGATTGTATATATAACATCTTATGCATGCAGCTATCTATATTAAGTTGATGGTTAAATTATTTTGAACCCATTCTTCCTCCAGTCTTCTCAAGTCCATAAATATCTTTCTATTATTTTAAATTCTCTGTCAGATATATATGGCTTAGCTCTGTTTCATTTAGCTCTCTTGCTATGATTTTTGTCCTGTTCTTTCATTTGGGACATACTCCTCTGTCTCATTTGTCTTAACTCTCTGTGTCTATTTCTATGTGTTAGGAAAGTCAGCTTTTGTCTCTTGATTGAAAGTAGTGGCCTTATGAAGAAGAGATCCTATAGTGCCTTATAGCAGTGTTCCCTGTTCACCAGAGCCTGGCACTTCAGGAGTCTGTTTATGTTGTTGCCTGTACCCTACTATTGCAATTGAACTGCATTTGCCTCTTCAGTTGGCTACAATGGCCCTCTTTGCCAGTTGGGGCAAGGTATGGTCTCTGAGCTAGTAAGGATCAAGTCAAGGGCCAAGTTGGGTTTGTCATTAGATCAGACCAGATGCCTGCCTTCAGCCTGTTTGCCCAAACTGCTGTTACACTGAACTTCAGGGTTCTCTCCCTCTGATGTCCCCTAAGACATGGGTGGGGCCTGCCGTCAGAGCAGATGTCTGCCCCTCATCTGCTGGAATTGCAGTGACCCTAGACTACGGAGACACTGTAGTTTCTGCTTTAGTTTGTAGCTTGTGCTGCCCCCAGTGAGGTTTATGTTGGTGTGCAGGGTTGGCAGTCAGATCTAATGTCTGTCCCCAGCCTACGATTGGGGCTGCAGTCAAACTCATGTGTGTAGTTATCTTCCCCTCTCCCCAGAGCAAGAGTCACTTTGGAGTAACTAGACCCTGGAGGGCTGCTTGCAGAATGAAACAGGCCAGACACCACTTAGGAGGGACTCCTGCCAAGTGGAGTGGGTTGGGGGGCAGGTCCAGGTGCATGGTGTTAGCAAACTAGGTAGTGAATATCTGCACTGGTTCCCACTGATGTCCAGGTATCTAGGCTGGGAGACAGAGAAGGGAAATGATGCCCACCAGATCTTTTGTTCTTGGAGTCATCTCCTAAATAAAGTTCTCTGTCTCTCCACCACACATTCTGAGATAAGTAAATAAATCTCCTTCCTACATACCCCAGGTGCTTTCAAACTGCTGCTTCTATTCTGTGTCTTCGTGGGATTTATTTTTATGCTGTCTCTTTAAAGGGCAGGGGGAGGGGGCTCAATTTCCTATCACCTGGAGCTGAGCTTACTGATTTTTAAAGTTCTCAGAGTTAAGCCCCACTGATGGTAAACATTTGAATAGTTAAGCCCCTCTGAGTTTCAAAGCCAGATGTCATGGGGACTCTATCCAGTGCAGGTCCCCTGTGTCTCAGGTATCCCTTCTCTGTTTTTGTGGTGTTCCTCCCATTTGTGGTTAGTCTTGCAGATTAGTGTGGTTCCCAACTGTGATTCTGACCTTCCTATCATTTTTGGGGGGCCTTCTCTCTACAATTAACTATCCTGCCAGTCTTTGGCTCATTTTCTGGGTTAGTTACACTGATGTATTTGTAAATCTAGGTGTATCCATGGGATGAGGTGAATTTAGAATCCTCCTACTTTGCCATCTTTCCAGGTTCATGTTTGGATTTTTTTGATTACTCTTTCAAGCCTCTAATTTTTTATTGGTCTGTTTAGGCTTTCTATTTGTTCTTGATTCATTCTTGGTATATTATGTTTCTAGCAATTTCTCCATTTTTCCTGGGTTGTCCCAATTCGTTGGCATATAATTATTCCTAGTAGGCCTTTATGATCCTTTGTATTTCTGTGGTATCAGTGATAGTGTCTCTTCTTTCAGTTCTAAGTTTATTGGAGTCCTTTCTTTTTCTTAGTAAGTCTAGCTAAATGTTTGTCAATTTTTATCATTATTTCAAAAAACAACTCTTAGTCTCGTTGATCTTTTCTGTTTTTCTTTTCCCTATTTCATTTATTTCTGCTCTAGTTCTTGTTATTTTCTTCCTTCCAGTAATTTTATTTCTTTTTTTTCTAGTTCCTTGAGGTATAAAGTTAGATTTTTTTATTTTAGATTTTTCTTGTTTCTTAATATAGACATGTTCATTATAAACTTCCCCTTAGAACTACTTTTGTTGTACCCCATAAGTTTTGGTATAATTGTATTTCTATTTTCTTTGTCTCAGAATTTTTTAAAATTTCTCTTTTGATTTATTCTTTGACCCATTGGTTGTTTAATAACATGTTGTTTAATCTCCACATTTTTGTAATTTTTTTTTTCAGTTTTCTTCTTGTATTAATTTCTAGCTTTATACCATTGTGGTAAGAAGAAATGCTTGATAAAATTTCAACCTTCTAAAATTTTTAAGATTTATTTTGCATTCTAACATATAATCTATCTCAGACAATCTTCTATGTGCCCATACATTCTGCTGCTTTTGGGTTAAATGTTCTGTAAATGTGTATTAAGTCAGTCTGATCTCATGTGTTAAGTCCAATGTTTTCTTACTGATTTTCTGTCTGGATGTATCTATCCATTAATAAAAATTAGGTTTTGAAGTCACCAACTATTATTGTACAGTTGTCTATTTCTTCCTTTAGATCTATTAATATTTGCTTTATATATTCAGGGGCTCCTATGTTGAGTGTATAAATATTTGCAAATGTTGTATTCTCTTGTTGGCTTGATCCCTTCATCATTATATAAATAAAATGTATGTACATAATACTTATGTATGTACATACATACATGTACGTAGTATGTACATGCATACATAGTATGTAAATACATACTTATGTATGTAAATACATATTTAAAGTATGTAAATAAACCTCTTTGAGGGGAAGACTGAGAGATGGGCATTTCTGCCTGCCCTCCTTGCATTGAACCCTGAGGTGACAACCATAGTTGTGTCTATCAAGGGATGTCTCCTCTATGTGGCAGTACAAAATCCAGGGTGCCAGAGACATGTACACAAGGTTCTTTCAGAGAAACCAGCAACCTAGACTAAATCACAGAGAGAGCATGAAGTTGGCACCTGCTAGCTTCCCTAGTCTCTGGAGAGGATTGTAGTCAACCCCTACATGTGAATTAAATTAAGGGCAGCCCCAGTGGTGCAGAGGTTTGGCGCCGCCTGCAGCCTGAGGTGTGATCCTGGAGACCGGAAATCGAGTCCCACATCGGGCTACCTACGTGGAGCCTGCTTCTCCCTCTGCCTGTGTCTCTGCCTCTCTCTCTGTGTCTCTATGAATAAGTAAACAATATCTTTAAAAATTAATTAATTAATTAATTAATTAATTAAAAGTCTGACCTTTAGGCCACAGCTTTTAAGATTAGCAAATAGGCCTCTTTCATGCAGACTATGCACTTAAATCTCCTGCTTCTCCACTATGCCCTGGGGAGATCCAGGGTTGTTCAGAAGTGAGTTGTTTAGTTTCCACTATCCCTAGACCTCCTCACTTTCCTCTTATTGCTGATTCCTCTTATTGTTCTTGGTACATTCATACCACTGTGGTCAGAGAAATAGTATAGAATTGGTAGGATTTCAGCCTTCTTAAATTTGCCAAGATTTATTTTGTGGCCTATCATATGATCTATCCTGGAGAATGTTCCATGGGCACCTGAGTAGAATGTGTGTTCTGCTACTGTTGGATGGAATGTTCTGTATATGTCCATGAAGTCTGTTCTAAAATGTGGTTCAATCCCCATGTTTTCTTCATGATTTTCTGTCTGGATGAGCTACTCAACACTGTTAGTGGGATATTGAAATCTCCTGCAATTACTGTATTGATGTCTACTTCTCTCTTGAGATCTGTTATTAATTGCTTAATATATTTTGGTGCTTGGATGTTGGAAGTATATATATTTACAGCTGCTGTATCTTCTTAATATATTGACCCCTTTATCACTGTAAAATGACTCTTTGTTTTTGTTACCCTTTTTGGATTAAAGGTCTATTTTGTTTGATATGAGTATTGCTATGCCTACCTTCTTTTCACTTCTGTGTGCTTGGAATATCATCTTTATTTTTTCTTCCAATATTTTACTTAAAGTTAGTTAACATATAGTGCAGTATTGTCTTCAGGAGTAGAATTTAGTGATTCATCACTTACATCTAACACCCAGTGCTCATCCCAGTAAATGCCCTCCTAAATGACCATCACTGATCTAGCCTATCCCCTTGGTCATCTCCCCTCCAGCAACCCTGTTTGTTCTCTATAGCTAAGAATTTCTTATGCTTTGCTTCCCTCTCTGTTTTTATCTTATTTTGTCTTCCCTTCCCCTATGTTCATCTGTTTTGTTTCTTAAATTCCACTTATGAGTGAAATCATATGGCATTCATCTTTCTCTGATTTGTTTCACTTAGCATAATACATTTTAGTTCCATCCACATCACTGCAAATGGCAAGATTTCATTCTATTTTTTTAAGATTTGTTTATTTATTTATGATAGACATAGAGAGAGAGAGGCAGAGACACAGGCAGAGGGAGAAGCAGGCTCCATGCGAGGAGCCCGACACGGGACTCGATCCCAGGACTCCAGGATCACGCCCTGGGCCAAAGGCAGGCACTAAACCACTGAGCCACCCAGGGATCTCCCTATTTCATTCTTTTTTGATGGCTAAGTAATATTCTATTATAAACAAACAAAAACAAAAAACATACCACATATTTTTTTATTCATTCATCAGTCCATAGAAGTCCATAGACATTTAGGCTCTTTCCATGATTTGGTTATTGTTGGTACTGCTGCTATAAACATTGGGGTGCATGTGTCCCTTTGAATTTGTATTTTTCTAATCTAGTAGTACAATTACTGGGTTCTATTTTTAACTTTTTGAAGAACATCCATATTGTTTTCCAGAGTGGCTGTACCAGCTTGCATTCCCACCAACAGTATAAAAGGGTTCCCCTTTCTCTGCATCCTCTCCAACATCTGTTGTTTCCGGAGATGTGAATTTTAGCCATTCTGACATTTATGAGGTGGTATCTCCTAGTGGTTTTGATTTGTATTTCCCTGATGATGTGTTCAGTTGCGCATTCTTTCATGTGTCTGTTGGTCATCTGTATGTTTTCTTTGGAGAAATGTCTGTTCATGTCTTCTGCCCATTCCTTGACTAGATTTTTTGTTTTCTGGATGTTGAGTTTTGTAAGCTCTTTATAGATTTTGGATACTAGCCCTTAATCTAATGTTATTGCAAATATCTTCTCCTTTTCCAAAATTTCCTTTAAGTTTTGTAGATTGTTTCCTTTGCTGTGCAGAAACCTTCCATCTTGATGAAGTCTTAATTGTTCATTTCTGCTTTGTTTCCCTTGCCTCCACCAACATGTCCAGTAAGAAGTTGCCATGGCCAAGGTCAAACAGATTGCTGCCTATGTTCTGTCCTAGAATTTTCATGGTTTTCTATCTCACATTTAGGTCTTTAATCCATTTTGAATTTATTTTTATATGGTTTTAAAAAGTGGTCCAGTTTCATTCTTCTGCATGTGGCTTCCACTTTTCCCAATACCATTTGTTGAAGAGATTGTCTTTTCCATTGGATAGTCTTTCCTGTTTTTTCAAAGGTTAGTTGACTATATAGTTGAGTATCCATTTCTGGGTTCTCTCTTCTGTTCCATTGATATATGTGTCTGTTTTTGTGCCAGTACCATACTGTTTTGATGATTATAGTTTTTGTAATACAACTCGAAGTCTGTAATTGTGATGCCACCAGCTTTGGTTTTCTTTTTCAACTTTCCTTTGGCTATTTGAGGTCTTATCTGGTTCCACACAAATTTTAGGATTGTGTGCTCTAGCTGTGTGAAAAATGATGGTGTATTTTGATAGGGATTGCATTGAATGTGTAGATTGCTTTGGGTAGTACAGACGTTTGAACAATATTTGTTCTTCCAGTCCATGAACATGGGATGTTTTTCAATTTCTTTGTATTATCTTCCATTTCTTTCATTAGTGTTTTACAATTTTCAGAGTACAGATCTGCCACAGAGCCAGGATAGTCAGAGACGATGATATGAAGAAAGACTTGGAGTCTCACTGAATTTTAATCTGGGGGACAGGGGGACCGAGACTCAGACCCCGAGGCTTTGTCTCCTCCAGCTTTTATTAAGAGAGCTAGCAGATTGGCTATAGGAATGATTAACTTTGGGAAAACATGTTTAATTCAAAAAGTAAAAGCATAGGCTGTTGACTAAAGGAGGTGTATCTGGAGAACAATGTGGTCAAGAGTCAGTGTGCCGACTCAGGAGCTCACGTATCTCCAGTGTGCTGAGGACTACAAGATTCAGTTCTCAGATAAGCTCTGGAGCTGGTTCCCCACATAGATCCTTTACCTCTTTGGTTATATTTATTCCTAGGTATCTTATGGGTTTTTTTTTTTATCTTATGGGTTTTGATGCAACTGTAAAGGGTATTGAATCCTTGATTTCTCTTTCTGCCACTTCATTTTGGTATATAGCTATGCAACAGATTTCTGTACGTTGACTTTATGTCCTGCACCTTTACTGAATTTATGATCATTCCTAGCAATTTTTTGGTTGGAGTCTTTTGGGGTTTCTATATAAAGTATTATGTCTTCTGCAAAGAGTAAAAGTTTGACTTCCCCTCTGCCAAATTGGATGCCTTTTGCTTCTTTTTGTTGTCTGATTACTGAGATTAGGACATCCAACACTATGTTGAACAACAGTGGTGAAAGTGGACATCCTTGTTGTGTTCCTGAGCTTAGGGGAAAAGCTCTTAGTTTTTCTTCATTGAGGATAATATTTTCTGTGGGTTTTTCATATATGGGTTTTATGTTATTGAGGTATGTTTCTTCTATCCCAATACAGTGAAGAGTTTTTTTTTTATCAAGAAAAGATACTGTACTTTGTCAAATGCTTTTTCTATATCTATTAAGAGGATCACATTGTTCTTATCCTTTCTTTTATGAATGTGGTGTATCACATTGCTTCATTTGCAGATATTGAACTATCCCTGCAGCCAAAGAATAAATCTCACTTGATCATGGTGACTAATCCTTTTAATATACTATTGGATTACATTAGGTAGTATCTTGTTCAGAATTTTTACATCCAGTTCATGAGGGATATTTGTCTGTAATTCTCCTTTTTAGTGGGGTCTTTGTCTAGTTTCGGAATCAAGATAATGCTGGCTCTTGGAACCAGTTCGGAAATTTTCCTCCATTTCTATTTTTTGGAATAGCTTCAGAATAGGCATTAATTCTTCTCTAATGTTTGGTAGAATTCTCCTTGGTAGCCACATGGCTCTGGACTCTTGTTTGTTGGGAAATTTTTAATTACTGATTCAATTTATTTGCTAGTTATGGGTCTGTTCAATTTTCTAGTTCTTCCTATTTCAGTTTTTGGTAGTTGGATAAATGGTAGTTTATCCATTTCTTTTAGATTACGCAATTGGTTGGCATATAATTATTTGTATTTCTTTGGTGTTGATAGTGATCTCTCCTCTTTTTTTCATGATTTTATTTATTTAGGTCCTTTCTCATTTCTTTCTGATAGCCTGGCTAGGGTTTTTTCAATTTTGCTAATTCTTTTTTTTTTTTTTTTTTAAAGATTTTATTTATTCATGAGAGACAGAGAGAGAGAGAGAGAGAGAAGCAGAGACTTAGGTGGAGGGAGAAGCGGGCTCCATGCAGGGGGCCTGATGCAGTACTCGATCCAGAGACCCCGGGATCACTCCCTGGGCCAAAGGCAGATCCTCAACTGCTGAGCCACCCAGATGTCCCCAGTTTTGCTAATTCTTTCAAAGAACCAGTTCTGAGTTTTGTTGATCTGTTCCACTGTTTTTTAAAATTTCTATTTCATTTATTTCTGCTCTAATATTAATTATTTTCTTTCTTCAGTAGGGTGCCCTTTAACTTCATGCACTCATGGTCTTTCCAAGCTTTCTTGTTATGTTCAAGTTTCATAGTGTTGTAGTCTAAAACTATACGTGGTATGATTTCAATCTTTTTGTACCAGTTGAGGCCTGATTTGCGACCCAGTATGTGATCTATTCTGGAGAATGTTCCCTGTGTGCTCAAAAAGAATGTGTATTCTTCTGCTTTAGGATGAAATGCTCTGAATATGTCTGTTAAGTCCCTTTGGTCCAGTGTGACATTCAAAGCTATTGTTGCCTTGTTGATCTTCTACTTAGATGATCTGTGGGGTGATAAAGTCCCCTACTATTATTGTATTATTATCAATAAGTTTCTTTAAGCTTGTTATTAATTGATTTATATATTTGGGTGCTCCCAAGTTGGGGGGCATAAATATATAAACTGTTAAGATCTGCTTGTTGGATAGACCCCTTTATTATGATATCCTGCCCTTCTGCATCTCTTGTTATAGTCTTTGGTTTAAAATCTACTTTGTCTGATATAAATATGGTTACTCCTGCTTTCTTTTGATGCCCATTAGAATGATAGATGGTTCTTCACTCTTTCACTTTCAATCCAAAGATGTCTTTGGATCTAAAATGAGTCTCTTGCAAGCAGCATATCAATAGATCTGTTTTTATCCATTCTGGTACTGTACATCTTTTGATTGGAGCATTGAGTCAATTTATATTCAGAGTAATTATTGATAGATAAAAATTTAGTGCCATTGTATTACCTGTAAAGTTGCTGTTTCTGTAGATGTCTCGTTCCTTTTTAGTCTTTGCTGCTTTTGGTCTCTCTTTGCCACTCAAAGGGTTCCTTTTAATATCTCTTACTGAGCTCACTTACTGTTCACAAACTCCCTTTAGTCTTTGTCTTGGAAACTCTTCATCCCTCCTATTCTGGATTATGGTCTTGCTGGATATAGTATTCTTGGCTGCATATTTTTCCCATTTAGCACATTGAATATTTCATATCGCTCTCTCCTGGCCTGTCAGGCTTCTGTGGACAGCTCTGCTGCTAACCTTATGTGTCCACCCCTATAGGTTAAGAACCTTTTGTCTCTAGCTGCTTTCCAAATTCTCTCTTTATCTTTGTATTTTGCAAGTTTCACATATGTCTTGGTGTTAACCTGTTTCTGTTAATTTTGAGGGGAGTTCTCTGTGCTTCTTGGACTTGAATGCCTGTTTCCTTCCCCAGATTAGGGAAGTTATCAGTTATAATTTGTTCAAATAAACATTCTGCCCCTTTTTCTCCACTCTTCTTCTTCTGAGGTTCCTATGATATGGATATTGCACTTTGTGGATTCACTGGGTTCCCTAAGTCTATATTTGATCTAATAGTTTTATTTCCCTCCTCTTTTCAGTTTCTTTATTTTCCATAATTTTATCCTCTGTATCACCTGTTTGATCCTCTGCTTCTTCTATCTTCATTGTGATTACATCTAGTCAGTTCTATATCTCAGCTATAGCATTTTTTATTTTGGTCTGACTAGTTTTTAGGTCTTTTTAACTCTGTAGCAAGAGTTTCTCTGTTGTCCTCTATGCCTTTTTCAAGCCTAGATGGTATTCTTATGACTGTTTCTCTAAGTTCTTGTTCAGATATATTGCTCAGATCAGTTTTGAGCAAATCCCTAGCTGTGATTTCTTCTTGATCTTTCTTTGGGGGAGAATTACTCTGTCTTGTCATTTTGTTTAGGTTTCTGTCTTTTGTGTGTTGTGAAAGCTTGTAATGTTTCTTGCTCCTGAAAATAATGCTATAATAAGAAGGGGATATACACTGTTCAGGACTTCGCACTTCAGGAAGTATTTCTGGTGTATGTTGTATGCACTCTGCTGTTGAGTTTTTACTATTCTTTCCCACAGGTCAGTTCCTCCTTGTTTGCAATGGGGAGTGTGTGGACCTTTAACTAGGTGTGCTTTGATTTGTTTGTTAAAATAAGCCTGATTTAAAAAAAAAAAAAGCTTGATTGAAAAAAGAGAAAAGGAAGAGGAACAAAAAAGAGCAAATAAAAAACTATAAGCCTGATTCCAAAGAAAAAGACAGAAAAAAAAAAAACCTGATCAACAAAACAAAACAAAACAAGAAAAGGAAACAAACAAAAACCCAAACAAATGAACAAAAAACTATAACTCTGATTCCAAAGAAAAAAGGAGAAAAAAAGAATAGAAAAGAAAAAAGGCTTCTCCTACTCCCACCAGATCTGAAGTTGACACTTTGGAGCATTCCATGATTAGTAGACTTGGTACCTGTGGGGGGAGGCCCACTGGCTGGCTGACAGTCAGACCTGCCCTAATAAAGATGCTGTTATTTTTCATGATCTTTCTCTTTAATCTTTATGCGTAGTTAAGAGTTTAATATGCCATTCTTAAAAAAAAAAAAAGCATTGCAGTATTCTAATTCTATTTATCACCTTAACCAGAGTTTTGTATACTTTTGTTTTGTTTTTTTTTTTCATTTCAGCTTGAAGAGCTACTTCCAATATTTCTTATAAGGCAGATCTAGGGGTGATGGACTCCTCAGATTTTGTTTGTCTGGAAAAGCCTTTATTACTCCTTCATATCTGAAGGGTAACTTTGCTGGATAAAATATTCTTGGCTGGCAATTTTTATCTTTCAATATTTTGAATGTCATTCTACTCTCTCCTGGGCTATAAAGCTTCTGATGAGAAATCTGTTGATAGCCTAATGGGGATACCTTTCTAGGTTACTCTCCTTCCCCCCTCCCCATCCCTGTCTCCTTTTAAAACTCTATCATTGACTTGTGACAGTTTTAATACAATGTGACATGGAGAAGGTCTTTTTGCTTTGGGATAGTAAGGTACTCTATTAGCTTCATGGACTTATATATCCAGTTCCTTCTTCAGGCTTGGGAACTTCTCAGCTATTATTTCTTTAAATACACTCTCTACTCCCTTCTCCCCTCTTCCTTCTAGGGTACCCATTATTCTTATGTTGACTTTTTTAATGGAGTTAGGTAGTTCTTACAGGGTTTCCTCACTGTTTTAAAATCTCAGTTCTCTCTTCCACCTGAATCATTTCCATATTCTCAAGCTTACTGATTTTCTCTTCCATATGATCTGCTCTATTTCCACTGCATTCTCATATATTCATCTCATTATTGATTTCTTCAGCTCCAGAATTTCTATTTGGTTCTTTTTTAGAATTTTAATGTCTTTAGTAAAGTATTCCATCTGTTCTTTAATTTTATTCCCAAGGTTATTGCATTACCTTTCTGGGTTTTCTTGTAGTGTGTTGAACTTCTTCATAACAGCTATTTAAAAATATTTATTTGTCATTTAGATCACAATATTCCATGTCTTTGAGTTCAGTTGCTGTAAAATTGTCATTTTCTTTTTGTGATACTGTGTTACTGTGATTTTGATGGTGTTTGATGAGAAGTGCCTCTGCCATCACATTTGTTCCCTGCCTTTCTTATTTTAAGCAAGGTTTTGTTTACTTTGATAAATTCCAACAGGTTGGTAGTTAGGAATCTTCCTTTTGTTTTCCAGAAGGTGGCGCAATAGCACAAGTTTTTGGTTTCTCTTACCGGTGCTGACTGGCCACTAGGGTTAGGAGCCAGTACATTAAAAAAAGAAAAAGGCAAAAAGTGCAGTGGTGGGGTGAGACATGTATACTTAGCACTTGGCATTTTGGGTACACACAACCCTGTAGGGGAATCCTCAAGTTCGGGGAAGGAGTATATCCCAGAGGTATGTGGTTGTCCTCTTGCCTCCTGGGGCAGACAGCAGGAAATAATTTTCTTCACTTCTCTTTGCCTACTTCTCTTTCCTTTCCCTCCCCCCAGTCACTGCCATCTCTCCTCAGACAGAACAACTGGTCCCTCCAGCGGCAGCTCCCACATCATACACACACACACACACACACACACACACACACACACCACCTTCACCTTCCACCTCCTGGGACGGGAAGGTTATACTGGCTTGCTGCCAGAAGGCTGCCACAGGCCACTGCCACTTCCCTTGCTCCACTGCCTTTTCCACAATCTAATCCACCCACTTTGGGGTGCACAATGAATGAATCATTCAGGTGTCCTGGTATGCTGTACACATGTGCTTTTTTTTTTTTTTTTTTTTTTGTTATGTATATCTGATTAGTGGTAAATCAGAGAAGAGGAAAAAGAGGAACAACTTATGTTACCATGGTGTTGATCTCTCTTTCCGTCTCTGAGCATCTTTAGAATAATTATTTTGAAGTCTTTGTCTGGCAATTCATGTATCTCCATTTCTTTGGGGTCATTTACTAAAAGTTTACTGTGTTCCTTGGGTAGTGTCATGATTCCCTGATACTTTGTGCTCTCTGTAGCCTTGTATAGGTACCTGTGTATTTAAAGATGTAGTCGCTTCTTCCAGAATTTATGAACTGATTTTGGTTAAGAGGAATTTTCACTCGTGGGCGGGGCCATGCTGGAGCAAGCTATGATTCTAGGTTTATTTTTTATTTATTTTTATTTTTTTTTAATTTTTATTTATTTATGATAGTCACACAGAGAGAGAGAGAGGCAGAGACACAGGCAGAGGGAGAAGCAGGCTCCATGCACCGGGAGCCCGACGTGGGATTCGATCCCAGGTCTCCAGGATCGCGCCCTGGGCCAAAGGCAGGCGCCAAACCGCTGCACCACCCAGGGATCCCTGATTCTAGGTTTAGTGCTGCCAGGTGCCAAGTGCAGGGAACTGCAGTGGCTTTGGATCTGGGGAAGCATGATGGCTCTTTGGCTCAGGCTCCTGGGGTTCACAGCATAGAGAACTGTGTGGTCCTTGGCTAGTGCTGTGAGGGACCTACAGTGGCTGCAAGGTCTACTGGGGCCCTCACTAGTGCCTCCAGGTCCAGTAGTCAGGGATGAGAGCAGGCAATGCTAGTGACTAAAGCTTGTGGTATGCACACATTCAGCTATAGGAGGCAGCTGTAGGTACATGTATAGTGGCAGTGGCCTGTTGCAGACACACATGCATAGTGGTGGGGGTTAGGCCAGCAGAGAGGGCCAGGGCCGACTGTAGGCACACTGGCGGCTATGAGAGTCCTGGGTATTGGTGTGCACTACTGTGGCTGCTGGGTCTTGCCGTGGGCACACAACATTGGAGGCTGGTGTTGGGAGTCAGACTGGGGGCATGCAGGGGCTAACAGGAGGAATTAGTTATAGATAGCCCCATGATACAGGCTAGTAACAGGAAACAACATCACTGTATACTTCTGTGGCTACAAGATCTTGCCATGCATGTTTGTACATCAGAGGAGGCTGATGACCTGTGTCAGGGTGTCAGCACACTGGTGCTCAGTTGGATGGGCTAGTACTGAGTGTGCACACATTGATGGTGTACAACTGTAGGGCCTAGGCTGGCATCTTGCACTCATGTAGTTGCAGAAGCCTGAGCTGGTTGCCAGTGTGGGTCTGGAGCTCTGGCCAGGGTTGGGGGTCAGAAGGACGCTGGGAGGGACTTAGATGGCTAAAGTCTTTGACATGAATACCTGTGGGATGAAAACTGGTAAAATTTGGAGTGTCCACGGTGGCTGTACTGAACGTGGGTTTCTTTACTTCTGCCAAGAGTTCATTAAAAACTGCAGTTGTTCCTCATGAATGGCTGATACTGGTAGCCTCTGCTTTTCCTCCATGTTCCTTGCTGTCATTATACATCTCAGTTTTGCCCATCTCTGGGTAGGGTAAAACTGAAACGGGTCCTTCATTTAACCAAAAAGCTGGAAAAGGTTCACTCCACTTTCCCTCTCCAACAAGGGGAACTGTTTCCAGCTAGGGAGCTCCCTCCTGGTGCTGAGCAATGAAAGCTTGGGGGATGGGATGATATAGGCAAAATGAAGCTATTTTCCTTTCTGTTTTGTGCTCCTATTCACCCATTTTCTGCTCCACTGTGTTGCTGAAGTTTCTTAAGTGGACTCCAGATCTTTCCCAGAACTGTTTTTGTTCATGAATAGCTCTCTAACTGTTGATCATTGTTGGGGGGATGGAAGGTGGGGTCTCCTACACCACCATTGTGGTGACATCATCCAGGCTTTACTTTTAAAAATGCTTTTCAGTGGAAGAAAAATCTATTCAGTTGAAGAAAATTTTATAAAGAAAAATAAACTGGTTGCTCAGAATACTCTAGATAGTTTTTTAAAAAACCGATTTGATCCATTCAAATTATGCACCTCTTACCTCCCACCCCCAAACACACCCTACTCAGAATGCTTGCCACTTTCTAAAAAGTCCTGAAATAGAGATGAACTTGGCCCAGGAGTAGCCAGTCTAGAAGAAGAGATGGAAGAAAATGCAGCTTTGCTTGGAGAAGTGGTCTGCCTGCTGCCTACTCTAAATTCCTGCAACTCTCACAGTTTGGAACTTTATAGAGGTTAAAAAGCTAATTTCTATTATTGATGCAGAAAGTTACCTAAGGGCAAGAAAAGAACTTTAGCAGGAGACACACGATTAGGGCCCCAGGCCTTCCTCATACAATTTCCCTTAGAAGTTCTCTACCAGGGAGAAGAGGAAAGGAAGGACCACCAGGAAAAAAGAAGTGATTAAATCTGGTGTCTCCTAGAGGAGGCTGATTGAAAGTGCCCTAAGGCAATGGCCATGATTAGCTTAGAGCTAAGGAGAGAATGGAGCACATAAGCCTACAGGTTAAAAAATTTTCAGACTTAAATACTGTGCCAAAATCAGCCTTTGATTATGGTTAGTCACTCATGAGATTGACAAAAAGCCTCCCAAGGAAGTTCGCAGAAGCTTCAAAGAAATGCCAGGCCTCACTGTCCAAAAGCCAAGACTGACTCTTCAGCCTCAAAGGCAATCCTGGAACTCCTGAATCCACGTCAATAGGTGGACTACAAAAATCTGTGTAGGAATGGAATGCTCTTCAATGGCCAAATAAGATGTGGCTATTGAGGGTAAAGGGAAGATTCCTCCAGAGGATAGAACAGGACTGACAAACAGATGGTCCAACCATGAGCTGATTCCACTGTCCTTGTGAAAAGTCAACACCATTCCTGCCCAATAGGATTCTGTGTGTGCTATGGACCATTGACAGCTCCAGGTTTCATGTTTATATGATGGTCCTCCTGCTGCTTCTCCACACATTGTAGCTGGGAACGTGGAAAGTTCTGTAGGGAACCACACACGAACCTGACAGGGAGGGATAAAAATCACTCAAACTGAATGCAAGAACTGGATGAAATCTCAGGGGGAAGGAATGACCAGTCTAAATGAAGTATATACTTGATAAAAAGATAAGTATGGGTATTGGAAACCTAGAGAGGTGAGCTGTGGCTGATTATATCAGCCAGGATCAACTGCAAAAATTAAACTAGCTATTTTAAGCAGAAATAGTTAATACAGGGAATTAGAAACTAAAAATTTTAGGTAGAGTTGAAGGATTAAGTTCCAGGCCAGACCTGCAAAAATAATTTGCAGAACAAGCCACTGGCAGAGTGTCATTTCTGCAATCAGCAGGAAATCATCATTGGGACTGTTGGCTTGAGGAGCATGTGCCAAAGATCAGGTCACTGCTGCCATCACCCCACTGTTAGCCTCGAAGCCATGCTGAATCTCTGAAATGTGCATGCTCTACAAAAGTCCATCACTACCAATGAAGCTAGCATTTAGCTAGCCATTAAAATGTTGACACAGAAAAAGCCAGTGGTTTTGCTGCCTGACTGTGCTTGCTGACAGAATGGGTCAGAAGAAACAACAAAGTGACTTTTACCTCACTCCTACCTCCCACATCTTGCATAAGTGCATCTGATTAGCAAAAGCTAAATAATACAGGATCCCAGTTGGGAAAAGTTGTTTTTACCTTTCTAGTCTCTGCAATACAAAATGGTACATTGAAAGGTAGGTGGAATGAATATTTAGAAAGCCAATTTACCCTATCCACATGCAGGCTGGCTTGCTTCACATTAATTCCAGCCCCCTTCTCTTTTACCTTCCTCTATAATAAGGCTGGAAAGGTAAATGCTCTATCAATTCCCAGTCTCTATTACAGCTAGAGGTGCCCTTGTGAAACAGTTCTGGTGAAAAAGATGTAAGCAAAAGTTTGCTAAGCAGATTTGGGAAAGTATTGTTCTCCCCTTCACAGAAAACAAAACATGATGAGGCCTTTTCCTTCCCCAAATGGGAACATGATGCCTGGAGGTATGACCATCTGCTGACCATAAGAGTGAAAGCTAACAAACTAAGAATGATACAGCAGAGAGAGAAAAAGCCTGAGTCCTTGATTACATTGAGCAGCCGTAAGTGCCATGGATTATCTACCTTAGATTTTGTGTCATATGACAAAAGTAAACCCCTATTTGTTTAAGCTGTAGTTAGGTTTTCAGACACTTGCAGCAAAACATTCCAAAGTATCATCGAATGGTTATGAAAATGACATGATATACTTTATGTATGTAACTTCCTTCACTGTATATATGCCACCTACCTGGAGTTAAAGCCCAGATGGGAAAAGTGTGATAGAAACACCCAGAAAGCTTTGAGGGTATCCCAGCTAAGAGAAGTATAGAACTCTTAGAATAGCCCCAAGTTCAGGGAATTCAGCCAGGATGCTTAGAAACTCACCACTTGGGTGGTAAAAGAGCCATGCTGGGGCAAGTGTGTAGACAGATGGGCCTAAGAAGCACTTGACAGAGTCTCATACTCCAGAGTGGTTCCAAAAGACATAAAGAGTTCCTGAGCTCCCAATGGAGGTGAAAAAGTGATGATGAGAGCCAGAGGATACAAAGAAGCTTCAACTGGGGTTCAAAAGGACCCCCAAGACCAGTGCAGGTGAGAGACAGGTATACCCTCATGCTGACAAAGCCTGGCATAAAAAACGTGATGTCCTTGGCCCATGCCAAGTTGTCTGATGAATTCTCAGGGTAAGTTAGATCACATACACACCTGGCAAGAAATTGGGTGGCCCCAGATCTTAGAGTTGATTGAATATTTACTACATTTTAGGCCAAAGTGAATGAGTTAAAATAAAGAGGCAGTATTGAACATTCTCTACCATCAAGAAAAATAAAAGTCCAGAAACTAAATTGAATTCAGTTATAGCATCTTGATTCATAAATCTTAAACTACTGTAATTAATACTCTTTACATGTTTAGATCATATAAGGCAATGCCCCTCTGTAGCTTTTCTTTTTCAGAAATGGTTGGACTCTTCTGCCTTTTTCATTCCATCTACTAAACTCTTAATTACTTTGTCAAATTTCCCAAAAGTCCCTGGGGAAGTTTTGATTACTACATATGAATCTATACCCTAATGGAGGGGGAATAAAACAAAACAAAATAATCTGTTAAACTTGAAGCCAAAGAAAAAAGTAAATATATAAAGTCAATCCCATTATTCTTTTTATCCACAAGTAGAAAACATTTCTTAGTTACTGGATTCAAGCCCGTGGGTCCCTAAGACTCTGATGTGGGATTGCTTTCTGAAAACTGGTGCTGGCATTAGGAATAAGGCAGGGCGGATCTGAAGCTTTGGGGACATGAAGCAAATAGAGAAGGAAAAAGAATATTAAGGGAACAAGTCAGACCTAGGAATCCAGAAAGCAGACCCAGCCTCATATCCAACAGAACAGAATAGAAAGGCAAAATCCACTGCAATTGGAATTAGAAATGACACAAGTTCATGAGGACAATTAGAAGGAAGTTTGGTAAGATTACCTCCAATGGTGAGGGTGAGAGCCAGGCCCTTATGGAGCTTTGCCTGTGTTTGGGGGAGCAGTTGTGGGAACCAAGTTTGTTGAGACAGGAAGGACTTAAACAAGGCTTTCTTTTTTTAAATAATAAATTTATTTTTTATTGGTGTTCAATTTGCCAACATACAGAATAACACCCAGTGCTCATCCCATCAAGTGCCCCCCTCAGTGCCCGTCAACCATTCACCCCCACCCCCCGCCCTCCTCCCCTTCTACCACCCCTAGTTAGTTTCCCAGAGTTAGGAGTCTTTATGTTCTGTCTCCCTTTCTGATATTTCCTACCCATTTCTTCTCCCTTCCCTTCTATTCCCTTTTCACTATTATTTATATTCCCCAAATGAATGAGACCTTATAATGTTTGTCCTTCTCCGATTGACTTACTTTACTCAGCATAATACCCTCCAGTTCCATCCACATTGAAGCAAATGGTGGGTATTTGTCGTTTCTAAGGCTGAGTAACATTCCATTGTATACACAGACCACAGCTTCTTTATCCATTCATCTTTTGATGGACACCGAGGCTCCTTCCATAGTTTGGCTATTGTGGACATTGTTGCTATGAACATCGGGGTGCAGGTGTCCCGGCGTTTCATTGCATCTGAATCTTTGGGGTAAATCCCCAACAGTGCAATTGCTGGGTCGTAGGGCAGGTCTATTTTTAACTCTTTGAGGAACCTCCACACAGTTTTCCAGAGTGGCTGCACCAGGTCACATTCCCACCAACAGTGTAAGAGGGTTCCCTTTTCTCCACATCCTCTCCAACATTTTTGGTTTCCTGCCTTGTTAATTTTCCCCATTCTCACTGGTGTGAGGTGGTATCTCATTGTGGTTTTGATTTGTATTTCCCTGATAGCAAGTGATGCGGAGCATTTTGTCATGTGCGTGTTGGCCATGTCTATGTCTTCCTCTGTGAGATTTCTGTTCATGTCTTTTGCCCATTTCACGATTGGATTGTTTGTTTCTTTGCTGTTGAGTTTAATAAGTTTTTTATAGATCTTGGAAACTAGCCCTTTATCTGATATGTCATTTGCAAATATCTTCTCCCATTCTGTAGGTTGTCTTTTTTTTTTTTTTTCTGTAGGTTGTCTTTTAGTTTTGTTGACTGTATCCTTTGCTGTGCAAAAGCTTCTTATCTTGATGAAGTCCCAATAGTTCATTTTTGCTTTTGTTTCTTTTGCCTTCGTGGATGTATCTTGCAAGAAGTTACTGTGGCCGAGTTCAAAAAGGGTGTTGCCTGTGTTCTCCTCTAGAATTTTGATGGAATCTTGTCTCACATTTAGATCTTTCATCAATTTTGAGTTTATCTTTGTGTATGGTGCAAGGGAGTGGTCTAGTTTCAGTCTTCTGCATGTGGATGTCCAATTTTCCCAGCACCATTTATTGAAGAGACTGTCTTTCTTCCAGTGGGTAGTCTTTCCTGCTTTGTTGAATATTAGTTGACCATAAAGTTGAGGGTCCACTTCTGGATTCTCTATTCTGTTCCATTGATCTATGTGTCTGTTTTTGTGCCAGTACCACACTGTCTTGATGACCACAGCTTAAACAAGGCTTTCGATAGAAGTTACAGATAAATGGTGGCAAAGTGTTCTCATTTCATTAGCGCTCTGATCTCCTCTCTGTTTCCATCCGGTGCCTCCCCTGGCCCATTAGCTTAAGTATCTGCCTGATGCTTTGATTGGGTACCACCCTGACCCCCTTGATTTTGATTTGCTTTTGTCCTGGCTTCCTTTTGATCACCTCTTTTACTCTGCAGCTCAAAGCTCAGGTCTATTTTCACCCTGAGCCTAACCTGTGTCCTTAACATCCTGTGTCTCTTCCTCTGCCTTTTATTCCCTAAGTCTCCTTCATTATTAAGCAGCACATCTTTGTGGGCTTGTACTGATTAGCAACTGAGGACACCTGGTTATATGTCCCCAGAGATGCGGAAAAACAGGTGTTAAAACAAAGACTTGTACCCAAATATTCATATCAGCATTACTCGTAGAGCCAAAAAAGTGGAACAACCCAAATGTCCATCAACTGAAGAATGAATAAACAAAATGAATAAACAAATTTTATTATTCTAGGTAATTATGTTGTATAAAGTCACCATGAACACTGAATTAGTGAATATTGAAGTATTGTTCCCAGAGGAATACAGGGTCAGTTTTTTATTTTTTATTTATTTATTTTTCAGGGTCAGTTTTTTAGCAAGCCTCTGGTCACAACATTTTCATCAACTATTCAATGTATAACCTTGTCTTAAGCGTGTTTCTTTTTAAAGACACTTTAATATAGTGCATTCATTGACATCAAGCTTGGCCAACAGCGCTGTAACTCCTTCCTGACGGAAGCTTATCTAACACACATATTTCCTCCATAAGACTCATCACAGCCTTCTTGCGCTTAGGAACACTTGACAGCCCTACATCTGGGGGCCATTTTAAAGGGCAAAATCGCCAAGAAATGGTACAAAAATACAAAATGCCTGGAGCTAAATAGGTGTTGAAAAAGACACAGTTTGAAAGCTGAAACAAGAAAGCAGAGTATCACCTTGTTCTACTTCAGCTGGGAGCATACATGTCACGTCACTCAAAATTCCCAGCTCTGTGCACATGCATGTCTACAAATGACCATAAAACACCATGAATATGGAGATTACAAATACATTTTAGCAAGCAGGAAGTTTGCAAATATGGAATCCACAAATAATGAGAATTAACTGAGCATATCATGGAATAGTATTCAGCCATAAAAAGTATTGAAGTACTATTTACATGCAGTAGTGTGAATGAACCCTGAAAACATTTTATTACATGAAAGAAGCCAGACACAAAAGGCCACATAATGTATGATTCCATTTATATTAAATATTCAGAATAAACAAATCCATAAAGACAGAAATCAGATTAGTGGTTGCCTTGGGCTGGGGAAGGAATGGGAAATGTAAGTTCTTAGTGGGTACAAGGTTTCCTTTTGGAGTGACGAAAATGTTCTGGAACTATGTAGGTGGTGATGGTTGCACAACACTGAGAATGTAATAAATGTCACAGAATAGTACAGGTTAAAATACAAGATTTTATGTTATGTCTATTTTACCACAATTTTAAAAATTAAAAAAATCTTAGACTCTCAAGGAAATAAAATAAGCCTTCTTATTTAGAAGGTTGTGTGTTTGGTAGACTTTTTAAACAAGAAAAAATACTATGGTTTGCATGTTTCCTATGCCAAGTATTACTATGCCTGCATCCTCAAATATATGTTTATTATTCACATGCTTTAATTTATTTAGAAATTACAAGCTCATGAAAGTAATGCTTTTCAGAAAAACAAAACAAAACTGAGGACAGAGCCTTATTATAGTGAGCTCAGTTTTTCCTTTGTATGTCCAAGACAAGCTGTACATGTATTGAGTTTTTCATGGATCTAATGATGAGGTCTAGAATATGCAGGAATGGCTGGACAAACAAGGTTCCCAACATATTACTCCAAATAGGCTTCTTCCCTTGGGTGGGTCAGTTCAAGGTCAAGGCCACCAGGAAGACATGGACAGCAATTACTCCATGTCTTGCTTAATTGGACCCCTATAATTATGTAAAAATTAAGTTGATGCTGCAGTTGACCCCTTTCTAATGGAATTTGAGGAGTAAAACCAAGCCTTTTGCCTGGAAAAATGGTTATCCTACCTCCCCATGGAGATGGACTGGGGGCACACCCACAGACAAAGCCAGAGCTGCTCCATTCGAGCATGGGAACCTTGAACCTGAAGCTTTTATATCGCATCAGAGCACAATGAAGATTATCTAAGTATAACTGAACAGGCGTTGGCTTAAGGCACTTGAGTATAGATGATTAGTGACAATTGGGACTTCCTGTTTCTGCTAGTGCTTGGAGATTATGTTAGTTTGGGAAACAGGTGCTAAGCTGGGATTAAATATGTGAGGATTTTATTAGAAGAGGCCATCTGTGAAAGAAAGTGAGGAGGAAGCCTGACAAGGCTGGGAGAGCCATCGGTTCATGAACAAGTCTCACCCCAGGAGGAGAGAAGAAAGAAAAGATGAGTGAAAGTCTCTCAGACTGCCATAGTCTAAGAAAGGTTCGGCAAGGCTGTTGGGGAGTCCCTAAGCCAAGTAGTCATCAGAAGATTCCCGTCTCTCCTAGAAGTGGGCCCGCCTTGGTATCCCTGCTGCATTCTGTCACTGACTGGGAGTCGCCTATGGGAAGCATGGCCTTGGGACAAATGTGGTGATAGATTTCAGAGCACAGGAGCTGCAGTAGCTGATGACCTGGAGGGCACGTTCTCATGGCCGCCACACAGGTGGGAGAGGCAAATGCCCACAGAAGGAGGAGGATTCTAACTACCCCCCCGCCCCCCCCGCCCCCCCCCCGCCCCCCCCCCCCCCCCCCCCCCCCCCCCCCCCCGTCACTCTGAGGACGACTCTAGTCTACTGAAAAATCTCAAACCTGGGCCTGGGTGAGGACAAAATTAAGAGTCCCAGCTGTGCAGTAGGCTCTGCCTTTTTTCACTACCTTTTCCACATAATACTTTATGCATTTATTAACAAATTAGCCCTGCCTTTTAGTTAGTTCCTCAGGAGCAATAACATTTAACCTTTCTTTTCCCCCCTCTCCTGATCTGTTGTCCTCTTTTTTTTTTCTCCCTTTTTTCCTACTTCTTACACAACTCTCCCTTGCATGTCACACTTTTGCCTTAGATGTGTCCACATTACCCCAGGTAATAAGAGATTGCTGACTCTTGTTATTTTCAATGTTAACTCAGTCCAAAGGTGAGTGTGATTAATTACCTCGGGGGCCATTTCTGACCAGATCCCAGACCTTGACGTAGGTTGATAAAGGGCAGATTGGAACACAGTCTCCAGCAACTGTGGGCTCTTATCACTTACATTCTCCATCTCACTTTCTTTCAGTCCCTGTTTCTATACCATGTCCCCTCCATCCTTCCCCCCTACACACACTCACTCTTGGGCACTCACATTCCTGTAACATTTCTGCGCATTATGATTTTGCTGCCTCTGTAGCTTCTCCCATGGAACCAGACCTGGCATTCAAGGAGGCAGGAGGCAAAACAAACAAACAAACAAACAAAACAGAAGTCACCCTTCCCAGTGTACTTGGTCCTAGTACTTACAGCTCCCTACACTAGATCCCAGGATCCCACCTTCCCTAGGTCCTAACTATGTAAAGTTCATGTAAAGTCTCCATGTTGGGCAGCCATTGAGTTGGGAGAAAGAAGGAAAAAGGCCATGTGGTGTGTTGGGTACACTGGGTGTTTAGTGACATCAGATCTACAGTAGGCGTGAGGGGAAAGACTTAGAACACGAAAGCCTGGCATTCTGAAAGAGCTTTCTAGGGGGTCAAGATTTATAAAATTGCATCATGTTAGGACCTTTGAGAAACTGCATTCCTATGGGTGGTAGCAATGTGTTCCTGCCCTGTGCAAATGCTCATTTATCACTGTTACAGATTGTGTTCTCAGTGCCTGAGTATCAGAGAAATGGGAATCTTAGCATATCAGAACTTTATACCCATTTGTTATTTTTATCAACGATACCTAACAATTATTGTCATGTCATTGGCTAGTTTACTTCACTGAATCCTCACAGCAATCCTAAGAGGTAGGAACCAGTAGCATTCCCTTCTTACAGTTGAGGAATGCGATGCTTAGAGAAGATAAAAGCGTCCCTGAGTTCACACAGCTGGTATGTAGTAGACCAGGATTCAAACTAGGGGCTCCATGTACTGTCATGGAGGCTGTGTACTGGATGATTCCTGGGATAGCTATTCAGAAAGACCATGATAGATTCACTAGAGTTGTATAGTACAGAAGTCCTGACAACTGAGAGTGCTTAAGCACACCACTGGGCTTTTGAGTAAGTGTATGTAACAAGAGAATCTATTCTTTAAGTTAAAAAATTCAACACTGAGGAAGAATCAGATTGCTTAGATTGCATTCAAGTGGAGACTTGTGTTGTATTTAGACTTTTTATTATTTTGTGCTATATAGGCTTCACCTACTATTTGTTTCCTGCCAGATTTCATAGTTTTATCTGCTGGAGTTCCAAAGGGAAAGGATATAGAGTTTGGGAAGCCAGTATCAAATCTTTCTGCTTCATATTTTTTCTGGATGTGACTCTTGGGACACTGTTATCCTACTTCATACCAGAAAAGAACAAATAGGTTGCCAACCTATGCACCCTGGAGAGGTTTACCTAACAACTGCCAAGTTTTGAGCTTTTTAGGTCACTGGGATCTGCCTGAAATGATGCTGGCAGCAGTTTCAAATGCCTGTGCTTTCCCTCCTGAGAAAGGAAAGTTAAAAGCATAATTAGTGTCCTTAAAATTATACGAGCACTAATTTATGCGTGATACACCAAAATCTGATTTAAATCTGACTCCTGCTTATTAGAATCTCTCACGAAACAAGTAGAGATATAATAAGCCTAGGAATAAGACAGGAGTATATAGAAAGGAGGAGGAAAGAATGGAGGAAAGAGCCCGGACTCCTCAGTTTGCCTGGAAAGATTGTGGGGGTTGAAGGGTGTGTGATAAACAAATCTACCATCCCATCCCTACTACATCTGTGGATTGCCAGCAGGGGAGGGAAGCACGGATACCTGGATCTTGAGTCCTGCCAATGAATGTATATTTACATTACATATAAAAAGTATAATTTCACAGATTTTATCAATACCCTAAAGGTGCACATCTGAATTATCTTCTGGAGTAGACAGTTGTTGTCTTGGGCTGGGAATGGAGAACTATGAATGGTTCTTTAGTTTGTGCTGAAGTCAAATCCAGAAAAACCAGAACCATTTGAGCTAAAACTTTTCTGCTGGCAGTTGTACAGAAAGATTGGTTTCTTTTGGTAAAGAAATTATTTTTGTGTTAAATCTTTATAGTTTTTTTGTTTGTTTGTTTGTATTGTGTTGTTTTTAGTTTTCCTGGGGATATTGGAAGTGGAATTTTGAGTCTGGGGAATGGTGAGAGAGAGGATGCAAGAGAAACTGCCCCAGAGTTCTAGGGAGAGTTGCCCAGGGAAAGCCAGCAAAGATCAGGGATGGAGGGGAGCATGGGTTCGAGGAACAAAGATGGTATCTGATTTCTCACTTTATGTCTTGTTCTGCCCTGGAATGGCCACCTATATGTTGCTTCTCTTTTTACGAAAACACTTTTTAAAGCTTTTTTGTTAATCATCTCAAGTTATCTGAAGACTTGGGTGAGCGCCCACTGTCTTAGGGAGAATCCAAGCTTTAGAACAAAGAGAACCAGGGAGAGGGTTCAGCATTCTGGAGAAGCAGTAATCAGGTAGAGAAAAGTGGGGATTAGGACAGAGTCCAGAGAGTGTGAACACCGTCCTCAGAGGTCTAAGAAATATGTAAGAAGTGTTGGGATTTCTAGCTGTGCAGCATGGGGCTTGGGTTACTTTGCTGGGATATTAAAGCCTGGAGAACTTAAAGACCTCTTGATTTCATTAGCAGGAACCCAAAAGGGATAGCAACATATTAACGGGAGTTTTTCTCCCTGGGTTATGAAGGGACCTTGTCCTTATACATTTACCTTCTATCTTGTCACTCTCCCTGCTACACTGCAAAAGACATCCAAGGAGGAAAAATAAGTTTAATGCAGCTTTGGAAAAACATGAAAGACAAGATGAAAACAGGGGGAAACACCAGAAAATTTCTGAACTGCTTTCGGTTGTACATAATCTACCTACCCCTTGAAAAGTGACCGAGATGAGGAGAAGTGACCAAACCTGCAAGCAATCAACTATTATTGTTAAAATGTTAACAACACATCACTTCAGTGCTCCATCTACTGAGTCAGAAGTCCCTGAATTATTCGTTTAGGCTTCTCCAGTCACTTTGTTTGCAGTGTGAAGTGCTTGCCTATCCACAAGACCCCTGCCAGCTTTGTCCTGCCCTAGAAGGCAAGTCCATTGCCGCCTAACCCATTGTGAATAAATGGGTGTGTGAAGGTCACTGGCCAAATTCCGAGGTACAACAATGTCAGTGAGAGACCACCAAAAAAACCAGAAGGGTAAGTTTGCTCAGGAGCCCACACATTTACACCTCAGTAGGACAATACGATAAGTTGCACTTAAAACACAGTTTGTTAAGTGTTAACTGATGGATGCACCCAGGAAATCATCTCCACAATCAAGATAGGGGCCCTGTCATTTTAATCAACATGTATGGATGTTTCCTGGAGATGGTTTCTTTTTGAGTCAAGTATCTCAGCAAATGAAATCAACTTACTAAAATGTTTTAACAAAAAGCATCTGTATTGTGACTAAGCCCCCTTTTCTGTGGTTTTGTTGGGCTCTATCAGTGGGAAATTTGACAAGATTCCAATGTTGATTTCCATGATGCTCCAGCAGAGAACGTCTGTGGGAAGTGGAGAGTGCGGACCTATCTGTGTGGGGTAGGCGTCATGGTAGGGTTCCAACATGCTCAGCATGGGCTCTCACAACGTTAACCAGATGAAAGTGGTAGAATGGAAGTAGGATGGAATGGAAAATGCCCAGTGCTGAGCCACTTGGCTGTAGCAGTAACTTCAAAAGGTCCAGGCAGCCAGGTGGTCACACTCTGGGAGAATCAAGCATTAGCACACAGGACTAAACTATTTCCATCCTGAAGGTGGAAACACAAAATTCAGTGCTGCGGGATCATGCAAGAAATGAATTCACCGAAACAGTAGGGAAGTTTGAAAAGGAATAAAGCATTTCTTTCAAACCGCAGTTTTCAACATACATAGGAAACCAATTCCATGTTTCTAGTCACACATCTTTGCTTTCAGAGCTTCTCTATTTCTGAAATACAGCAACTGGCCCTAGCAAAAAGAAATGAAAACACAGCAGGCACTGAAATCAGCCTTCTAAATCCTAACTCCTTCCTGCTGTACAGCTCAAAAACTCTATTTGAATTGCAGTTATTTGAGCTTTTGCATTTTAGAAGAGTATCTCCAGACAGAGGAAAGAAAGGCATTTCATTTTCAAGGAATGCGCGTGTTTGAAGTGTTCTATTACTTATTTGAATAGCATTAACATTCAGGAGGGAATCTATGTAAAGGTCCTTAGTATCTAAAATTATGTCTTCATTTGGGAACACAGAAGCTTCAGTGTAAACATCCTACCCTGAATTTCTTAGAGTGACAATCACTATGGCAACACCACCACATGTTATGCAGATGTCTGCCCAAAACCAGTTGACTTTAAATTACAAGTCTTAAAGATCTGGCTTGACACCATAAAATTTCCATTCATACCTTTGGGTCCTTGGTAAAGTCTACACAGAGGTCTGCCCCCCTGTATAGAGAGAGGTATACATCTCCTAGCACATCAGACTTAGGTAGAGAATTGTCTGTGTGTGCTTCCTCTGTGTCCTCTCCTAAGCTCCTTTCCCTTATCTTTATAATCTATGCCTGCCAGCATCATGCTACTCAATTGTTCTCGCCAAATCACCATAACATCCCAGTTGCCAAATCCAATTGTTTATTTGTAGTCTTCAACCTTCTTGAGCTCTCAGCAGCATTCGTAGAGTTCACCACTGTTATTAGTTGAATTGTGTCCCCCTCCAAAATTTTTATGTCGAAATTTTAACCCCCTGTATCTTACCATGTGATCTTATTTGGAAGTGGGGTCATTACAGATGTAATTGGTTTAAAATGAGGTCCTACTGGAGTAGGGTGGGCCCCTAGTTCAATATGACTGGTGTTGTTATAAAAAGGGGAAATTTGGAAACAGATACAAAGAGGGAAGATTGTATGAATAGACATCAGGAGTATGCCCCATGGAGGCAGATATTGGGGTGATGCATCTACAAGCCAAGTAATGCCAAAGATTGCCAGCAAAGTACTAGAAGCTCTAAGAGAGGCATGGAACAGATTCTTCCTCACAACCCCGGAAGGAACCAACACTGCCAACAGCTTCATCTCAGACTTCTAACCTCTAGAAGTGAGATAATAAATTGTTGTTTAAGCTACGCAGTTTGTGGTACTTTGTTACAGCAGCCCTAGGAAGCCAATAATACCAACATTCCCTGAAACCATCTTCTGGGACTTCTGCTGGAAAGAGCACTCTCCTTGAGGTTCCTCCAACCCTCTGATCATTTATTTCTTCTCAATCCATTTCACTTCCTCTATCTACTCCCCAAATGTCTGTTTCCTAGAATTCCATCTTTGTGATCTCCACTGAGAGGCAGTATAGTGTAGTAGTAAAAACACAAGTTCTAGAGTCAGCTGTCCATACTGGGTGACTTTGGGCATCTGTTTGATCACCCCACCTGCAAGCAGATAGTTCCTACTTTAGAGAGTTGTTCTAAGGAATAAACTGTTTCATTTATTTGAGTGCTAAACATGGAAGTCTTCTATAAACATTTGTTATAATTATTATATTTTCTCCTTCCACATTTTCTCTTTCATAATCTCAGTTTCTACTTTTGTAGTGGATATTTCTTATTCCTTCTGGCCACACTGCACACTTAATCATCTTCCCACTGTAAAAAATCCTGCCTCCTACTATATAGGGCATATTGAGAGTCATGTTCCTAGCCTCTCTTGCACCGAGGACATAGGCATTTCAGTTATACCCATACCTGACTGAGTTGGGAGCCAGTGAAGGAAGAAGGAGCCTCTCATGGAGCCCTTCTGGCAAAGGTGGATCCTCCAGGATCTAGAGGCAGCTGACAGTTTCTAATGGCACGTGTTGGCAGTTTTGGTGGCACCAGCTACAGAGGCAGAGGCAGAGCCCAGCCCTGCAATGTGATTTGGAAATTGTTTCTCATCATAAGTACTAAGTCTGGTATCTCATCCTTCTGAAGATTCTGTGAGCTCCCTATTATCTCTAACAAATTACTTTCCTATTTAAACTAACTAGGGTCGGTTTCTGTTGTTTGTAACGAGAACTCTGATAGATATAATGTTGGTTGCAATGATCACATATACTGATGATTCCTAATCCTAAATCTTCAGCCTCTACTTCTTACTTGGAATTCCACCTGGACTTCTCCGATTGCATATTCTAAAAATGACCTTGAGACAAACATGTACAAAAATTGTAATGATTTAATGATCTCAAATTTCTGGAAACTTTATCACTTAATAGGATTATTAGATGCTCAAATGACCCTCAGTACAGCCAGGGCTAGGTATTGAGTGGGTGTTGATATAGGGGCACATGCCCTACCAACCTCCCAAACTAGGGGAAAAAAAGGTTTCTATTAAAGATATGAAAGAACAACAAATGCATGAAGTCAACGTCCACAACTTAAAACATTCCAGGGGCATCTAGCTGGCTCATTTAGTAGAGCATGTGACTCTTGATCTTGGGGTTGTAAATTTGAGACCCACACTGGGTGCAGAGTTTACTTAAAAAGAAATAAGAGTATACCTGAAATTAATGTTACTCTGTATGTTAAATAACTGGAATTTAAATTTTAAAAAAATGAAAAAAATAAAAAAAACCCACACTATATTCCCATTCTAGTTGTTCCATAATAGCAAAAGAGTCACAAATATTTTTTATCAGAATATAAGGTAAAAGCCCTTCATTACAACTTTAAACTGTAATCCCCTCCAACTGTTTTTGTCACACAAGAACCAACTTAGAAACCTGAATCACTCTGGATTCTAACCAAGTCTTATTAAGTCCCACCCTTAAAATCTTGAAAACACCCACGTCCACCCCTTAGTTCTTTCTCCATTTCTTTTGGTTTTTCTGTTGGTTTAATCATCTCTCATTTGTAATATGCAGGTACCACCTTATGGGAGATTGTATTTCTTTTTATTGCCTATCCCTCAATCTGGGGCAGGCTGGGAGCCGACCTACACCAGCATTCACTATTGCTCTTTTCTCTTACTTTCTCTTCCAGGGATGTATATCTAGTCCTGAGATAGGGAAGGAGAACATTGTGTAACTTGCATACGTTGTGTAACTTGTTTTATAAGATAATGTAGTTTCCAAATATTTGTTTCAAGTCTGGACCAGAGTTTATGAAGAACTTGGCATCTTTGCTCTCTAATTCCTCTATAATAACCCTCCCCACCAAATAGTGATCCCACGTAGCTGCCAAGATTGGGAGAGGGAAGAAGACAGGGTACAGGGAACCTATCATATTATCGTTAAAAATATTATCCTCACTACATATAAGATGCTCTCCAGAATCTCTCATCTGCAGAAATTATGTATGTGAAAGAATCCCAAGAAAGCAGCTCACAGATTGTTGAGGAAATGACCAAATGGAAGCACATAGGCATGGAATAGTCAGTGGAGTGTTCACCTTAGGGTATATAGTGGCCAGTGAGCATTTGGTTTCTCAACAACAGCATTTGTGGAGAAAGATTTTAGAGTCATTTGGAGTAGGGCAAATAGCACTATTTTTGGACTCATGAAGGGAGCTCACATGTATTGGGCTCTACTGTTGAGAGGCAATTCTCCACAAATATTTTCACATTTCTACACTCTCTGGGCTTTCTGAACAAAGAGTGCCACCAAACTTCATTAAAGGATGACTTAATGGCAACATATTTAGGGAATTAGAGAGAAAGTATTGCTCCGGAGAGATTTAGAGATTTATTTTCACTGGAGCCATTTGCCCCTCCTTCCTGGAAACATTTGCTTACATTCCAGAGCAAAGATATGGGATCTATCTGTTCATCTCTTGATAAGAGAATGGGCAGAAATGCCAGAAGCCTTATATAAGCTCAAGTCTAATAATTTTGGGTTCTTCTGTGGTTCAACCCTGTTGCACATGCATTGTAACATCAAGCTCTTACCATGTTACCCTGTGGGGCTTGGCACTTGGGGATCCAGTGCCAAAGTGCTCTGTGAATAATAAGACAGTCCGTTCTCTGAATCCAGAGATCTCGTGTTTCCTGTCAGAATATGAATGAATACACACGTGTGTGCACGCACACACACATGTACACACACACACATACAGACCATGTGGCAAACCCACCACTATTGAATTAAGTCCTCGAAAGACCTCTAAAGTAGTATGAAATATTGTTATCACTTCACAGATGAGAAAACTAAAGTTCAGTGGAGTTAACTATTTTCCTAAGGTCAGTCTGATGACTGACAGAGCTGGGTTTCAAATCCAGCTATTTCACACTAAAGTATGTTCTCTTTGTATTCTAGTACTTGCTACTCTGCTATTGACTTGTGCCTCAGAGGACAAGCCATTTTTCATTTTCCCCATATTTAATGTGAATGGGTTAGGTTACATGACCACTAAGCTCCACTACAATTCCATCATTTTAAGATTCTGTATTTCCCCTCCTGCCTTGTTTCCAAGTTCTTCCGAAAGGCACCCTCCTCTCTCGCTTACTGGTCTACTATGGATCCCTATGCACAACACATACACTGTTACCTTGAAATCTTTGTCTAAGTGTTGTTTTGTTTTTTTGTTTTTTTTCCACCTGGAAGTTCTCCTTACCAGCTTCCATTTGTCAAAGTCCTATTGATCTAACAATGTATTCTCACTGAGAACCATTAACAGAGTCCTGGTAATAGCTCTCCCACCCATTGTCTGCAATGTTCATTAGCCCCATATTGTATTTGGCATCTATCACTTCACTGACCATTTTGTTTGTTTCGTAGATGTTTCAAAATAAAACAACAGTGTGTAGCTACTTATTTTCATGGCACCTTGCATCTAGGTTGACAACAGAAAATGTGCGTGTTAAAGATGATTACAGAAATACATGTCATAAATGATAACTATCCTTTTCTCTTGTTTAAACATCAGGGAACCATAGCTAGTAAGTATGTTCATTGTGTCATTATTCTAATAAGCATGTATTAAGCGCTATTCTTTGCCATGCATTGTCCTTGGTGCTAGGAAAACAGTCATGAACAAACAAATGTTTCAAAAAGTTTACAGTCCATTTGAGGAGGTAGGGAGGGTAGACTTTAAATGAACACTGTTGGTGGTAGGCAGGTTTCTAAGATGACCCCCAAAACCCCCGCCTTCTAGTCTCCAGGCCCTTGTCTCTTCCCTTGTGTGTGGACTGAATTTAGCAACTTACGTATGGTTCTATGAATAGAATACAGCTAAAGTGATGGGACATCATGTTTAGATTACAAGACTGTGAGTTCTGTCTTGCTAACCCTCTTCTTACTGGCTCTGTCCCTCCTGACCTCTTCATTCTACCATGTTGAGAGATTCCCTATGGAAAGGCCCATGTGGCAAGGAGCCAACTGCTCATAAGAATTAAGGCCTCAATTCAACGGTCTGTGAGGAAGTGAATCCTGCCAACAACCAGTTGAATAAGCTTAGGAGTAAATCTTCCTTAGTTGAGTCTTCAGATGAGATGACATCCCCAGCTGACACCTTAATTACAGTCTTGTGAGAGACCTTGAAGCAGAAGACTCAACTAAGCTGTGCCCAAAGAACCCACAGAAGCTGACCCATGGAAACTGTGAGATAATAAATGTGTGTTGTTTTAAAGCCACCTAGTTTTGAGGATATTTGCTACATACGTTCACATAAATGAATATGTAACTACAAATGTTAAGTGATATGAATTAAAAGAATGGTATGTGATATTATAATAGTGTTTCCTAATTTAAGTTTAGATTTAGATTTCCTCCACTAAATGGAATTTAATTTCATCAAATGAATGTAGTTAAATGGTCCTTTTTAGTGATCTTAAGGAAAACATATGCAGTAATCATTTGTACTTGAATATATTCTTATGTGAAGAGTTCTAAGCTCAACTACTAAACTTAAAAAAAAATGATACTGTGTTACTAAGGTATTATTCAGACCTCCGTGTAGGTTAATAAAGGGCAGATGGGAAAATGGTCTCTAACAACAGCAGGCTCTCATCACTTCTTGCCTTCATCTCATTTTCTGTCTTCATCTCATGTTCCCTGCACACAATCACTCTTGGGTACTCACCTTCCTATAATCCTTCCGCTGCCTGTGTTGTGGCCAAAGTTGCATTTTTACAGAGGCTGTTAAAATGGTTGGATTATTAAAATGGATGGATTATCTCTATTTTTTGGGATAAAAGAGAAATTGGGGTCCTAGACTCCAAGTACACCATGAGGATATGAGCTGGTCCTACAGTGTGGCTACAGACTAAGGACTGAGGATGGACATGGCCACTTGGGGACACTGTGGAAGTTCATGTGTCCATAGTGAGTGGTATCTTGTATATTAGATTCCTGTGGCTGCTGTAACACATTACCACAAACTGGATGACTTAAAATGACAGAAACATAGTTGTACACGGTTCTGTTGGCCAGAGTCCAAAATCAAAATGTCCTCTTTCCCAAGGCTCTAGAGGATAAACTGTACCTTGTCTCTTCTATCATTCAGAGGCTTCAGGCATTCCTTGGCTTGTGGCCACAACACTCTAACCTCTTTCTCCATGATTATGTTGCCTCCCATTCTTTGTGTGTCTGTCTCACCTGTGCTTTTCAGTCTAATCTCCCTTTCTCTTATAAGAATACATGTGGGAACATTTAGGGCCCATCTAGATAATCCGAAATAAACTCTTCCTCTCATGATCCTTAACTTAAAATCAACTCTGTAAAGACCTTTTTTTTTCTTCAAATAAGGTAACATTCACAGTTTCCAGGGATTAGCACATGTCTTTTTGGAGAGCCCATGCAGCCCACTATATCCAGTTTTAATTTTTTTTCTCATGAGCATCGTAGGTTTTTTTTCCTATTGTCTTGAACTCTTCTGTCATGTGTGATCAGACCTAGTCTTGTTTTGGTAAAGAGACTCATCCACTTGAGATGAAGATGTCAGGAGCAGTCCAGCTGAATGTTAAATTGCAAAGAGGCCTAATGGGAGAAAAAGTGGGCAGGAGCAATCCAGTCAGTTGAAATGATCATACACAAACACACACATTTACACCGTGGAACAATGTGAGCATTTCCCAGGGATTCCCAGAAATACTCAGATCAGAGAGCCCAACATACCACTGGACTTCCTGCCATTACATATGATGAGGGGTGCAAATTATTATTATTTGGGTATTCAAAGGAAGTATAGATCATCCTCGACTTTGGGAACTAATAAGTTACATGTATTTCCATAGTGTTTTGTTTTCATAATAAACAAGGATATGCCTTTCTTTTAAAGATTTTATTTATTTATTTATTTATTTATTTATTTATTTATTTGAGAGAGCGGGAGAGAGCATGAGTGGGGAGGAGGGCCAGAAGGAGAGGAAGAAGCAAGCTCCCACTGAACAAGGAGCCTTATGTGGGGCTCAGTGCCAGACGCTGAGATCATGACTTGAGCTGAAAAGCATACACTTAACCCACTGAGCTACCTAGGTACCCCAAAGATATGCATTATTTTTAAGGGAATTTTTGATTGAAATACTTAATTCAATCAAAATACTCAATTCTATTTTAAATTATTTTCTCTTTCATATTCTCTGCTGTTCATCCTAGGCACCTACCTTCTCTCACTACTGGATCCAAATGATCTTTCTACATAGTCAGTACATCAGGCTGATTACTCCACCACAGAAATGGAATAGAAAAGTACATGGTTGTGAAACAGCTGACACATTGCAGGAGGGACTTTCTTAAACTACCCCACTCTATCTTTTTTCTAGGAATGTATTCTGACATCCAACAGAGATTATTCAGGGCAGGAATCATCTAGATCTTGGACACTCTCCTTGCACTATTGCAGGACAACTCTATCCAAGCCATTTGAAACACATACTGGTTGGTTTTTGGGTTTTGGCTTTTTTTCAACAACAACAACCAATCAAGTCAAAATCAGAGTTATAATGTGAAGCAGTTGCTCTGTTTGGGTCAATTGAGATGTGGAATGCTACTCAGACCCATAGAGAACAGCGAATATATTTATATTATTTCTGATAGTTATTTTGAAGTTTTTGTCTTCCAACTCCATCATCTATCATTTCTGGATCTGTTTCTATCAAATGATTTTTCTCTGGGCTATGGATTATTTTCCCTGTGCCATTGAATGTCTAGTAATTTTTACTGAATGTTGGACTTAAATTTCACATGACTCAATGCTGAATATTATTTTATTCCTGTAAATATTGTTTGACTTTGTTCTGACAGGAAGTTGTTTGTGGACTAGCTTGATCTTTTCCAACCTTGCTTTGAAGATTTTCTTAGGATTTTTTTTTTTTTTTGGATATGTCTAGATTAACCTAACTATAGATCAAATTCAGTCCCACTATTAACATTTGACCCATCTGGGGTCTCTACTAAATTCCCCACATATTTAGCAAGGTCTTTCCACTTGGGCTGGTGGAAACCTGATTCAATCTCAGTCCTGTGTGAGCTTTGGTAACTATTTGGCTTATAGTTTCCCATAATTGTTCTTTCTCAATTCTTTGCCCAGCCCCAGGGAGTTTCACCCTTTGTAGGTACAGATTGATAGCCAAAGTCTCAAAGGGATCTCTATGCAGATTTCTCGGTCTGTTTCTTTTTTTTTTTTTTTTTCTTTCTTTTTTTTTTTGAAGATTCTTTTTTATTCATTTATGACAGTCACAGAGAGAGAGAGAGAGAGAGAGGCAGAGACACAGGCAGAGGGAGAAGCAGGCTCCAAGCACCGGGAGCCCGACGTGGGACTCAATCCTGGGTCTCCAGGATCAAGCCCTGGGCCAAAGGCAGGCGCCAAACCGCTGTGCCACCCAGGGATCCCTCTGGGTCTGTTTCTCTGCAAAACTTCCTCTTCTCCATTATTCAGGATCCCTGTCTCCTCAACTCAGGAAGACTACCAGGCTCTGTTTGGGTTCCCCTTCCTGAGCCACTGCTGAGAGTTTGCTTCCAAAAGAAAGGGCAATTATAGAGTTCATCTTGTTTTATTCCCTTCTCTTAGACATCCTAGTACTGCATTGCCTATTATCCAATATATGAAAAAGTTGTTGCATTTTTTGGTCAAACTATCTAGGTTTTTTAAGATGGGGGACAAGGAAGAGTGCAGGTCTGTAGTAGTTATTCTTTTAAGGGCCACAGTCTTACATTCAAACTACCTTATCAGGTAATATATCCACCTGTATACTCTACATTTTGGTTGAGGACAAATGAGTCCAAAATTGATAGCCCACACTGAATCGGACTTTGGTTCTCTAAAAAGGTGCTATAAACAGTTTAGCTTGTAGTAAATTTGGCAAGGTTTATCTTCAGAGCTAACTGCTTTGCACTTCTGAATCCTTTTATCTTCAAGTTCTTACAGTCTCAAAATCCTTTCTATCAAAACCTTTTTCTCAGAAAGTCTAAGATATTTTAATAGTGATTAAACCTTAACTGAAGGAAATGAAGCTTCAGTGGTGATACATTTCAACAGGAGAGTCACCTGATGGGATCCTTCTACAGAGTTACCTGTTTGCAAACCTAGAGACAGTCCTGGTTTCCTGGTTCCAAGCAAATCAATTCCTTATTTATCTCAATTAAAAATACACCTTTGCTTGAATTGAGAGATGTTTCCACTGTGGGCTTTTCTGTTTCTCAGTAAGAGTTCAAGCCCTTGAATTTCACGATTCATGAATTACACAAATCTTATGACCAATCTTCACCCAGAGGGCATGCCATACAAGTTGTTGGATGTACAAAGCTCCAAAGGTAACCTGACTCTCTGTGCAGGTATATGTGGGTGTGAATGTGTGTGTGTGTGTGTGTGTGTGTCAGAGGAACTTCCACTGAGCTAATGTTCTGCCCTTCAGAACTTCACAGAGGCAATTCTGCAAATGTCATACCAGTGTTCATGTGTGGAGCCATCAAGGCCGCTTGCACAATTCATTATTGCATTATCTGAACAAATGACCTCTTAGAATTGCAGCATGTAACTCACCAATTGAGCCAAACTATGAGTTTAAATAATCTCTCTTTCTGTGTGGAGCTAAAGATTAAATTAAGCAGTTTATACTCACGAAGAAAGTTGTTATACCTTCAGCAATACATGGTCAGATAATAAGCTTTTGAAAATTAGCCTGATATAAGCCATGTGCCCATTGAAATCTTATGGATTCTTCAAGGCTCAGCTCAAATGCCATTTCTTACAAGAAATTATGATGGTTAGTTTTACATGTCAGCGTGGCTAGGCTATAGTTCTGAGTTATTTAATCAAATACTAATATAGATGTTGCCTTGGAGGTGGTTTGTAGATGTGATTAGCATCTACAATCAATTGATTCTAAGTAAAGATAATGTAGGTAAGCCTCATCTAATCAGTGAAGGCCTTAACAGTAAAAATTGAAGTGTATAGGAGAAGAAATCCTGCCTCAAGCCTGTAGCATTAACTCTGAGTTAATGCTTCTAGCCTGTCAGCCTGTGCTAGGGGATTTTAGACTTGCCAGCCTCCATATTGCATAAGCCAATTCCTTAAAAGTCTCCAAACACACATATTTATAACTTATATTGTATGTGTATAGCTTATTTATTTATTTATTTATTTATTTATTTATTTATTTATTTATACGTTTCTCTGGAGAACCCTGACTGAAACAGAAATATTCTAGGACATCTCTAGCCCAAAGCGATTTCTCCTTACTCTGCCTTAGCACTCATCATATACTACCTTTATTTTCATGATCTCATGTCTTCTGTCCTCAAATACATTAACAGTATGCATTTATAATATACCTAAGACAGACTAAGTAGCTATAATTAAGACTCAGAAGTATAGTGGCTTTAAAAAATAAAAGAATTTTTGTCTCAGCATTTAGTAGGGTGAGCAGTCTAAGGTGATAGGTAGCAGTGTTCCACATGGTCAGAAAGAAACCAAGGATTCATATTGTTTTTCTGTCTGAGTGTTGATGATAGTCCCAAATTTATCTCTTGGTATTTGAAGGAAATTTCCAAAGCCCTGTAATTCTTAAGTCTACTGGGCTACTGCCAGGTCCTCACATTCCAGCTTCCAACACACTTGGCAAGATATTTGAAAAGTACTTATGTTACCTCACTTCCTTACCAACAATACTATAATTGTAATCATTTATCTTTCCACTGCAGAATTTGCCAACACCACTTCATTGTACCTCTCAATGCATGGAAACTATCAAAGGCAACCTGTTCCTTTCTCTCAACCTCCAGCACCATGGAGACTCTGGCAGCTGGTCAGTTGCTAAGAAAAGTGTTTGATGGTTACAAAGAAGGACCTCCAGGGAACTCTCAAACTGGCTAAGGATTAGCACAGGAAGTAAGAGCATCAGTTCAGAATCCTCCTCACTTTAGTCCCCTTCCTCCTGTTGTTACTTATAGCTGTGTCAGTTATACTGAGACACTTCTCCCTACACTGCAGTTATCTCCCCAAAAGCCAAGTCAGATGAATATACAAGTCATATAAAGACAAGGAGAGTAGCTATGGCTAAATCCAGTACTAAATTCACTGACATATCAGATAAAGGGCTAGTATCCAAGATCTATAAAGAATTTATTAAACTCAACAGCAAAGACAAACAGTCCAATCATGAAATGGGCAAAAGACATGAAAAGAAATTTTTACCAAAGAAGACATACACATGGCCAACAAGCACATGAGCACATGAGCTCTGCATCACTGGCCATCAGGGACATACAAATCAAAACCACAACGAGATACCACCTCACACCAGTGAGAATGGCGAAAATTAACAAGACAGGAAACAATAAATGTTGGAGAGGATGTGGAGAAAAGGGAACCCTCTTACACTGTTGGTAGGAATATAAAAAATAGTGAAAGGGATTGTAGGGGAAAGAAGAGAAAATGAGTGGGAAAAATCAGAGAGGGTGACAAACCATGAGAGACTCCTAACTCTGGGAAACAGACAAAGGGTTGAGGAAGGGTCAGGGGGTATGAGGATGGGGTGGCTGGGTGACAGGCACTGAAGGGGGCACTTGACAGGATGAGCAAGGAGTGTTATACTATATATGTTGGCAAATTGAACTCCAATAAAAAAATATACAAAAAAAAATTAAAAATAAATTCACTGAAGGGAGTGATAGTGGGAACCACCTCCCTTCTTCAGAATGCTTTCTGATGGGATAAAGCTGTTCACTAAGGCAGAGGTTCCCAAAGTGTGTGCCCGGAAGCATAAGCATACCTGGAGAATTTGTTAGAAATGCAAATTCTTGGTCCTTGACACACTCCTGCTAAATTGTAAACTTGGGGAATGGGGTCAGCAATTTGTATTTTTTTTAAGATTTTATTTATTTATTCATGAGAGACACAGAGAGAGGCAGAGACATAGGCAGTGGGAGGACAAGAAGGCTGCATGCAAGGAACCCCATGTGGGACTCGATCCGGGGACTCAGGGACCATGCCCTGAACCGAAGGCTGACGCTCAACCACTAAGCCACCCAGGCGTCCCAGCAATCTGTATTTTAACAGCCCTCCAGGTGACTAACTCAAACAGAAGATTGAGAACTATTGTACTTAACAGATCTGGGAAAATTCCATCCCTTTCTACTTTGAGCAAAGGTCTCAGAGTTAACACGCAAACCGGATATCCTAATACTTCAATCTGGACCCACAGAAGAAGCCACAGCCCTTGCTATGTCTTGGTTCTACATATCAATGTCTCAGGGAGTCTCTGTAGATCACACCTACTAGTTTCCCTCCCTTACTGCCCTTGCTTCTCGTTCCTGAGCCCTGCATAGCCCCTTTGCCTCAGACTTGGTGTGTGGGCCTCTCTAAACAAGCCCTCTGTATTTGTTGCCTCGTCTGGTTTGTCTCACTGGTTTCTGAACCCATGTCTCCCCTGGCTCCTATCTGATTGCCCTTTGCTCCAAGCCCTGCAGCAATTGGTCACCTCTGGTCTACTCCAGACCCCACACTTCCTGGGAAAGGGAGTCAGAACGCCAGATTAACTATTGCCTTTTTATTTATTTATTTTTTAAGATTTTATTTATTTATTCATGAGAGACACACAGAGAGAGAGAGGCAGACACAGGCAGAGGGAGAAGCAGGCTCCACACAGGGAGCCCAATGTGGGGCTCGATCCTGGGACTCCAGGATCACACCCTGGGCCAGAGGCAGGCGCTAAAGGCAGGCAGGCAGGCAGACTGAGCTACCCAGGGATCCCCAACTTTTTCCTTTTTTTAAAAAAAATCAAGTTACTAGGCTGGCTAATCAGGGGAATGATTTCAATGAATGATGAAATTTAAGAAGGGCAAATGTTAAGTATTTCTGTGAAAAACAGTTCCTCAGAAAATTGAAGAGTTGTTCTATGACCCAGCAATTCCATTTCCAGGTTTATACTTGAGAGAATTGAAGACATATTAATATAAAGACTTGTCTACAAATGTTCATAGCAGTACTTTTCGTAATAGACAAAGGTAGAAAAAACCTAAATGTTAGTTGATGAATAAGTAAGTAAAATGTGGCATAGGCACGGAATGGAATATTATTCAGCCACAGAAAGGAATGAAGTACTATTTCATGCAACAATGTGGATGAACCTTGAAGACATGCTAAGTGAAAGAAGCGAGACAAAAAAAAAAAAAAAAAGAGAGAAGAAGCCAGACAGATTTTGTGAGTCCATTTGTATGAAATATCCAGAATGGACAAGTGCATAGATATAGAAAGATTAGTGGTTAACAAGAGATGGGAAAAAAGGAGAATACAGACTAATTGCTAATAGATATGGGGTTTATTTTGGGGGAGTAATATAAATAATCTAGAATTAGTGGTGATTGTTGTACAACATTGTAAACATACTGAAGTGTACATTATTAACATGGTGAATTTTATGTTACATGGAGTATATCTCAATTTTTAAAAATGCTATAAGGAAAATAAGTTAAGTGTTAAATGTTGTACTTGAGCCTCAAACATCATTTGGATCCTATCAATTGCTGAACAGCAGTATGTGTGAAAATGACGTGGTATTTTTAGTTGGCTATAGCCTAAATGAGACAACTTTGCAATCTGACTGCTGAGAAAGCTAATGTGATCTTTGATTGCAATTATATAAGACCAGTGTTCCAATTGAGGGAGAAAGCAGTCATTATTTCTATGTGCATCAGAGTGAACCATTTCCAGGGTTTGGGGTTCAGTTCTGGGCGTAAAAGAGCACTGACAAAAATCCAAGAATAAAAAAGGACATCCTTATTGATGCAAAAAGTGGATTAATCTCAAAAGCATTGTGATCATTAAAGGCATATTAAAGGCTACATGTTGTTTGATTCTTTTTTTCTTTATGACATCCTAGAAAAGACAAAACTATAGCAACAAAAATCATATGGTTGTAGTTCTTTAGGAGATAGGACTGACTGAAAAGGGCCCAACACTTCGGGGAGATGTAAATACCTTGATTATGGATTAAGTCTAAGAACACTTTGCCTAGGTCTAGATCCTGAAGATTTTCTCCCTGTTCCTAGAGGGAATGTGTATTAGTTTGCTTGGGCTGCCATTAACAAAATACCATAAGAATGGCTTAAACAACAGAATTTTGTTTTCTTACATTCTGGAGGCTAAAGGTCCAAGATCAAAGTATTAGCAGGTTTGATATCTTTTGAGGCCCCTCTCTTTGAATTGCACATGGCTGGCCTGGCTTCTTGCTGTCTTCTCACATGGCCATTCCTCTGTGCATGCACACCCCTCCTGTCTCTCTCTGTGTTCTAGTCTCTTCTGCTTATGAGGATACCTAAAAGCCTCACTTTAATTTAATTAGCTCCTTAAAAACCCTATTTCCAAATACAGTCAAGTTATGAAGTATTGGGGATTAGGACTTGAACATCTGCAACATATAATTAGCCCTTAATGGAAAGCATACTTTCACCATTGAGTATGTTAGCTGTAGATTTTTAAAATTTGCCCTTTATCAAATTAAGCAAGTTTCCCTTTATTTCTATTTTTCCTGAGACTTTTAAATCACGAATGAGTGATGAATTTTGTCAAATGCTTTTTCCGTATCAATTAATATGATTACATAGTTTTTCTACTTTAGCTTGTTAATATGATAGCGTAAATACATTGATTGATTTTCAAGTATTTAACCACCCTTGGATCCCTGAAATAAACTCCACGTGGTCACAGTTGGTTCAAATACTGCTGAGTGCAATTTGTTAATATTTTGTAAAGTATTTTTTCCATTTTATTCAGTAGAGATGTTGATCTGTGGTTTTCTTTTCCTTTTGTCTTTGTCTAGTTATGCTATCAGAGTAATATTAGCTTCATAAGATGAATTGAGAAGTATTTATCTTCTAATTTCTCGAAGAGATTATGTAAAGAATTGGTGTTAATTCTTTTAAACATTTGTAAGAGTTCTCTAGTAAAACTATCTAGACTTGGAAATTTCTATTTTGGAGGCTTTTAAATTATGAATTCCATTTCTTTAATAGTTATAGGGTGATTCAAATTATCTATTGCATATTGAATGACTTGTGGTAGTTTATATTTTTTCAAGGAATTGGTTCATTTCACCTAAATTGTCAAGATTCTGAATATAGCATTGTTTATAGTATTCACTTGTTATTCTTTTAATGGCTGCAGAGTCTATCAGGATATCCTTGTGTTATTACTGATATCAGTAATTTGTCTCTTCTGGTTTTTCCTTGTCAATCAATCCAGAGGTTTGTCAATTTCATTAATAGTTTCACAGAATCAGTTCTTTGTTTTACTGCTTTTCTCTATTGTTTTCTATTTTCAATGTCATTGATTTATACTCTTCTATTTACTATTTTCTTTCTGCTTTTTATTTTCTCTTCTTTTTCTATGTTCTTGAGGTGGGAATTAAGATAATTGATTTGAGACTTTTTTTTCTATTGCATGCACGTAGAGCTATACATTCTCCTCTCAGCATTGCTTCAGCTGTGCCCAACAATTTTTGATATGTTGTATTTTCATTTATATTTGTTCCTAAGTGTTTGGAGATTTTCATTACCTTTTTTAAAAGATTTTATTTACTTGAGAGAGAGCATGAGCAGGGGTGTGGGGACAGGCAGAGGGAGGGGGAGAAGCAGACTCCTCACTAAACCCATGAGGGGCTCAATCTCAGGACCCTGAGATGACAACCTAAGCCGAAGGCAGATGCTTAACTGACTGTGCCATCCAGGTGCCTTGATTTTCATTACCTTTCAACTATTGATTTCTAATTTGATTCCATTGTGCTCAGGGAATATACTCTTTATGATTTCAATTTTTCTGAATTTGGTTAGTTTTATTATAGTGCCCAGAATACAATCTATCTTAGAAATATAATCAGGGAAACTTGAAAAGAGTGTGTTTTCTGCTGATATTGGGTGCAGTGGTCTATGCTCTATAAATGTCAATTAGATATGTTGTTTGATGTTGTTGAGGTCTTCTGTATCCTGCTAATTTTACCCCTGCTTTGTTTTGATTAATATTTGCACGGTATCTTTTTAATTTTTTTTTTAAATTTCAACCTGTCTCTATCATTATATTTGAAGTGAGTTTCTTTTAGGCAGTACATAATTGGGTCCTGTTTTTTAATTTTTTTTTAATTTTAAATATTTTATTATTTCTAAGTCTCTACACTCAATATGGGGCTTGAGCTCACAATCCTGAGATTAAGAGTTGCATGTTTTATTAGTTGAGTCAGCCAGGTACCCTGGGTTCTGTTTTTTAATTCTGTCAACCTCTGTCTTTTAATTGGTTTATCTGACCATACTCATTTAATTTAATTATTAGTAAAGTGTGGTTTAAGTCTACCATTTTATTTCTATTTTCTATTTGTTCTGTGGGTTTTCTTGTTTATTTGTTTCTGTTTTCTTTTTCCTGCCCTCTTGTGGATTACTTGAACATTTTTTAGAAAGTTATCTTAATTTATAATTTTTTGAGTGTATCTCTTTATTAGAGCTTTTAGTGCTTGCTATAGGTATCATTTATATATATGTGTACATATATATAAATTATATATATATAAAAAACTGATGCTGAAACTTTCCAATTTTTCACTTATTTCAGTCTTGCTCATAATTGCTCACTGAAGCATTTTTATAATGGCTATCTTAAAATACTTGTCAGATAATCCTAACATTTCTGTCACCTTGGTGTTGTCTTTTTCATTCAATTTGAGATCTTTCTGACTCATGGTATAAGTGATTTTCAGTTGAAATCTGGACATTTTGAGTATTATATTATGAGATTTTAAATCTTACTCTAGATTTTACTTACATCTTTTGTTTTAGCTAACTTTCTGTGATATTACTTAGGCAGAAGAAGAGAGTGGTGGGGTACTACCTCTTTATTGTCAGCTGTGGGTAGACATCTAGATTTATCCCTCAGCCTATGTTGACATCCAGCCAGGGTACGGGAGACTTCTCAATACTGCTGGGTAAGAATAGGAGTTCCAACTCCCCAGTAAGCCTCGATTGATATTTCCCTGGTTGAGAAAGGTAGGAGTGCTTCATTATTGCTTCCCATGTAGCCTCTACTGGCACCAAGAGGGGGACTGGTCTTCTTATTAGTGACACAATTTCTTCAGTAGCCCTCCTCTGACACCACCATAATATGAAGTGAGTTTCTTTTAGGCAGTACATAATTGGGTCCTGTTTTTTAATTTTTTTTTAATTTTAAATATTTTATTAAAATATTTAAGGAAGGGTGCCTCATTACTGCTTGCTGGGTTGGAGTCCAGACTCCCTGTGTAATTTCCACTGATATCATGGAGATGGCCTCAAACTGCCCAAATCTGTAAGGATGAAAGTCCTGGAATCCTACTCAGTTTTTTTCTGATACTACCCCAGTAGTGAGGTTAAGATGCCTCTTTACAGCATGGTGTGAGTGGAATTCTAGGATTCCCCCTGGGCATTTGCTGAAGTGGGTTAGTGGGTCCACAGTTCTTTTATGTAGCATTTAGCTGGAGTAGAGCAGTTATTGCCCAAGTGGTTTTTCTCTTCTAGGCTGCCTCTTTCCTTCTCTTTTGGCTGAAGAGAACAGGCTTATATAGGACCTTTCTTTTGCCTGCATCTATTGACATTCCAGGTTGTTGGATTCTGGGATATATAAGGCAAAAAGAAAACTCTGGGAACTTACCACCATGTTGTTTCTTGAGATCCCAAGGTCCCTGGCAAGTCTGCCTTCTTCTCTCAACTTTTCATAGCCTTCTTATGTTTCTTTATATATAATGTCTTGGATTTTAAGTTATAGTTAGAGGGAGGAATAAAGAAAATAACATCTCCACTTTTCTGGAAGCAGAAGTCCTGAGGGTTCTCTTTTCTTGTCTTTTCTTTTTCTTTTTCTTCTCTTCTCTTTTCTTTTCTTTTTTTCTTTTCTTTCTTTTCTTTTCTTTCTTTTCTTTTTTCTTTTCTTTCAAACTTGTATCTTAGTCCAAGTGTGGGACCACTGGACTAGGTGAGGGTGAGGCCCATTCCAGCTCTGAGATGCAGTGTTCTGTATTCTGGTCCGGGATTTGGGTTGTTAGAAGAGATCTTGCAGGCAATTAGATGTTCTCCAATTTACCCAATTAATTGCTAAACCAATTGCTATAAGATGTGCCTTCCTCCCAGACTTCTATGACTTTCTATTAAAAACATGGGCAGTTGGAGTGCCTGGGTGGCTCAGTCGGTTAAGCATTTGCCTTCAGCTTAGGTCATGATCTCAGGATCCTGGGATCGAGCCCAGGGTTGGGTTCCCTGCTCACCAGGGAGTCTGCTTCTCCCTATCCCTGAGCCCCTCCCCCTGCTATGCTCTCTTTCTGGCCCACTCTCTCTCTCAAATAAATAAATAAAATCTTAAAAAAAAAAAAAAAAAAAAAGATGGGCGGCTGTTGCAAATGTCAGTTATCAACATCCTTAGGCCACGTACCGAATTGTTAATTGTGAATTGCTCCTCTGTATGAAAAAGCTGAATTCCCCTAAACCAGATGAAGCCTAAACTTATAGCTCTGAATTCCCTAACAGAACAGAAGCTTAGCAGTCTTTTTTGAATCATAGACTGAAATCATGCTCCCTAATTTTAACATCCCATCTTAGTTTTTCCTCAGTTGATATTATGTCTTTTAAATAGATATTTAAAGATAAGTTCTGTTGTCATTTCTGTTTATAAAGTCATAAGTGGAACTGTCAAGAAGCAGTGTTCACTATCAAAATTTGGGTTTAATATCAATATGTGTGTGTAGGAGAGGAAAATTCCTCTCTAGCCTGTTAGATTCTCTGGCTGGATCTGAGCAGTAAACTGAGACAGGCAGATTAACGGGAGAAAAGGCATACAGAATTATTTGACTGCAAGTTCTGTGGAGGAGAGGGAGCTGTGGTTGTGGAAAAAGGTGAGAGAGAGAGAGAGGAGCAAATGGGAACACACAAGGAGAACATTTCCCCAAAGCCATTGGTTTGGAAGATCAGACAGGCTAAAGTTCATGAGTTCTTGTAACCAGTGAAGCTTAAAACCTGGAGTTTTAAAGGTCAGTGGGGTTGACTGGGATGGAGCCCTGAGAGCACTTCCCTACTCCTGGAGAGAAGGCAGGCAAACAACTGGGGGAAGAGGGATGCTGATGGCATGGAAACAGTGATTTGAGGAACACCTGGGGGCACACAGGGGGCAGATTATTTGCTCTTCTTGGAGAGCATCCCTGAGGGGCAATGTTCACAGAGACACCTCTCTGGGAACAAAGAAAGCTGGCTGGCACCATTTCCTTCCCCTGTCCCTCATCTACTGAGGGGAGGGAAATGGTGCCAGAGACATAGATCTACCTGCAGGAAGCAGCGCAGCACTGACACTAGCTGCCTAACTTTCTTACACTAAGCCTCACACTCTTGTGCTCTGGTGGGACTGCTCCTCTCAGTCAAGTTTGTCTAAGTCCCAGTGCAGTAGGCCCCTTTCCCAGAAGACCAGCACAAAACCCTGCCCACACCATTTCACCTGACCAGAAAGTTCTGCAGGGCCTCCATTCTGGTGGAAGTGGTGTCAAGTCTCACTTCACAAGCAGACCAGAGTATATATAGTTAAACTCACCACATTCAGGCCAGGAACCAAACATTGCCCACAGCAGGCATAGAGAGCCTTTGCACAAGACAGGCCTGAAGGATAGAGCAGCCAAAACATAATAGGAGAGTGCATGCAGCACGCACTGGAGACACTCCCTGTAGTGCCGGGCTCTGGGCACTACATGACCTCTTTTTCATAAGGCCACTACTTTCAGAAGCAGGAGACATAACTGGATTTTCTAATACACAGAAGGCAGAGACTTTTTAAAAAGATTTTATTTATTTATTCATGAGAGACACAGAGAGAGAGAGAGAGAGAGGCAGAGACATGGGCAGAGGGAGAAGCAGGAGTCTGACGTGGGACTTGATCCCGGATCTCCAGGATCACACCCTGGGCTGAAGGTGGGCCGCTAGGCCACCAGAGCTACCCCAGAAGGCAGAGACTTAGACAAAATGCCAAGACAGGGGAATTTATCCCAAATGAAAGAACAAGATAAGGCCATGGCCAAGGATCTAAGCAATACAGATATAAGTAACATGCCTGATGGAGAATTTAAAGTTACAATCATAAGGATACACACTGGGCTTGAGGAAAGAATAGAAGACATCAGTGAGACCCTTACCACAGAGATAAAAGAAATAAAAAATAATCAGAGATGAAGAATGCAATAAATGAATTTGTAAATAGTAGGCTTGATGCAATGAGCAGCAGGCTGGAAAGCAGAGGAATGAATTAGTGACCTGAAGACAAAATAATGGAAAAATAATGAAACTGAACAAAAGTGAGAAAGAAGAATTATGCAACACAAGAATTGACTTAGGGAACTCAGTGACTCCATCAAACGTAGTAACAGTCATCTTATAGGAGTCCCAGAAGAAGAGAGAAAATGGGACAGATAATTTATGTAAAGAGATAATAGCAGAAAACTTCCCTAATCTGGGGAAGGAAACATACATTCACATCCAAGAGGCACAGAGAACTCCCGCCAAAATCAATAAAAGTAGGCTAACACCAAGACATATTGTAATTGCAAAATTTGCAAAATATAGTGATAAAGAAAAAAAATATTTTCTAAAAGCAGCAAGACAAAAGAAGTCCTTAACTTAGAAAGGCAATTTTGTAAGGCTAGGTAGAGATTTCTCAACAGAAACTTGATAAGACAGAAGAAAGTGGCATGATATATTCAACGTGCTGAGTGGGAAAAATCTGCAGCCAAGAATACTCTATCCAGCAACACTGTCATTCAGAATAGAAAGACAGATAAAGAGATTTCCAGACAAACAAAAACTAAAGGAGTTCGTGACCATTAAACCAGCCGTGCAAGAAATATTAACGTGGACTCTTTGAATGCAAAGGAGAGACCAAAAGTGACAAAGACAAGAAAGGATCAGAGAAAATCACCAGAAACAATGACAAAACAAGTATAATAAAATGTCAACAAATACATATCTATCAATAATTACTTTGAATGTAAATGGACTAAACACTTCAAGACATAGGGTGTCAGAATGGATAGAAAACAAGACCCATCTACATGCTGCCTACAAGAGACTCATTTTAGACTTATAGACATCTGAAGATTGAAAGTGAGGGGATGGATAAACATTTGTCATGCAAATGTATATGAAAAGAAAACCAGAATAGCAATACTTATATTGGATATAGATTGTATAATCACAAAGGGGACAATCCATTAAAAAAAAGATATAACAATTGTAAATATTTATGCACCCAACATGGGAGTACCCAAAATGGGAGCACCCAAATATATAAAACAATAACAACACAAAGAAACTAATTAATAATACCACAGTAATGTTAGGGGGCTTTAACACTTCACTTATATCAATGAACAACAGATCATCTAAACAGAAAATCAATAAGGAAACAAAGGCTTTGAATGACACATTGAATCAGATGAACTTAACAGATATATTCAGAACATTCCATCCTAAAACAGCAGCATGTACATTTTTTTTCAAGTAAACATGGAACATTCTCCAGAATAGATTACATATTAGGTCACAAAACAGGTGTCAACAAATACAAAAAGATTGAAATCATACCAGGCACCTTTTCTGACCACAATGCTGTGAACTCAAAAGTCCACCACAAGAAAACATTGGAAGGATCACAATACATGGAGGTTAAACAACATGCTACTAAAGAATGACTGGGTCAACCAGAAAATCAAAGAAGAAATTTAAAAAATACACGGAAACAAAAGAAAATGAAAATATAATGATCCAAAACCTTTGGGATGCAGCAAAAGTAGTCCTAGAAGGGAAGTACATAGCAATATGGGCCAAACTCAGAAAGCAAGAAAAATGTCAAATAAACAACATAACATTGTACCTAAAGGATCTAAAAAAGAACAACAAATGAAGCCTAAAGCCAGCAGAAGTAAGGAAATAATAAAGATTAAAACAGAAATAAATGTTATAGAAACTAAAAAAAACAATAGAATAGTGAAGCCAGAAGTGGTTCTTTGAAAAAATTAATAAAGTTGATAAACCCCTAGCCACTTACCAAACAGAAAAAAGAAGGGACCCAAATAACTAACATTACAAGTGAGAGAGGAGAAATAACCAACATCACAGAAATACAATTATAAGAGTATACTATGAAAAACTATATGTCAACAAATTGGACAACTGGAAGAAATTGATAAATCCAAGAAACATATAAGCTACTAACACTGAAACAGGAATAGAAAACTTAAACAGACCCATAACCAGCAAAGAAATTCAATCAGAAACAAAAAACTCCCAATAAACAAAATCCAGGGTTAGATGGCTTCACAGGCCAATTCTACCAAACTTATTTATTTATTTATTTATTTATTATTTTTAATTAAAAAATTTTTATTTATTTATTCATTCATGAGAGACACAGAGAGAAAGAGAGGCAGAGACACAGGCAGAGGGAGAAGCAGGCACCATACAGGGAGCCAGATGTGGGACTTGATTCTGGGTCTCCAGGATCACGCCCTGGGCTGAAGGCGGCACTAACTGCTGAGACACCCGGGCTGCCCTCTACCAAACATTTAAAGAAGAGTTAATGGGACGCCTGAGTGGCTCAGTGGTTGAGCATCTGCCTTTGGCTCAGGGCGAGATCCTGGAGTCCCAGGATCGAGTTCCACATCCGGCTTCCTGCACGGAGCCTGCTTCTCCCTCTGCCTATGTCTCTACCTCTCTTTCTCTCTTTCTGTGTGTCTCCCATGAATAAATAAATAAAATCTTAAAAAAAAAGGAGAAGAGTTAATAACTATTCTCAAACTATTTCAAAGAATAGAAAAGGAAGGAAAACTTTCAAATTCATTCTAAGGGGCCAGCATTACCCTGATTCCAAAACAAGATAAAGACTTCACTAGAAAAGAGAATTATAGGCCAATATCCCTGATGAACATGGATGCAAAAATTCTCAATAAAATACTAGCAAACTGAATTGAACATTATATTAAAAAATAACTCACCACGATCAGATGGGATTTATTCCTGGGTTGCTAGGGTGGTTCAATATTTGCAAATCAATCAACATGATATACTGCGTTAATAGAAAGGATAAGAACCATATGATCATTTCAAGAGGTGCAGAAAAAGCATTTGACAAAGTAAAACATCCATTTATCCATTCATGATAAAAACCCTTAACAAAGTACATTTAGAGGGAACATAGCTCAGCATGCAGCTAATATCATCCTCAATGGGTAAAAAATGAGAGCTTTCCCTCTATAGTCAGGAACAAGACAAGGATGTCCACTCTCACTACTGTTATTTAACATAGTACTGGAAGTCCTAACCACGGCAATCAGACAATGAAAAGAAATAAAAGTCATCGAAATTGGCAAGGAAGAAGTCAAGCTTCAATATTGGCAAATGACATGATAATCTGTACAGAAAACATGAAAGACTCCACCAAAAACTGCTAGAACTGACAAATGAGTTCAGCAACAAATGAATTCAGATACAAAATCAACCTACAGAAATCTGCCGCATTTCCATACAACAATAATGGAGCAGCAGAAAGAGAAATTAAGGAATCAATCAGGAATCAATCCCACGAACCATACACTAAAAACAGTAAGATACCTAGGAATAAGCCCAACCAAAAAAGTGAAAGAGCTGTACTCTGAAAACTATAAAACACTGATGACAGAAATTGAAGAGGACACAAAGAAATGGAAAAATATTCCATGCTCATGGATTGGAAGACCAACTATTGTTAAAATGTCTATACTACCCAAAGCAATCTATACATTTAATGCAATCCCTATCCAAATACTACCAGCATTTTTCATAGAGCTAGAACAAACCATCCCAAGATTTGTATGGAACCATAAATGGCCCTGAATAGTCAAGGCAACCTTGAAAAAGAGAAGCAAAGTGGGAAGCATCACAATTCCAGACTTTAGGTTATACTACAAAGCTATGGTGATCAAAACACTATGGTTGAGGAAGAAAAATAGATCAATAGAACAGAATAGAAAACCCAGAAATGCACTCACAACTATCTGGTCAGTTAATCTTTGATGAAGCAGAAAAGGATAGGTAATGGGAAAGAGACAGTCTCTAACAAATGGTGTTGGGAAAACTGGACAGCAACATGCAAAATAATGAAATTGGACTACTTCCTTACATCATAGACAAAAATAAATTCAAAATGAACTAAGGACATAAATGTGAGAATTGAAATCATAAAAATCCTAGAAGAGAACAAAAGCACTTAGCTTCTTTGACATTGAATATAGCAACTTCTTTCTAGATACATCTCCTGAGGCAAGGGAAACAAAAGCAAAAATAAGCTATTGGGACTTGATCAATATAAGGCTTCTGCACAGCAAAGGAAACAGCCAGTCAAACTAAAAGGCAACCTACGGAGTGGAAGAGGATATTTGAAAATGATGTATTTGATGAAGTGTTAGCATCCCAGATTTATAAAGAATTGATACAACTCAACACCAAACAGCACAAGTAATCCCCCTAAGAAATGAGCAGAAGACATGAACAAACATTTCTCCAAAGAAGACCTACAGGGGCACCTGGGTGGCCCATTTGTTGAGCATCTGCTTTTGGCTCTGGGATTGAGTCCCAGATTGAGCCTGCTTCTCCCTCTGGCTATGTCTCTGCCTCTCTCTGTGTGTTTCTCATGAATAAACAAAACAAAATAAAATAAAATAAAATAAAATAAAATAAAGACCTACAGATGGCCAACAGACACATGAAAAGATGTTTAATACCCCTTATCATCAGGGAAATATGAATCAAAGCTACAATGAGATATCACCTCACACCTGTCAGCATGGCTAAAAGCCACAACACAAGAAACAACAGTTGTTGGTGAGAATGTGGAGAAAAAGAAACCTTCATGTACTGTTGGTGGGAATGCAAACTAGTGCCGCTGCTATGGAAGACAGTATGGAGGTTCCTCAAAAAATTAAAAATAGAACTAACCTATGATCCAGTAATCATACTATTGGGTACTTTCCACAAAATACAAAAACACTAATTCAAAGGGATACATGCACCCCTATGTTTACTTCAGCATTATACACAACAGCCAAACTGTGGAAGGGGAGGGGCAGAGGGATGCAGAGAAACTCAAGCAGACCCTGCTCTGAGTGCAAATTCCGATGTGAGTCTCGGTCATGACCTGAGCTGAAACCGGCTTTTTATTTTGATGAGGTCCCAATAGTTTATTTTTGCTTTTGTTTCCCTTACCTCAGGACACATATCTAGAAAGAAGTTGCTATAGCTGATGTCAAACAGCTTTGTTTGCTTTTAGGATTTTTATGGTTTCAGGTCTCAAATTTAGATCCTTAATTCATTTTGATTTTATTTTTGGCTATGATGTAAAGAAGTGATCCAGTTTCATTCTTTTGCATGCAGCTGTCCAGTTTTCCCAGCACCATTTGTTGAAGAGATAAATACTTCTTGGGTATTATGACTATCATGACTCTAGATCATGACAATCTTTTTTTTAAAAAAGATTATTATTATTATTATTATTGAGAAAGAGAGAGAGAATATGAGCAGGAGGGCCAGGAGAAGATGGAGAGAGTCCCAAGCAGGCTCCATACCCAGCCCAGATCCCTATGTGAGGCTTGATCCCAGGCCCCTGAGATCATGATCTGAGCCTAAACAAGAGTCAGAAGCTCAATCACCTTTGCCACCCAGGGACCCCTAGATCATGACAATCTTGAAAGTTAAGAATAAATGAGCTTTGGGTTTTGAACTGAAGGTTGTCTGCTTGGAATCCTTTTTATGGAAAAAAAAAATTCAGTATCTGAGACTAAAGTTTTAGAAAACAAAATGAATTAATCACGATCAAAGCAGGAAAATTATCTTCTTATGGAAATAGTCACCAAATGTGTCATTTAGCTAACTCCTGGGTGTTTCATGTGAACCAGTGGCATGGTGCTTATTTTTAAATCAACAGTAATTATTAATAGTCCATTAGGTCTAAAGCATGGTGTTAAGCTGTTAGAGAATATAAAATGTAGATCCTGCTCTTCAGGTGCTTACAATTCTAGTGAAATAGCACATAGATCCTTGGAAAAGTATGATAGTAGTTTAGGTTCAAAGGTAGATGACCTGAGCCAGCAAAAGTACCCAAATAAGTTAATTATAATGAAAATCTCAGTGGGGTTTTGAGGAAGAAGAATCACTTCAGGTTGGAGTTTTCAGAGACAGTGATAACTGAACCAAATCTTGAAGGGTAGGAGGGATGTGGACAGACAGAGGTGAAGAAGAATGGGTATTTCAAGTCTTGAAATTCCTTGTTGATCTTTTTAAAGGAAGCTGGGTAATTTTTGTGGATAATCTGAGTTACCCACTATCCAGCATACTGATATCAGTTTAAAACGCTTCTCTGCCCTCCATTGTTTTTTCTTGTTCTCTGTATGGTCAGTGGATTGACATGGGATGGAGAAAGAGTCAGTGGTCAAGAAATCAAAGAGGATCAGAGAATAAAGAAAATCCTCCTGGGAAATCTGCTAGTGGTTTCGTTTAATTTTATGTCTTAACATGGATCAGTGCTGAAATAGATCCTCCTCACAACATACAATTTACAGCCAATTTAAAACCAAATGATTATCCCTCTTCTATCAAGAGTAACACATTTTAAGGGCTGTGGTCCTTATGCTTCCAAAAGTGAACCAAGGGCATGCAGAATTGTGTCAACCAGAGCCCAAGGGTATTGAAAGAGAAATTGCTCCAGCATGCCGAGAGATCAGCATCTAAAGGATGAAGATGGGAGATAATCACTTATCATTTGACAATTGCAGTAAATAGAGTCAGAAAAAAAATAGATCTGACACCTGGGCAATTAAATTCTTAATAAGTTAGCGATTACACTCAACTGTGCTGGATGTGTTGCAGGAAGACAATGAAGTCCATTTCTACCTAAGTTGCAGATTGTACCTCCCCTTAGGCTATTAAGTTCAAAGATGCGGCTCCCCCCAGGAAATAAAGCGTGCTCCCTGCCTTCCAGTTCTCTACTCCATGCTGGCTGAGTTTTCATTCTAAGCACTTGCTTGAGCATTTTGGAGAATCTTCTTCTCAACAGGACGTTGGTATCTGAACAGAAAGAAAATTGTTTCTATTTCCAACTCAAAGGTGGTTGTATTTACATAAGCTCCTCTTTCATTTAAATCTGTCTTAATCCTCAAGGATTTAGTAGTTGAAATGCAAAATGCATTTTTTTAATAAATGAAACAACCATAAGAGAAAACAAACAGTACAGAGAAAGAATTTTAACAAACCACCTTTCTTTTTCTATTATTATTATTTTTATGTTGTCTTGCTTAAAAGCCATTGGGTTTCAAGATAGTTGTTTGTATTTTCCCAATAAAAGGTTGAAATAAAAATGTATATGTATATACATATGAAATGGTGGAGTGAGGTCATTATTTCATCTGAAAGCACAATGTAATCATTTTAATCTTGCTTTTAACCCATCTTTAAGGTAATTCTGCAAAATTCTATCTTGAGTTTGATAGCTGAGTTGAAAGGCAGCTGGTCTACTTTATCACTCCAACAGTTACATTAAAATACGGTTAATTATTAGCTCTTAGGATTACAAAAGCATGGCCAACGTAGATATTTCCCCCCTAGAGTAATGTGCAAGAATTTATTCTGTGGCATGAATGGCTTAGTTGAGAGTTCTTAAAAATTTCTTCCCTTGTGAGGTGCTAATTGCGAGAGTTCCGTTCTGCACTAAAGGACCTGCCAGCAGAGCAGAGACATGGCAAAAGCTACTGGTTTGCATTCATTTCTATACTTGTTTTTCCATTTAATCACACTCTAATTTCACTTTCGGCACTGTTGTAGAAAGGCATTTTGTTTTTTTACAAACAAAAATACTTAGACTCTAAAGATGCTTTTAAAAAAAAATAAAGGCAAAGGTTTCTTTTAGCTTTAAAACCGTTCTATTAAAAAAAAATTAAAACCGTTCTATTGATTGTAATTTTATTGATTTCTTTTCAGATTATCACTACGATCCTTATTGGCATATACTTTTCCCCTTATCATAATTGTTTCTTTTGTGCGTGAGATGCTGTGTTTAAGTATTTCTACGATACTTGCATGGAATACTAGAAGAAGGTAGTAGGGTAATAGGACATCTTTCCAGTTAGGATAAGCAGAACTGTCCACTAATCAGCGCTACTGGCAATACCAAGACTAAAGCCACTAAGAAGCTTGAAATTATTTTTCTTTGATATTTCTTATTACAAGCTAAATAAAGGATATATAAAGGACTCAAAATTGCATAGTAGACTTTCTTTTTCATGTAAAAAAGAAATCAAGCCTGTATAATTTTCCAGTAGATTAGTCTGGTACCTTAGCAATGGACCAAGTGATTTCCTTCTATAACTAAGTGCAGTGTATGTAGTGAAGAGAAGTGACATTTATTTTTCACCTACTGGGTTGTCAACAGCCTATATAAACATTATCTAATTTAATCCTCTATGGTAAGCATTATAGACCTTATGAAAACTCAGGATGGCTAACACTGTCAATACAACCCATAAAAAAGTACCGGTCACCTATTAGGTGACACTAATAGGAAAATACCTCAAAGCCCACACACTCCTGCTGAGTCAGTAACCTTTGTAGTCATCAGTCAGTATTCAGAAATTAAAACATGGATAGGTTTCCAGTTTTGTTAAAGTTGTTTAAAAGCCATAAAGATTATAGGTTCTTGTTCCAGTTTCTTCCTTCCAACCTACTTCTGTTGCTTTTTGTCTTTCATAGCCCACTTTTTAAATTTATATACCAAAAGGCTATCTTCTGTTAGATTTGTGTCTGATCAACATTCCTTGAGAAATATTGTGACTGGTTTAATCAAGGTCTTGTTAAAAAATTAAAAAAATAAAAGGAGTTTAGAAGGAAACTAATTAAAATGTACTATTAAATATATTACTATAGGGCAGCCCTGGTGGCTCAGCGATTTAGCGCCGTTTTCAGCCCAGGGCGTGATCCTGGAGACCCGGAATCGAGTCCCACGTCAGGCTCCCTGCATGGAGCCTGCTCCTCCCTCTGCCTGTGTCTCTGCCTCTCTCTCTCTGTGTCTTCCACGAATAAATAAAATCTTAAAAAAAAAAAAAAATATATATATATGTATATATACTATAGGACCCAGAAGGCTGCTGCTTTTAAAATAAATCAGATTCAATGTTATTAAAAAAAATCCGCTATTCTTTCAATAATTTATCCCGTATACATACTTGTGTGTATGTGTGTGTGTGAAATAGCCTACTTACAAAAATAGCACAGCATCTTTATAGTAGTAGAAGATTGGAAAGAACAAAAAAGTTGGTCAACCGGTGACTGACTACATAAAACTGATTTTTCGATATCCATTTAATGGAATACTCCACAGCTGTTCGAATGAATGCGGCAGCTCTATAGGTATCAATATAGTTCTAACATTCTGAGGGAGAAAAACCAAAGTGCAGAACAGTGTACTTAGTGTAATTTATGTACAAAAAGAGGAAGATAAATAGTACATATATACTTAGGTTATGCATTAAATGTTTCTCTATTATAGACAAGGAGACAAAAATAGGTTTTAGGTAGGTAGGAATTCGGTAAGTCCAAGAAGTTTCTTTTCACAAGAGTGAGCCTTCACTCAAGGGAAAAAAAAAAAAAAGCCTCTTACAGTACATCTATGGGTTTGTATTTTTTTTTCTTCCTGGAAGTTTAGGCGTACTCCACCACCCAGGGACCTGCTCAAAACCCCCTTTTTCCAAGCATTTATCCATGGGAGAAGGGGCTTTTAGTTTTCATTTAATGCCATTTCACTGATTTTCTGACAAGCACCTATTAATTTTGTATAAAATATGATTTAACTGGTAGTAGGATCATAGGCACTCCCCATTCTGTATGCTTTCTTATAATTAAAAATGTTTTTAAAAAAAATTTGAAAAAGCTGTTGCAGGCTTTCTCTGTTGTTTAGTAAACATCACCAGGGGCATGATCTGCAGAGGCCAATTCTCTCCTAAGGTTTATTTAACTCAGATCGTACCTTTTCTGGAAAATTTTTGAATGCAGCTTTATTGGTTTAATATGTAATGTCTTTTGCCCTGTAATTCACCCATGTGTCATCTCCTCAAGTTCTAGGTCTGGGCTTTTCACAAATTATCGTGCTTCTTAAGGGCACGATTTCCTGGGCCTGGACTGTCCACTAAGAGAGGAGTCCATAAAGTGCTTTGTTCTCTTAGTTAAGGTGGCAGAAGGGAGTAGCATACAGAAGCGGCATACAGAGTTGATCACCTTCACAATGTGAAGATGTGGTTTATGTATACAATGGAATATTACTCAGCTATTAGAAACGACAAATACCCACCATTTGCTTCAACGTGGATGGAACTGGAGGGTATTATGCTGAGTGAAGTAAGTCAGTCGGAGAAGGACAAACATTATATGTTCTCATTCATTTGGGGAATATAAATAATAGTGAAAGGGAATATAAGGGAAGGAAGAAGAAATGTGTGGGAAATATCAGAAAGGGAGACAGAACGTAAAGACTGCTAACGCTGGGAAACGAACTAGGGGTGGTAGAAGGGGTGGAGGGCGGGGGGTGGGAGTGAATGGGTGACGGGCACTGGGGGTTATTCTGTATGTTAGTAAATTGAACACCAATAAAAAATAAATTAAAAAAAATAGTTGGGATAAAAAAAAAAAAAAGAAGACTCAAACACAAAGCGGTGCTTCAAATCACAGTTGGGGAGAAACTTTCTACAAGTAATCTATCAGAGCTCTCCAAAGCCGTATTACTGTTTCATTTAAGTGATCCCTGATTTTACAAAGTTGTTGAAGTTAATGTGCAGAATCAAATAACAGGCCAATTTATACGCATGGATGACAAAACAGAGGTGGACACATCATTGAGTTAATTTTGTTTCTATGTCTTCCAGTTCTGTCATGTGTTCTAGCTATTACAACTTTTGTACATTCTTCCTTCACATGACATTTAAAAAACGAACCTTATTTTACCTTCATGTTTCCACTTAATTGCTCTTTTAAAGACACATTTCTGACTTTTCTTCTTTTCTGGCTTATTCACCAAGTGGACTGAAGGTAATGATAAAAGAAGCTAACAGGGAAGAGATAGACTGTTCCTTCTTCCTCCTCAGCCTGCTGGTCTCCCTCTACTCCTTCTTGGTAGTTTTTTTTTAAGATGTTATTTATTCATGAGAGACACAGAGAGAGGAAGAGACACGGGCAGGGGGAGCAGCAGGCTCCCTGTGGGGAGCCTGATGTGGGATCCCGACCTGAGCCAGAGGCAGAGGCTCAACCACTGAGCCACCCCGGTGTCCCCTCTTGGCAGGTTTTTAACTCAAGGAGAAGCTGGCAAAGAAATGTTTGCAGAGTCGCAGACCCAGTGTCATAAGCAAGTGTATAGACGGATGTGTTTGGAACTGAGAAAGAATGATTTAGTAACTGGTACACATTCATACATTCATACTTCCTTTATAGAAAATTTTAAAAATTGATTCATATGGAATTTTGTTTTTATGCACTGATTAATAACCATTCTATAACCACTTTTCACTCACTAGCTTCTCTTTTTTCTGTATCTGAAATATGAAATGTATAGACAGTTTTATGTTACAAATCCAACCAAGTATTTAAACACCCATGACGAGCACTAGATTAGACCCTGAGAGATTTAGGATATTGAGTGTCTACTATGTACAATGAATTAAGTACAAAAATGAAAAGATAGAGGTCTCTTCTCATGAATTGTGGGAAAAAAAAGACTGATTTTTTTGAACAACACTGTTTCTAGTAATAAGCTTAGATTGAGAACATTCCCCTTAGCATACATTTCTGTGGCATTTACCAGTTATGAAATGTAAATTATTCCTTATCTGCTACAGGATAATACATCAAGGGAAGATTTATTACCTTTTCCTTCCATCATGAAAAATGATTCTTCTAATTTTATCCAATGGCATTAAACTGTTAACAGTTATTTCTGCAACTTAACAGATAATGTTAAAATCAAATTACCCAGAGTGCATGAACTAACCTTTAAGATGTTAAAAAAATGTATTTAATAGCCTAATGTAAGTAATGTTTAAAAATATATTCCAGAGTAGATTGATTCATTATCACAAGGTGGATTTTCCTATCCTATTTAAATATTAGAGGGGTGCCTGGGTGGCTCAGTCAGTAAAACGTCTGACACTTGATTTTGGCTCAGGCCTGATCTCAGGGTCGTGAGCCTAAGCCCCACGACGGGCTCTGCACTAGGCATGGCACCTGTTTCTCGAGGTTCTCTCCCTCTCTTTCCTCCTGTTCTTAAAAAAAGAAGAGATTGTTTTTTTTTTTTTTTCAAGTTTCAGATATTTATTATTCAGTGTAAACCCCAACACAATACACCAACATGACTTCGTGCATTTAGAGGGGATATATTTCCTGGATAAGTGGAAAATTGTGCGGATGGCTTCTGGAAGACCTTTATTCTAGGCAGCTTTATAGTGAACATTTCATTTAGAAGTCTGGGCCTTCTTTCTCCAGTTTGCTGTAATCTACATTCACTGAGTAGCACTTGTATTGATCATTGGACCCAGTTTGTTCCAAGGTTCTGGGTTATTCTTCCTATCCCAACTAACATCTGGATTGAACAATGCCAAGTGCAACACATACAGTGATGCTCCAGTACCTCCTGCCCCAATAAATATGAAGAGAGGGATCAAGCTCGGATGCTTCTTGGCCTGACGGATGATCTGGCATAACATGGTTGCGGTGAGGTCTCCTGTGCAGGAGAAGGAAAAACCGAGTTGCTGCCAAGACCTGGAACTAAGTAATGCCTCAGATAGGTTTTTCTTTGTAACATTTTCTATCTTTACTACCTTTCTCTTCTTTAAAAAAAAAAAAAAAAAAAAAATCACAATCCCAAGCTGGGAAACATGCAAGTTTGTTTTCTGAATAGAATTGAAATGTTAGGGCAGCCCAGATGGCTCAGTGGTTTAGCGCCGCCGTTGGCCCAGGGTGTGATCCTGGAGACCCAGGATCGAATCCTGCCTTGGGCTCCCTGCATGGAGCCTGCTTCTCCCTCTGCCTATGTCTCTGCCTCTCTCTCTCCCTGTGCCTCTCATGAATAAATAAATAAAATCTTAAAAAAAAAAAAATGAAATGTTAGCTGGAAATTAGAGCCTGAGTCATCTTCATTTGAATATATATTTTATTTAGAATGCAGCACTAACAGCATGATAAACTGTCACAAATTTATACCAAGAAGCACATAATCTTTCAAACGTTGTTTTTCACAAGGAATTTAAGTACAGCAATATTGTCATTTGGTACTAGAGTCAAAGACGACATTTAGATTCTTCAGCTTTGGAGCCTTTAGTAACATCAAAATGATGGGCTAGTCAGGCAGAAGAAAGAAACTCAAAGGCAGTTTCTTTTTCTTCCGCCAGTTCCTTTGCAGTTAGATCCATCTTCTCACGGGAGAAATCATTAATAGTGAGACCTTCAACAATCTTCCAGGTTTTATTCTGTTTGAAAAGAATTGCAAATTAAAAAAAAAAAAACTTAACAATGAAACTGGGCCTGATCTTATAGCAAGAGACAACGCAGACTGAACTTAAAGCTAGTGGAGTATCTGTTTTTATTTTTTATTTTTATTTTTATTTTTTTTTGGAGTATCTGTTTTTAAAGGCTGATTCTGGAGAAGCAAATCAAAGCCCGGGTCTGAACGAACAAATGATTCTGATAAAGGTTCAACACTTGAATTTAAAACTCACGGAATCTAGAAAAAAGAAATCTTTAAACGAGGACTTAATTAGCAAATGTTAAAAAAAAGACTTTAGTATGGTTCTAATAAAAGTTAAGATATTATTGGTAGATGTCCTATAGCAGAGGCATAATGACACAGGGCGTGTAGTGGCAAGAGTTGAATCGTGCTTTCCAGATTAATTTCCATCTTTTAGTAACCTGAAGTGGTGTTTTGTACAATCTTAAAGTTGAGGAAAACGTCTAATTTAGTAAAGGAACAACTTTCTAGACTGAATTATACCAGTATTAATAAAAATATACAACTATTTTCTCAGAATGGGACAGAGGGAAATAACTCCAAAATACCCTACCTTGATTGTAACAGGGAATGAGTACAGCAGATCATCAGGAACACCGTAGGGGTTGCCATCGGAGATAATGCCCATGGACACAAATTCTCCCTGAAAATAATAAACGTTTTACATCCTCATGGTGCTTATGGATTAGTTCACACAACTGAACGACACACGAATTAACAAAACGAAACCAGGTGATGCTTTCTTAGTGTGTGCATAACTTCAATATTGTATAAGGAAGCATCACCAGGCACTTTCATGGGTATTATTTCATTCCACTCTTCCAATCCATGTGTGAAGTAGGCCAGAGAAAATAATCCTCATTTTGTAAATGAGGAAGCTATGGCTCAATATAAGTTTTAAGAAAAAAAGTCACGCCCATCAGGTGGGCTAGGCGTTTTCCAGTATGATCTCATACAACCCTGTGAGGTAAATGCCATGTAAAAGATAACCAAATAGTTGAGAATGGTTAAGTAATTTTCCCAAGATTATTCAGCTTGTAGGCAGCTGATATGGGCTATAGATCTAACCTGCCTGACTGTAAGGTTATGTTCTTTTCACATCACAACATCAGAGGCCTGTGCAAATCATGGAGTCCTCACCTCTGGGGTTCCAAACCAGATGTCTCTGACATGGTCACAGATGGCTTTTGCAGCAGACATCGCGCTGGACAGCTTTCGAGCCTTGATGACAGCAGCGCCGCGCTGCTGCACGGTCTGGGTGGGGGCAGGCAGAGACAGCATTACTTGATCATGAGAACAGAATTTTCATCACTTCCAAGCTAATCCTGGGGTGAAAGACTGCAACCACAGTTTTTTTTTTTTTTTTTTGCAACCACAGTTTTAATGTCTTCCCACCCAAAATCCTAACAACTACCCAGCGTGGGCCTTACCAACCTATTCCAGTTATAGCTCCAATCTTTTTGAGAAAAGAGAACTACAAATCCATGCAGAAAGTTTACCACACTCCCCACAAATAAATGGATCTCTTTATGAAGATTAACTGGATGATGAGAAGGAACTTTAGTTTATTCCCCCACAATCTTGTCCGCCGCATAACAGATCAGAGCAGACTGGATCATGACTGGCTTTGTACGTAGTCATCAGAGCAACTGTGAAAGGCTTGTTCTCCTTGAGAACCACGCCACCAAATGGACAATCAGGTCAGCAATGTGGTGTGTCTCTCAAGAGTTCTTTATGCTTGGCTGTTAAGAGGGGTTTTTCTTACTGTGATGAACTCTCCCTTGAGCCAGCTTTCATCTTTCAGAGCATCATAAACACCAACTTCCTTTCCTTGCAGTTTCACCTTGGCATGGCTGACATCTGGATACTGAGTTGAGGAATGGTTTCCCCAGATAATGACATTCTTTACATCATCAGAAGTCACACCAAGTTTAAGAGCAATCTAGTTAAATAGGAAACAAATAGATAACTTAGAAAAATACTTTTTATTTCAAATTGTGCCTGTCTGACAAATATCCTTAAGATAAAAACCCTCTGAAACTTCAACAGAACACACAAGAGTTATATTGATTTGTAAAAATTAAAAAAACGTTATTGCCTGGTGATTTCCTAAAGCTTAACAGAATTTATGATTAACTAATAGTATAGTGGGTTCATCAAACCTAAAACATCAAGAAAGAGGTTAATATGGATTGAATATATAAATGTGACCTTTGTTTTGTTGTTAATACTTGGAGACTCTGTAGCACTTCTGAACAGTAAGGTTAGAATATGGGGATTTCTCCATATTTAGGTGAAATTTTTATTATATACCAATATATAAATTAGCACTGCATCAAAGTTCTATGTAACAAAGGGAACAAACCCTGACAATTTTTTTTTTAAAGATTTTATTTATTTATTCATGAGATGCACAGTGAGAGGCAGAGACATAGGTAGAGGGAGAAGCAGGCTCCCTACAAGGAGCCCGATGTGGGACTTGATCCCTAGATGGGGGATCATGAACTGAGCCAAAGGTAGACGCTCAACCGCTGAGCCACCCAGGTATCCCCATACTCTGATAATTAAACAAACAAACAAACAAAAAAAACCCAACACCCTCAATAAGGATAGCTCCAAATTGGAAACAATGCCGAAGTCCTTCAAGAATGGTTAAACTGTGGTACCTCCATAAAATGAAATAAATAAATAGGAGAAAGTGGAGAAACAATAAAAAGGAATAAACTTGGATGGGTACTAAAGGCATTAAACAGTGAAAAAAGCCAGGCTCAAAAGGTCACATACTCACTACATGATTCTATTTTTGTGACGTTCTCAAAATGACAAAATTCATTGAGATGAAGAATAGATACACGGTTGTCAGGGCTTAGCAATGGAGAGGAAGCATGTAACTATAATGAGGCAGGCTCTCTTACGGGTGATGGAACAATTCTGTAGCTCGACTGTGGTGAACACAGTAATCTATATATGTGATTAAAGAAATACAAAAAAATGAATGTAAAAACTGCAGAGATCTGAGTGGGTCTAGTAACAGTGCTGTGTGTAATTTAGTCAATTTCCTAGTTTTGAAAATGCTCTAGAGTTACGGAAGATGCTACACCTGGGGGAAATGAGTGGTGGGGATGTGGGATTTTCAGTAATGTTTTTGTAACTTCTTTGGAGTCTATAATTACTCTAAAATAAAAAGTTAAAACCAAAGCAAGCAACCAACCAAACAAAAAGGATACTGATGAAAAAGGCCAATACCTAAAATGTCTGTAATGACTTGAGTCATCTTTACACTGATTTATTCAGTCAAGTAAGAATCAAATGGTGTTTACTTTCACTAGGACTCTCCTTTTTTAGATTTTATTTGAGAAACTCACGCATAGGCGTGAGTTGGGGATGGGTGCGTGTGCAGAGCGTGAAGGGACAAGCAGACTCCCTGCTGAGCAGGGAGCCCAACAACGGGGCTCGATCCCAGGATCTTGAGATCATGACCTGAGCTGAAGACAGTGCTTAACCAAATGAGTTCCCCAGGTGCCCGACACTATGACTCTTTAAGTTGAGACTTGTTTCTTAAATACTAAAACAGTTATATGATTTTTAAAAATTTACTTAAAATTCTGTTTTTGACATTTAAAATAACTCATTTAAATCCTGCTTTATCTGGAGTTCTGGAAGTTTTTGGAATATTAAGTACTAATCAGTCTTTACAGGGTAGTTGGATAGTTGGTTTCCAGAGAATCCAGCTACTGATCTCCTTGGTGGTTGAGCACAGCACCTTGCTGGTGTGCTGTGCAATGGGTACCATTTTCTGTGTGTGCCATGACCTTCAAGGATTCAACAAGAACTGACCTTACTTCTACTTAGCTGGTATCTGAGATAAAGGAAAATTTACCTGAGGCAAGTAACCCAAGGGGTCTTTTTTTTTTTTTTTTTTTTTTTACCTTAAATTCAATCTGCTAACCTATACCAAGATGTCTATTACCAAGAACTTAGAACCCATCACTGCTGAATGTCAGCCCCAACTGCTGCACTCCAAAGTATGGTGAAGACAGACTGCCTCTGGGCCTCTAGTCCATACAGGAAGCTCCTTTACTTCCTTTGTCCTGCTGCCTACTTCCTCTTTTCTTTAGCCAATCCACTTCTGTCTGGACAGCAAAGCCCAATACTTTGCAGATGTGGTTTCTGAATTTCATTCCTGTCAGAGCAAATCTAAATTAACACATATCCAGGACTGCACCTCCTTGTTCCCTTAGACCTTTCTTGTTGTCATGTAGATCTGTTCAACAGTTTTGGACTAAATCTCCAGCTCTAGTAATTTTCTGTGTCTCCCCCCACCGCATACCAGCTAAATAGTTTTACTGCCCAAATACCCTGTCAACACACATATGCAGCTCTGGTTTACAAATACACAGGGCAGTTCTGTAGGTGATTAATAGTCACTAGGTAGCTAGGTCCTTGATTTCCAAAATAAATTCTGTTAAGACTAGCAACATTCATGTAAGAAATTAGTCTTTGAGTTTGTTATTTTTCTCACTGGATGAACAACTTCTACAGGAGGAAGAAACTGCCTTTTCAAAAACTTCCTAAAAGCTCTCACCGTGCCAGACTGACATACTGGAACATGCACCAAAAGTTAAAGTCTAACAAGACTGCTTTTCTCTTTGCTCATTCAGACTTTTGGCTCTACAGGGAAAACTGTTTCAGGCACTGGGACAAAGTGTCACTTAGTAGTACCTCTGAAAGCAGAATTTTCCAGTGCCTGCCTCTACCAAGGCCTCAACTTTTTTGTTGCACCAAAACCTCCTACCTCCACTCATTCAAACTAACCCCCATCCTTCCACTCACTAGACTCTGCTTAAAACTAAGGAAAAAGATCCAGTTCATAGCCTAAAGCCCCTCAGGAAATATTTGCAGTTTAAGCTTGTTTTATCCGATGACCTTCTAAGTAACCTGAATATTCAAGGAGACATATGAGGTGTGGTTCTTCTCAGCTCTTAGTCATAACCCTCTTAATAATAACACTACTAATAAAAATCATTACTGCAAAGAGCAGCCAACCTTTATTGAGTTTTACTATGTGACAGGCATCAGATGATTGATTGGCCATGGTGTTTCAATTTTCAAAAAGCTACTGTTAATACCCTGGTCACTGACCCCTTGGCATATTCATCTATAACTCCAAGTGGTAAGTGAACTTGAGAACAAGTAAAATTTCGTTGCTAAGTAATGAAAAGTAGAAAGTTTCATGGAAATAGAATATTAAAAAGGTAGAGAAATAAAATTAAATATAAAATTAACAGTATAAAATCTGAATCTGACGGCTTAGCAATAGGAAAAAAGGAAGCAGTACCACACAAAAAGCTCAAATCATTCTTTTTATAATGTTCTACATATCCGACATAAATAAACTATGTTTTGTCCTATTAATTATCTATAATACCTGATTTATTTTTAAAAAGTAGGCTCTGGAGATGCCTGGGTGGCTCAGCGGTTGAGCTATGCCTTGGCCCAAGGCATGATCCTGGAGTCCCAGGATCGAGTCCCACATTGGGCTCCCTGCATGGAGCCTGCTTCTCCCTCTGCCTGTGTCTCTGCCATTCTCTCTGTGTCTCTCATGAATAAATAAATAAAATCTTTGAAAAAAAAAAAAAAAAAAAGTAGGCTCTATGCCCAGCATGGAACCCAAGGCAGGGCTTGAACTCATGATCCTGAGATCAAGACTGGAGCTAAAATCAAGAGTTGGACACTTAATGACTAAGCCACCCAGGCACTCTGAATGACTTATTTTTTTAACCCCTGTAAGAAGACATTAGAAACAGTATTTTGGTATACTTAGCAAATGAAATATAGTTGAGAAAATTAAGTATAATTTCAGCCTCCTTAAGAGACTAGATTTAAAGACTCCCTAACAAATTAGAATAGCCTCCTCCTAAAGAAAAACAAAAAAGTAAGTTTAAGATTCAGCTACTTTAAAGGTAAGATAAAAAGGTTTTAAAGTTGAACATTCAAGATTTTAAAAGGTATTTTTCTACCTGAGCTTTGGCTCGGTTGTGATCCAAACGAGTCAAGCAACTGAAGTTCTCCTTGGGGATGGACGGTGCCGACTTGGAGGCAGTCAGGCAGTTGGTATTGGCTGGATTTCCCACCACGATAACCTAGGATTTATGGGAGGCACAAGAGAGTTACAGACCATATACTGATGAACTAAACTATCTTAGAATATGACTGATATAAATGTGTACCATGTAGCCTTTGTATCAAGCTTTTATGAGCTAAGTATATATATATAGTCACCACTGTAGTTTCTAGAGTATTTCTACCCCATTGTTAGTGTCTGGTGTGTTTACTGAACATGTCTTTAATAAAGCTACCAACATGTATAGAAGTTGCTTTCCAGGTGGCAGTGTCCAAGATGGAAGGCGCAGGTCTATTTTATTTTGGGTCCAGAGACAGTATTTGTCTATTTACCACATACACACACACCAAGTAATCTAAGGCTCTGAGAGATCAATTCATTCATAAAATTTTCTTTCTTCTAAAAGTAGTCCAAGAAAGGAATGCTAGTTGAGCAGTTCAGGACAATGATTTCTTTATTAATGAAAAGAGTTCTTTAACTTGCCTAATCCTAAGAATTAACTGGGGATTTCCTAAAATACAGATTATCAGGTCCTATCCATTCCACACCTATTCAATCAATCCTTAGTAGAAAACACTTCAGGCCACTTGTTTTTTTAAGTTGGAAGGTATAGGTACACTGCATTATAATATAGTATAGGAAAATGCACACATGTACTTTTTCTTTCAAGTTTTAAATGCTTTAATAAAACTAAAAACTTACTGTGAAATAATGTCAAACTTATGACAAGCTCTAAGCATATTACATATATTACAAAAAGTCAGGATTGGGAAGAACAAGTCTACTGAAATTAATAAAACCTCTAACCAGCAAGCCTTTTTGCTGACAACTAAGTCCTAGTTAACTGCTATTTAATTGGAAAAAGGAGGCCTTATTGTAAGATTTAGAAGTAAGTAGCTTCAGCAAAGAGACAGAAGAGGAAGTTATACCAACTCAAATCCTCAAGAGACAAGCATATCAAAATTCTTCTGGATTGAGAAAATCTGAGCATTTCAGAAGCTACCCCCTCTCACTGCTGAGAATGCAGCTCACAGCCATCTCTCTCTACCGCACACACAAATCCTAATGTCTGAACAAATATTCCCACACAACTAAAAGGCATCAGAAGGTTCCTGTCTTCTCTACAGGTAAGTTAGTATTAAATTTCTGTATCACAGTAACGGGCAAAATATTTTTGAGCACCTCTAAATAAAGATTTCTATTGTGTATGGGAAAAAACCCCTGAAAAGGGAAGCTTATCAAGCAAGACTCTATCTTCCACAGAATTGGGGGTAAAAATAAAAGCAAATAATTGTGTCTTTATTTAAATGATCAAAGAAGAAGTTTCGAATGCTAATAATGAAAACCGCAGAAAATAGGGTATTGGTCACCTTAACTGACTTCTTGGCATATTTCTCCAAGGCTGCACCCTGGCATTTGAAGATTTTCACATTTGCTTTGAGTAAATCCTTCCTTTCCATGCCATCCCTTCTTGGCATGGAGCCCACAAGAATGGCCACATCCAGGTCTTTGAAGGCAACGTCCTCTTTATCTGTTGCGATGACATCTGTGAACATGGCGATAAACATTCAGAGCTACTGAAACACCAAAGTCTGAGATTTTCTTTTATTTATTTATTTTTTAAGATTTTATTTATTTGCCAGAGAGAGAGAGAGTGTACAAGCAGGGGGAATGGCAGGCAGAGGGGGAGGGGGAAGCCAGCTGAGCAGGGAGACCATTGTGGGGGGTCGATCCCAGGACCCTAAGATCATGACCTGAGCTAAAGGCAGATGCTTAACTGACTGAACCACCCAAGAGCCCCTGAGGTTTTCTTTTTCACACTAAATCTACTCAGTAATTTTTTCATTTTGTAGCAAATGTTTACTTTTATATATCACAATGATAAAAGTTTTAGGGGCCTAAGAAAGGAAAAACAATATAATCAATAAATATAATATAAGCAGAAATATAAATTACATTCATTTTGCTTTTCCTATTTCAGTAATTATTTCAAGTTTGAAAACTCTACAGCTTTTTTTTTTATGATCAGATACGGTACAAAGTATAACATGATAACTTTCAACTCTGTGCAGCATTTGTTATTCACACTAATTACTACAGATAACATGAAAGAAACTAATTTACCTAACCTTCAAGTTGTAATTACTTTAAGGTCTAAGATATCAATCACAAATTCAAAATAATGTTTACCGAGGAGTTTTGTGCCAGGAATAACACTACGGATTTTGTTGTATCAAATTTAATCTTAATATTTTATGTATGAAGAACAAAGAGGTTTAAAGAGATTAATTAGCTGCCATCAAAAATCAGCAAACCTGTAATTGCAGCCCAGGCTGGTCCAGAGGTCAACCATTATTCTACTGTGCCAGTCCAATAAACATAAACTGCTAATTCTTTAATCAAAGAATGTATATTATCACCCTCCTTTATTGACAGTATTAAAAAGGCTATGACCAGTGCTACAGAATGAATGTCTGTGCCCCTTACAAAATTTATGTTGAAACCTAAACCCCAGTGTGGTGGTATTAAAAGGGCCTGTGGAAGACAATTAGGTCATGAAGGTGGAGCCCTCATGAGTGAGATTAGTGCCCTTATCAAGGAGGTCTCAGAGGGCTTCTTCACCCCTTCCGCCTTTTGAGGATACAGGAAGAAGATGGTCGTCTATGAACCAGGAAATGGCTTCTCACCAGAATGGGACTAAGCTGGTACCTTAATCTTGGATTGCCCAATCTCTAGAACAATGAGAATTGAATTTTTGTTGTTTATAAGCCATTCAGCCTATGGTAGTTTTGTTATAGTAGCCCAAATGGACTAAAACAACAGGGATTCAGCATTGTCATCAGCAAGTTTTTAGGGGTCAACTTGTGTCGCATAAGGCTGCTGTAAAGCCCCCAACTGGTCTCCAAAAATTACCAGTTGATGGGGGGTAATCTTCTTCTTCCCAACCATGCATCCTTATTTGCAGAATCTTCCCTCCTTGTCATATTCACAGCTGACCGAGGACAAGTGGACTATAACCTGGACCCATTAGAGAGAGCAGAGGAACTCAGCTGAGAAAGGAATAAAAATGCAACAATGCAGCAAACTTGATTTGGAAACAGAGTGAGATGTGCTGTCAACTATGCTTCAGTTTTAAAAAAAGAAACAAGAGGGTGAGGAGCAAGAGCCAGCAGAATAGCTTGGCAGGGTAATGCATTCTTACATAACTTTGCAACTCCATGATTCAGACAACAGAGTACCCCTTCTAGTAAATATTTACTGAACAGACATATGAATGCTGAGCATGGTTTGTTTATTTCTTTTTAAAAATTTATTCCCCTACTATTTTAGGAAGAAAGTGAGTGTGTGGGTGTGTGCGCGCATGCACGTGGGGGAGGGGCAGAGGAGGGAGGGAGAGAGAATCTCAAGCAGACTCCCAGCTGAGCACAGAACTGGACACAGAGCTCAGAGAGCTAGAGACCACGACCCAAAACTGGAACCAAGAATTGGACACTTAACCGACTGCATCACCTAGGCGCCCCTTTGAGCATGGTTTCAGTTGGGTATGTATATATTTTGATCTGTGCAAACTTAGGAGAGTAGTGTTAATAATTAATCCTTATTAAAAGAAAACGGTCATAATGAAGGTATACTGAAAGAAAAATACTCAAATTAGTTTACAAGTTGACCTAACATTTTAATGAGACTTTCAATCAAACTTAAGACTGTCTTACATTTGTATAATAGTTCAATGATTCTTAAAGGCTCTTAGCAGAACTCTCAGGGTTTTTTTTTCAAACATGCAGCATATGATTAAGACAATTTGTACTATATCTCAATCTGATGACAGGCTGTGGGCTAACCCAGACTATATGTGAGGGACCACACAATTTTCAGCCTCGGGGCAACATATGGCTATGGAAGACATCATCTAGAGCTGCACAATTTAGGCACTACTATTACTGTTTAAACAGATTTTAAATAACAACAGTGTAGACAATCTCAGGTGTATAACACTTGTGCAACATTATGCTCAATTAGTAAGGTAAATTAGGTAGAAGCATGTTGGAGAAAAAGCAATAGTCTTTTAACCAACACTATTTCTTGCTTTTACCCTTTATTCTTCATATATGTCTTACCAAATAGTTGTAGTTCAAAAAAAAACAAAAAACAAAATAGTTTTATGAAATACTCATTGAGAGGCTAGTTAAAAATCTAAACCTGTTTTTTGAAAGACATAAAATACTATAGAATCCTTTTATCCTCCACCCCCCCAAACTCACCTTTCAGGAGGGGAAGGGCACAGTCTTGTAGTTCCATTAGGACACCATCTAGGACACCCATCATGGGAGTGATATCCAACAGCACAAGAATTATAGGCTGCCAAATTAAATAGCAAGGACAGCATCTATCAGCATAGGTTAAGTCATTTGGTCACAAAAAGGCCTCTTGGAAGGTTTTTATTTGGTGTGTATTTGTGTAAAATTGCCATTAATTAGTTATAATTATTTTAGGTCAGGTATCTAACATCATGCCACTTTCTGAAAAAGGAATGCTATAAAACAAGAGTTTGCTAATAGACAAAGGAAGAGGATTCACCATTATTGCATTTTAAAGGAGTATACATAGAAAAAAATGAAGTGACATGCCATCGCTTACTTTTTAAAAAAGATTTTATTTATTTGAGAAAGAGAGAGTGTGTGAAAACACATGTGCATGCACCCATGCTCAGAGGCGGTTGGTGGGGGTGGAGAGAAGCTCAAGCAGGCATCACTCTGAGCCCAGAGCCCAATAAGGGGCTTGATCTCATGACCTGAGCTGAAACCAAGAGACGCTCAACCAACTGCACCACTCAGGCACCCCAGCCATAGCTTACTCTTGTTCACAGCTATAAATCTAATTTTAGTTCATGGAAAGCTAAGCAGTATCTAGCATGAAGGAAGATCTTGAGATCTATGGGTGAAGAGAAGGAATAAATGGATACTTTAGAAAGGATTTATTTATTTATTTATTTATTTAAAAGACTTTACTTATTTGTTCATGACAGACAGAGACAGAGAGAGGCAGAGACACAGGCAGAGGGAGAAGCAGGCTCCATGCAGGGAGCACAACGTGGGACTGGATCCCAGGTCTCCAGGATCACACCCCAGACTGAAGGTGGCGCTAAGCCGCTGAGCCACCGGGGCTGCCCATAGAAAGGATTTTAGTGTGATCAGACCTGCTGGAATAGGGAGTGCCTCTTAAACCGGAAAGCAAATCTGCCTATTTTGGGTATAAAGACCATTTATCAACAAGGAAGCGCTAATTCAGAAACTGTCTCTCCCACATGACTCTCCCTAATAGTCATGGTTACTAGTGAAAACCTTCTAGTGACTGATAGCTCCTGGCTGTACCAAGTCAACTAAGTACCGTGTGCGGAATAGTTGATTTGCAAAGCATTTTCAATGCTTGGAAGGGTACACTGAAATAAGATCCCAGCTTCATTCATAGCAGCGTGCCCAGTACATTTACTGGGATGACCCATTCCTTATCATTTAAACATTTCGTCAAAACTTAATACAGGGTTTACTGATAATATTCTTATTTGGACTTGAGGTACATAGATAGTTCCCCTACCTGGTCTTTACCAAAGACAGATCCATTTCCAATACTGTACAGCAGTGAATATGCAATTTGACCAGCTGCTCCAGTCACGAGGACTCTGATTGGTTCAGACTGTAATGAAAGAGACCCATTAATTAACACCTTATTTAAAAATGCTATTTCACCCTAAACATATCTAGGATTTTTCTATAATAACTACATACTTTAAAATTAAAAGTTAATGTAAGATTTTAAAGTCTCTTCACATTTGGCTTAGTAGGAGACAAACTTATTCCAGACTTGTACCAGCAAAAGAACATGCACAAATCAGCTGAGCAACTTCTGGAACATGTGTCCTTTGGTTACATATTTATACAGTGTTATTTAACTCTCACTGTTACCCTAGATTTACTTACAAAATCTTATCCATCTTTTTTAAGGCTATTTTGCCACTGAAATAGGCCTAACAATGTTGCTGTGCCTTATATGGTGATAGAAACCCTGGCAGCCACTAGAACCTTATAAATCCTCTTATGCAAATCCCCCCACTCCCCATCTGCTCAATAGAATCCTTTACACCAGGAAGAGGAGTGACAGTGTTAAAATTTTCCATTTACAATGAGTCAGAAAGTTTTAATAAAACTAATGATTCAAATGGACTACTTGAATGAAGAAACATAAGTCTTTATCTTTTATTTAAGGAGAAAGGGAAACAAGAGAATACTGGATTATAATAAATTTTAATATTATATAACCACGGCAAAATATAGTGACAGCTGACAACCCGATTCCACAGGAAAATTAACTTTTTTAAAAGATTTTATTTAATTATTTATTCATGAGAGGCATAGAGAGAGGCAAATAATAGGCAGAGAGAGAAGCAAGCTCCATGCAGGAAGCCCGATGCGGGACTAGATCCCCAGACCGGGATCATGCCCTGAGTGGAAGGCAGATGCTCAACTGTTGAGCCACCCAGGCGTCTCGGGAAAATTAATTTTAAAAGAGAGGAAGGAGAAATACAAAGAGCATAATTGTTATAGTAGAGAGAAGTTGCCTCATAGACCTCAACAGATCCTGAACAAAGTACAGACATATGGACAAAAATAAAAATTAATATTCAAAGTGATGATCCCAAGTCATCAAAAAAAAAGCTCAGAGAATTAAAAAGATAGAAATATTTATTAAAAAGAGATGAACAAAAATGTTTGGAAACTTAAGGGATACATTAGATGGAAAAATTCAACCAGGGTGAATAGTTCCCTTCCTTGACAATATTGTGTAAATGGACTTTCACTGAATCACCTCTATTGTTACTTGCGAGAAGTGGTCCACTGAAATGAATGGGGACAGAAGCCTTTGACTTTATATTTAGAATTCCCTCTTCCAGGTGAGTCATGTTTTTGGGATGGAAGGACACTTTGTCATATGACCTTCTAACTCTAATCTCTAATGGTCAGCAGCCTTTAGCAAATTGGTACCCATAGAAATTAAAGGGAAAAAAAATCTCAGGAAAAAAAAAATCTCAGGAAAGAAGTGTCAACTGCTGTAAGAGAAAGGAATCTGTACGTAGCAGACGACGTATGCACTTCTTCCTCACAGATGTGACCAGGGTGTGAGTGGGAAAAAGCAGAAAACTATGGAGTGTTATTCCCTGACCTTCTGAGTCTCTTCCTCATTTTCACCAGCTTTTCCCCTAGACCTCATAACCCTAAAAAGACAAAATACGGTAATTCCCCAAATAAATCCTTTTTTTTTTTTTTTACAGTACATTCTTAGGTTTCTAAATAGACTTTAGGTTTATAGAGAACACTAAAAGTCATCATATGTGGTTATTTGTAATCATTTGGCCTTTACATGTTTTAACTGTCGTTTTCCCTCCTTACCTTGAAGTAGAATAGGTGAGGAGAAGGGAATGGAGGAAAAAATTATTCCTCCTTTCTCTTTAGAATGCAAGCTCCTTAAGGACAGGGGCTTTGTCGATTTTATATACTGTTGTATTCTAACTGCCTACAACAGTGCCTGGCACGTAGTTGGAGCTCAAATACTTGCTGAAGGAATAGCTGGATCTTGTAAAATTACTACCCCAAATTTGGAAACATAAAAGGATTGTTTGGAAGCAAACCTAACATGCTTTAAGAAAACGGAGATATTTTATTCATACATACTTGCACTGAGAAGGTTGGAAGCTTAGCGACCACAATAATTCCAGCTATCATTAGCAAAAACTATGTCACTAGCTTTAATAATATAGTCTTATAAATCAACTGATATACTGTTATCTCAGTTCATTCATTAAACCTTTCCCAACTGAAACTCTATTATGCACCTGGCCAGAGAACCCATGAGTGAACCACATACAGGAAACAAGAGGATAACCCAATTTTCTAAAAGAGGGGGCTAGAAGTGGCAGTGTAGTAAAGAGACAGCCTCTAGAGCCAGATGTTCTGGGTTCAAATCCTAACTTTACAACTGTGTGTTTCTGACAAGTTACTTATCCTCTCTGCATTCAGTTTCCCCACAGTAAAATGGAGATAATGATAGCAGCAACCTAACAAATGGGGTAGTTGTAGGGATTGAAAGAGTTAACATACAAAGCCTTAAGAACAGTACGTAGCAAATACTATAATTATGGGTCTCTGTCACTGTAAAATTTTCCTCTAAGGATTCTTATAACCTGTGGTTTTCTACTTACATGTCTGTTACTCTCTTCTAGACTAACCCCCCCCCCTCCCCTTGCTGTGAGGGCAGTCGGCCTCGGGCTCAAATCTGCATTCTCATATAGTGTTCAACAAGTATCTGTTGAATGAATAGAAGGGTTAGATAAGGAAAATGTAAACACACGCTACCTCAGTGTAAAGCAAGCCAGGATAAGAAATGATGGGGCAGGGGAGTAGCACTATGTGTAAAACTTACAGGTAGGTGGTTAGAGCATAATATTGTAGCCAATCTTAGGCATTAGTTTTAGTTGCTAAGAAAATGCGCTCCCAGTATCACAGTCCTTGGTGAAGCGGTTGTGGCCAACTATGAACAGCTGCTCCTTCCATCTCAGCAGTTTCCTTCTTCCAAGTCTAAGAACGGATTTTCACAGATAGGCAATTCTATCTTTCAAGAATGGTATGAAGCCTAGTCAATGTCCGAATGTTTGAGTATGACGTGGGAAGGGATGTACCTATTTGGTTTTTTTTTTTTTTTCCTCTTTGCAACATTGCAGTTGAAAAGCAGGAGGGTGGGAGATTCCTGCTGACTTTCTACAATGTTACAGTGTGAAGACAGGTTGCTATTCTTTGCTTAGATATCCGGGCAGTCTGCCAAGATCCAGAGAAGGAATGTCTTTGCTCTTGGCAGGGCTCTAATGACCTTCCCGCAGACTGACTGCTTTGCGCATGTGCTCCAGGCTCAGTTATAAAGCTTGACTCTAAGCGTTCCTTCTGTTATTCTATAGAAAGACCCAGGCATTCCTTTTTACCTTCTAATTTACATATATTTCTGTAATATAAAAAACATTCATTCAGATTCCTTCATGTCGAATCATTCAGATTTCTTCATAACGTTAATCCTTGCTGTCCCTCCTTATTCCCTCTTTAAAACAAACAAACAAAAAACAAAAAAAAAACCAAAACTGCTTTGAACATCTTACAAAAGATGGCTCTTAAAACCGAGTGATTGCTCACGTGATCTCCTGAGGAGGCAAGGAGATTCCGAGTCACCTGAGAGTGCTGTCAGTTTCAGTAAACTGCCGGCAGTGTTCTTTCTTAGGGACATCTCTGTGTTATCTGGTGCCCGAGTGACCTTCCAGGAGTGAGGCCTGTTATATCTACTGCGTAGCAAAAAAATGTACGAATGGGGACCCAGGATTCTCCCTGTGACCTTGGGAAAATCATTTAACCTCACCAGGCTACCTTTTCAAATTAGAGTAAATAATCCCCAAATTCCCTTCTAATTCGAGAATTCCATATTCTGAATTGCAGGGAGTCAAGCTATTGGGTTATATAAATACTGATAAAATACTTCAGTTTGTATTTGGAATATGAACTTGTATCTTCCTCCTGAACCTCAGCTACTGAAAATAAATTTTCAAAATGATGTAGTAATTGTCTGTATGGCACAATACAGTAAGAGTGAGCTGGAAGGCTCTTGGGAGCAAGCAGTTATATGACCTTGAGCAAATCATTCTTTTTGGGTTTCAATAAACTCAATCTTAAGCTTTGAAGTGGGGAAGATTTATCAAAATGATCTTCAAAAAGGTCCCATCCAGGTCTAAAATGATAAAATCTGAGGTTCTCTGATAAGTACCCCCACATTCTTTGCTAAGATCATTAAATCATAGACAACCAGAGCCATCATTTAAAGACTAATTGTAAGCAGGAAACCGAGGTTTAACATTTACTGAGAATTAGCAGCTGTCCCCCACTGCTCCCTTATAAAGAGAGAGGAGGCATTAATCTCCTTGCCTGGAAATTATGTCTTTTCAGATTCTGGAAAATTTCCAATTCATCCAAATTATTTCCCCACAATTCCCAGCTATTTCAGTATTTTTGAGATAACGGAGTAAGAATGACTTCAACTATAAATACAGATTCGAAAAGACATTTATGATTTATTATTGGATGTCAAAAGTCACCTTCACGCAGCAAGCAGATTATTCAAACGTCAGAGGCCCCTCGCCACCACCCCCGCCCCCTTTCATCAGAGACAAGACACGCTGATGTGGGCATCCGGACCTCGACAAGACGGTCACACTGTGTAACATTAACAGTAGGGGCCTTAGAATTCATCACCTACAGACCAGCAAAAAATATCTGCACCAGTTACTTGGCTGGCGATGCCATCACTGCCACTCGTCCCGACATTACCAGAGGAGATCAATGAACAGGTTTTAAATAACACTTTGTGCAATCAGATATGGCGGAAACACATCTCTGCAAAACGGCGATCGCAATCTGGAGTACCTGGCAAGCACAATCGTTACAACTGCGGGGGGCCCTCTGCTTTCAAGGGCTTGGTGAGAAAAGCCCCGAAAAACACTGTGGGCTCAAGAAAGAAAAAGAGCTTACGACCTCCCCCGCCTCCCCATTATCGAACCTTACCATCGTCCTTATCCAACCGAGTATCTGATCTGGCTTTGGAGAAACCCCGCGGCTTGCTCTGCACGCACGCCACGCAGCAGGACTGAGATCAAGCCTCTCCAAGGACAAATTTCTTTCAAGTCCCCGTAAGAGCCCCCTCTCCCACTCCCCCCCCCCCAGGTGGAAACCAACCCCTTCCCAATTACTAGGTCACTGCGACAGTCCCCAAAAGAGGAGTCGAGGCTTTCCAAAGGGCTCGAAGGACAGTGCTTCGCACGACCGCCCCCCGCCCCGAAAAGTCCTTTAAGCGCAAGAAACCCCACACAAGGGCGCGAAGGTCGGGGGTGGGGGGGGAGGCGGGAGGCAGGATGCAGGAGCCCGCACTCACCATGATTAAGAAGTGCGCGAACAATTTCAGCACCTGCAAAACGAGCCTCACGGAGCCGGGTCACCTTTACTGCGGAACTGGCTCGGGGAGGGCGAGCGCTGTTGGATGGGAAAATGCTCGGCTCCCCGCCGCAGCGCCCTCTGGGAACTGTAGTTTACGCTGCCCGGATTCTAGCGCCCCCTCCAGCGCCTCTCCTTCAGTGTTGAACTACACTTCCCGACGTCACAGGGTCGCCTCACGCCCTTCTCCCTGCGCTCTCCGCCGATGGCAAAGTAGTCCCTGAGGGTGGGCTGCTGTGATTGGAGGACGGCGAAGAGCGGAGACGCGTGCTCAGGCCGCAGGACCCGCCTGTTGGCGCCCAGTAATTGGGGGGGGGGGGGGGGCGAGAGGGACCCGAGGGAGGGAGGGAGGAGATAGGGACCCTTTAGCTACCTCGCCCCCTCGCACGCCGGAGAGACTTCTCTCTCCCCTGAGGCTAAACGTGGGAGGTGAAGAGACCTTCCGCTGCGTACAATCGGCTCGACCCGGAAACAGAGTCTTTTTTAAAAAACCAGTCACGCCCTGGAGGGGCGGGCGGGAGTGACGCGTCGCGGAGACTGGAAGGCTTCGCAAGTTGCTAAGCGACGCGGCGGGAGAGCGCGCGGGCGGCCGGGGACTACCTGAGGGACCGGTGGCGGTCGCCGCTCGGCGGGCGACGAGGCGGAGCGCGCGCGCCGCGGCCTGCGGGGTCCTGCCGGGTCCTGCCGGGTCCTGCCGGGTCGTCCTTCCCTAGTTGCCGGGGGGACCCTCCGCTCTGAGTAGTGTCCGGGGCGGAGCTGGGCGGCTCGCGGGGACGCCCCTCGGAGGCGGCCGGGCTGCGCGCCCTTCCGCGGCTTCCAGACCAGGTGAGCTCGGGCAGGGGGGCGGCGGGCGGGGGGTTCTCTGTGAGGCTTCGGGTCCCGAGCGCGGCGGTGCGGCGGGGGCTGCCCTGCCGGCCGGGTGCCCGCAAGCTCGCCGGTCCCTGTCGGCGCGGTCAGGGCAGCAGCGTTCTGCAGGGTAGCGCCCCCCCGAAGCCCGCGCCCCCCTCTCTTCAGGAAGATGCCGCTCTTTCAAAGTTTCCACAACAACAACAACAAAAAAAAAGAGCCGTGAGCGAGCGCTTGCCTTGTGGAAAACGAGCCCTTTGCCGTCCTGGGCTGGCTCCTCACAGCTCACGCATCTTAACTTCTTCTCCAAGTCCTCCGTGAACGTTGACGCCCTGGACGCGCTCCGGAGCTGGCTGCGGTGGAGGAACGTCCCGACCCTTCGGTGACGCCCACGCCTGCATCTCCGAAGTAAAGCGGGGCCGCTGGGTAGGTGACGCCAGGCGTTTTCAGGCGGAATCTGAGCTGGAGAACAGCTTCAGAGGTGTTTGGTTTAAAGTTGATGCCGCCCACGGGTGGCGGTGTGCGCCCCGGAGCCCGGCGGGACGCGCGTGTTGAAAGGAAGGCGTGGAAGAGCGTCTCCGTTGAGAGGCCGAGCGCAGGGAGCTGTGTCAGGGGCGTTGCTGTCTGTCGCCGGTAAATGAGCGCCAGGTGTTAACCGTGCAGGCTTCACCCTCTTCGTTTTTTGGAGGGTTCGCTATGGCGGGAAAGAGGAGAACACCTTGCTTCCCATTTTTAAAGATTTTATTTATTTATTCCTGAGACACACACACAGGCAGAGGGAGAAGCAGGCTCCACGCAGGGAGCCCGACGTCGGACTCGATCCGGGGACCCCAGGGTCACGACCTGAGCCGAAGGCACATGCTCAATCACTGAGCCACCCGGGCTGCCCTGCTTTATCAACATTTGACATAACCGAGAGATTCTGCCTTCCTTGAATCACTTTATTCACTTGTTTTTCACATACTTTCCTGATTTTCCTCTTATGTCACCGGTTGCCCCTTTTCAGTCTTCCTTTGCACATTTTTATTTTATTTTTATTATTATTATTTTTTAACCTCTGACTCCTTAACATTGGAGTGCCTTTGTTCTGTCTACGCTTAATCCCTAAGCGATACAAGTCTCGAGTTGCACGGTCATAAATGTCAAGTGCACGGTTACTTCTATGTCAGAAAACTCCCAAATGTGTGTCTTGCCCTGAATTCCGTATTCCACGTCTGACTACTTCCTGGTTATTTCCCGCCTGATTTTCTGAATGCACCATTTTCACTGTTTTATGGTGTTTTCTACTGAACAATTGTATACAGAGGTAAAGCGCCCACACGCCCTTTGATATAGATGAAATGACCCGGGTTTTCTCCAGTTCTAAGATGTTCATTCGTTGTGGATGGGATTATGAGATTTCAAACGATAGAGTAGTAAAGAGGTGCGATTGGTTAGATAAAAACTGGCTTAAGGGGGATCCCTGGGTGGCTCAATGGTTTAGTGCCCGACTTCCGCTCAGGGCGTGATCCTGGAGTCCTGGGATCGAGTCCTGCATCGGGCTCCCGACATGGAGCCTGCTTCTCCCTCTGCCTGTGTCTCTGCCTCTCTCTCTTTGTCTCTCATGAATAAATAAATAAAATCTTTAAAAAAAAAAAAAAAGTGTCTTAATAAATCGGCCAGGAAAATGTAGGGCAAGAGTCTGAAGATGTGGCACCCTATTAGGTCATGGGAATTCAGAGATTTAATATGACACGATTGCTGCCTTTTTAGAGCCCCCAGAAGCCCATAATGACAACATGGTGTGACCTGGCTAATAGTAATGAAGTAGTAGTAGTAATAAAGTAGTAATAAAGGGTAACTCTGGGGTACCAGGGCTTCGCAGAGGAGGTGCTGCCTGAATGAAGGCAACTGGATGTTTTTGCCAGGCAGCTTAGGTTAGAGGTAGGACCACATCTGCAGTGTCAGAGGTAGGGTCATGAGTTGGCAGTAAGACGATTTGCAACCCTATGTGCTTTAAGTTCCTGATTTTTTCTTTTTTTAAACTAAGGCTCTAGAACTGTTTACCCAAGACTGTAGCTATGAATCATATGGCTATTAAATTTAATTAAAATTAAATAAAAATAAAATTAAAAATCCAGTTCCTCAGTCATGCTACCTATATTTCAAGTGTTTGATAACCACATGGGACCAAAATATCAAACATTTTCATTATCACAGAAAGTTATTTTGCACAGCTGCTAGAACTTAGTGAAAGCAAGGCATCCCCCCACAACAGGCCAGCTGCAATGTATCTTTGTGGGGGCATTCTTTTGCCCCTGGGCCTACCATGGAGTGCATAGCCGCTTGTGATACCTGACTACACAGGAAGAGTACTGTCAGAGGCAAGAAAGTAACCCAATTCTAGTCTTGACCATTGCCTTTGAATTTGGGAAGAACTGACTTCAGCAGTCTTGATGTGTCTTTTTGAAAAAAAAAAAAAATGTTTTCAGACATTGCATTATCCTGGATCTTGAACCAGACTTAGCATCAGTGAGCCCAGGAAGGGTTGAGAAAGCAGAGGTCATTGCCTGGGTGGTACCACATGACATCTGTCTGCTGCTCTCTACTGTTTTGGAATACCTGTGTTGCTGCCACGTTCTAAACAGATGGAAGAGGATAGGACACATGTAGAAGCTTGAAATAGAATGGCAGCTTCAGACCTTACCAATAATGGGGGTTAGGAGAGAAAGGAGCCTAGTTGGGGTATCTGTGTACTTTTAAAAATTTTAAATTCAGTTAGTTAACATATAATGTATTATTAGTTCCAGTGGTGGAGCTCAGTGATTCATCAGTCTTACTTAATACCCAGTACTCATTATGTCATGTGCTCTCCTTAATGTCCATCACCCAGGTACCTCATCCCCACGCTCCCTTCCTCTCCAGCAAAGCTCAGTTTGTTTCCTATGATTAAGAGTCTCTTGTGGTTTGTCTCTCTCTCTGATTTTGTCTTGTTTTATTTTTCCCTCCCTTCCCCTATAGTCTTCTGTTTTGTTTCTTAAATTCCACCTTTGAGTGAAATTCATATGATAATTGTCTTTCTCTGAATGACTTCACTTAGCATCATACCCTCTAGTTCCATCCACGTTGTTGCAAATGAAAGGTTTCTTTTCTTTTCTTTCTTTTCTTTTCTTTTCTTTTCTTTTCTTTTCTTTTCTTTTCTTTTCTTTTCTTTTCTTTTCTTTCTTGATGGGTTGAGTAGTATTCTGTTGTGTGTGTGTGTATTTTTATATATCTCACATCTTTCTCCCATCTGTAGATGGACACTTGGGCTCTTTCCATAGTTTGGCTATGTGGACATTGCTGTTACAAACATTGGGGTTCAAGTGCCCCTTCAGATCACTACATTTGTATCTTTAGAATAGATACCCAGTAGTGCAATTGCTGGGCTGTAGGGTAGCTCTATTTTCAGCTTTTTGAGGAACTTCTATACTGTTTTCCAAAGTGGCCACATCAGCTTGCATTACCACCAGTAGTGTAAGAGGGCTCCCCTTTTCCCCACATCCTTGCCAACATCTGTCATTTTCTGACTTGTTAATTTTAGCAATTCTGACAGGTGTCAGGTGGTATCTCATTGTGGTTTTGATTTGTATTTCCCTGATGTGAAGTGATGTTGAGCATTTTTTCATGTGTCTGTTGGCCATTTGTATGTCTTTGGAGAAATGTCTGTTCATGTCTTCTGCCCATTTCTTGACTGGATTATTTATTCTTTGGGTGTTGAATTTTAAGTTCTTTATAGATTTTGTATACTAACTCTTTATCTGATAAGACAGTTGCAACTATCTTTTCCTTTTCTGTCTGTTGTATTTTGGTTTTGTCAGCTGTTTCCTTTGCTGTACAAAAACTTTTCATCTTGATAAAGTCCCAATAATTCATTTTTGCCTTTGTTTCCCTTGCCTTTGGAGAAGTGTCTCACAAGAAGTTCCTGTGGCCGAGGTCACAGAGGTTGTTGCAGGTGTTCTCCTCTAGGATTTTGATGGATACTTGTCTCATATTTAGGCCTTTCATCCATTTTGAGTCTGTTTTTGTGTATGGTGTAAGAAAATGGTCCAGTCTCATCCTTCTGCATGTGGCTTCCATTTTTCCCAACACCGTTTGTTGAAGAGATTGTCTTTTTTCTGTTGGATATCATTTCCTGCTTTGTTGAAGATTAGTTGACCATAGGGTTGAGGATCCATTTCTGGGTTCTGTATTCTGTTTCATTGATCTATGTATCTGTTTTTGTGCCCATACTGTCTTGATCATTACAGCTTTGTAATATAACTTGAAGTCCAAAATTGTGATGCTGCCTGCTTTGGTTTTTTTTTTTTTTTTTCCCAACATTCCTTTGGCTATTCAGGGTCTTTTCTGATTCCATTCAAATTTTAGGATTATTTGTTCCAGCTCTGTGAAAAATATTGATTGTGTTTTGATAGGAATTGCATTGTGTATGTAGATTGCCCTAGGTAGCATAGACATTGTAACAATATTTGTTCCTCCAATCCATGACCATGGAGCGTTTTTCCATTTCTTTTTGTCTCCCACAATTTCTTTCATGAGTGTTCTATAGTTTTCTGAGTTTTCAGATTCTTTATCTTTTTGGTTAGGTTTATTCTTAGGTACCTTACAGTTTTTGGTGCAATTGTAAATGGGGTTAACTCCTTTTTTTTTTTTTTTAACTTTTTAAAAAATATTTTATTTATTCATGGTAGAGAGAGAGAGACAGGCAGAGACACAGGCAGAGGGAGAAGCAGGCTCCATGTAGGGATCCTGATGTGGGACTCGTTCCCGGGACTCCAGGATAATACCCTGGGTCAAAGGCAGGTGTTAAACCACTGAGTCACCCAAGCATCCACCTTTTTTTTTTTTTTTAACTTTTTTTTTAATATTAAAAGTCAACACTTCATTTTTTTATTTTTTAAGATTATATTTATTTATTCACGATAGAGCGAGGCAGAGACACAGGCAGAGGGAGAAGCAGGCTCCATGCAGGAAGCCTGATGTGAGACTCGATTCTGGGACTCCAGGATTACTCCCTGGGCCGAAGGCAGGCGCTAAACCGCTGAGCCACCCAGGGATCCCCTGGGGTCAACTCCTTAATTTCTCTTTCTTCTGTCCCATTGTTAGTGTATAGAAATGCAACTGACTTCTGTGCATTGATTTTATATCTTGCCCCTTTGCTGAATTCCTGTATGAGTTCTAGCAATTTTGGGGTGGGGTCTTTCGGGTTTTCCACATGGAGTATCATGTCATCTGCAAAGAGTGAGAGCTTGACTTCTTCTTTGCCAATTCGGATGCCTTTTATTTATTTATTTAGTCTGATTATTGAGGCTAGTACTATGTTGAACAGCAGTGGTGGTAGTGGATATCCCTGCTGTGTTCCTGACTTTAGGGGAAGGGTATCTGTATACTTTTATGTATACAACAAGTCCATGTTCTTATGTGCTTTTAATGGATTGTCACATGTTTTGTTTGGATATGTTTGTATTCTTTATCTCTTTTCTAAGTTCTTCCTATTAGTATCTAGCTGGTTTTATGATTTTTAATATTTTAACTTTGGATTAAACAGACATGCTTTTTGTAAATCAGATTTCACCACAGTTGTCATTTCAATGAAGACGAAAGAACACGTCACTGAATACTTGCCCAAGGGTGCTTTAAATGTATAGGTGGGTGGAGAAAATATTAGATATTCATTTTATTATTTGTTCAACTGTACTCCCCACTCAGTTTAGCAAAGAGTATTTCCAGTTCCTTCCCAGGGATGTATGTTATGTATGTTGACACACATGCACATACACTCACTCTTGTGTATATAGATACATTTTGTAATTATAAAAAGAATGTCACATGAGTTTTTAAATAATAAAAAAATCAACTAATGCTTTTACTTATCCTCTACTAACTAGATATTATGGAAACTTGTTTATGTTACTGCTAATGGCTTTAAACATAAAAAAAATACTGTATAAGCACAGACGTGTCTATATTTTGTTGTAAATGTGTCCAAAGACATATAATTATGCCCATGTTTGAAGAAATTAAGATACAAAAAGACTGCAGTGGATCAATTTATAGCTTATAAGAGGTGAGAAAGAGTGGGAAGAGCTAGTCCTTGGACAGTATATGGAAGTGTGGGTAGAGCAGGGACAGGAGAATAGGCCAAAAAAGCAATTGGATGCAAAGAATTAACATGCTGAAGTGAAAGGGAGGAAAAAAAAATCTCACCAAACACATTTATTTTCATTTTACGTCTTATATGTTAGCCAACCTACTTGCTGTTCCTAAAACATGTCCTTTGGTTTTCTGCCTTCATGTTATATGTGCTTTTTCCTTAATTAGAATCTTATCCTCTGTTTTTGCCTTTTAAAAATACATTCCACCAGCCTCTTTCTAAAAGCTTTGGCCATTATGAAGCCTTTCTTTTCCTCCCCTTTTTAAAAAGTATTAGAGAAAATTTAAAACTTAAACGAGGAGACAGTAGTGTAATTTTCTCAGTCCATCAGCCAGCTTTAACAACCTGCCAGTCTTTTAAAATATGCCTTCTTGCTTTCCCCTTCCCCCAGCATTTTTAAACATACAGAAAAGCTGTTCGGTGAATAACCCTTTACAGTAGTCTGAGTTTAGTCAGGAGACAGAACTCTACTGGTTATTTGAAAATTTGATATGATGAAATGTATCTAGAACAAAGAGGGGTGGTTATATTAAAAGGCATAAAAGAGCTCTAAGGGTCCCAGAAGCCTTATGTTAAAGAGCAGCTAATATTTCTAGGTTGAGGAAGAAGGACAGGGCGCTTCTTCCCAGATCATGTATGCAAATCTGTTCAGAAAAGGCGTGTGTACCATTGCTACATGGTCTAGAAAACTGCCCTGCCCACTGTCAGTGGGGTGGCTAGAGCTGTGGCCACACCTGGAACTTGGTCCTCAGCAAGGCTCTTGCGCTCTCATGCAAAATAATAATAATAATAATAATAATAATAATAATAATATGATATAATAATGATGAAGATGATGGAGGCCTGAATTCAGAAGGGAGGTGTCTCTTTGCTGCTTGCACATTATTGGGTTACACCATTGCCCTCTCTAAAGCTGGAAAAGGAGAAATGTTTTATAGTGTCACAAGCAGGGCAAAGAAAAGTAGTTTTGGAGCTGAAGGATAGTAAATTGATAGCTGGCACGCCCCTATAGCCACCACCTAATTTCTACAATTGTTAAGCGTTTTGTTCTATTTACTTTATCATATATCAATACATCTCTTCATCCACAGGAAGTCTTTTTTGATTCCTCAGTCTAATGATCACTCTTTGTTTTAAATTTTGAGTTTTAAAATTATCTGTAAAACTGGTCTATGGTGGGAAAATATCACTAATAGTGGTTCCCTCTAGATTGGAGTTGGGGTGGAAATTGGCTGCAGATGGTCAAGAGGGAACTTTTTAGGTGACAGTAATGTTCTTTATCTTGATAGCGGTTTGGATTAGAGTGTAAGCATTTGTAAAATCTGCAGTTGAAATACTTAAGATTTGTACATTTCATATTTGTAAATTTTCTCTGAAAAAACTAAAAATAATAAGCTCCGGCTAATTTCAGGTGTGGTGAAGTATTTAGGTGTGAAACATATTTATGCCTTTAACTTTCTTTGAAATGCTTTATGGGCACCTGCCTGGCTCAGAGCATGTGACTTTTGATCGTGGAGTTAGGAGTTCGAGCTCCATGTTGGGCATAGGGATTACTTAAAAATAAAATCTTTATTTATTTTAAATATTTATTTATTCATGAGAGACAGAGACAGAGAGAGAGAGAGAGAGAGAGAGAGGCAGAGACACAAGCAGAGGGAGAAGCAGGCTCCATGCAGGGAGCCCGAAGTGGGACTCTATCCTGGGTCTCCAGGATCACGCCCTGGGCTGAAAGCGGTACTAAACCGCTGAGCCACCCAGGCTGCCCAAAAATAAAATCTTTGAAAAGACAGATTGATGGATGTATAGAGAGATGAATAGTTATGCCCATAAAACAATAAAATTTAGATAAAGCAAATATAGTTACAGGAAATGCTGTGTAGTAAAATGTTAATTATAGAATTTAGGTGGTATTCATAGTGCAATGCTCTCAACTTTTCTGTATCAGTTATTAGACTGATAATTTCTTTGAGTTCAGAGACTATATCTTAAACATCTATGTATGCCTCATAGAACACAACACGTTGTCTTCCTCACAATAGGTACAAGAGAAACATCTTTGAAATTGCTCTTGTGGAAGCTTAGACTAACAAATAATCTTGGCTTAATGAACCTAATCAGTTTCCAACTTTTCTAGCTAAGCAGAAATTTTGTAAGTGCAAATTATATTGGAAAATGATTGGAAGAACTTGTGAAATGCTGAGCATATCTAAAATTTCACAGATATAATTTGACACTTTAATAAAAATTTATATATTACCGATTTTTGGTAAATAGCTTACTATTCATTTGAATACCAAATCATTTAGCTAAATTATCAGACTTAAACTATAGGCAGAATTAAGAACAATTTTGACTATAAAATATATATGTTGGAAAATTGTTTTTTATTTCAATATGATGTATTTATTATCTAGTATGCTTGGTTTGCCTGGGGAATATAATTGGCTCCCTCTAAGTGAAACTACTGAGAACTGTAGCTGGAGGCCCAGAAAATGGGCACATATTATTCCTACTGGTTTCATAACCTTGTTGCAGGCCTAAGAATTTCTATTACAAAATGCTTATTTTAAGATAGGGCTTTGCAAACTGTCGTCAAAAGATGGAATTAACTGGATAAGGATGGTTCTCCATAACATTGCTTTTACATCTAAGTCCCTTGTTCCCTTTTTACATTTCAGTGTCTTAATTCCCAAGTATGGTTTTGTAATACCCTCTTATATTTGGCTAAATTTAATTTTAAAGAATTGTGACACGTAGGAATTTAGTTATTTATAGATCAATTTAATATATAGCCCCTGAAAATGAATCAAGATTTCATGACTTACAGCTGGGATTTGTCATGTGACGTTTTGTTGGTCTGTCTAGTTCATACGAAAAAGAACTCAAAATGAAGGGAGGTGTTATTTTTTTAGGCCCTCAAAAATTATATTGTTTTACATTTTACAAAAAACACACAGATGGTGAATATGTATAATATTACATATGTATAAACTTGAGGTAGAGTGAATTTTATTCTCATTTTATAGTTTAAGAAACTCAATGTCAAAGGTTGTGACTTGTTCAAGTCTTTATAGCATGTCTAAGATCTTCTAACATTAAGAAGACAAACTGCATATCCCCCTCATACATTTAAAAATTAATGTCTGGGCGGCCCCGGTGGCTCAGCGGTTTAGCGCCACCCTCATCCCAGGGTGTGATCCTGTAGACCGGGGCTCCAGTCCCACGTTGGGCTCCCTGCGAGGAGCCTGCTTCTCTTGCTGCCTGTATCTCTGCCTCTCTTTCTCTCTGTCTCTCATGAATAAATAAATAAAATCTTAAAAAAAATATAAATAAAAATTACCATCTAAAATGTATCATGTTTATACAATTGTGAAGGTTGTAATTTCCAATGTATTATGAGCATTGAATTTTTAAACAAAACTGTTAGATCATTCTTTTGAAAACATGAGGTGGAATCTAAATATCCTCCTACCCTCATCTACTTAAAAAATAATAAAAGGTAAATACCTCTTCTTTGACACTCAAGAAGTTGAAGTTTCTGTACATTGCTAATTTCAAACTTCCAGTACACTTCACTGACACAGTTTTATCTTACTTTAATAAATTGAATAAATTATTAAATTATATTTAATAAAATGTAATGCATTTTAATGCTAAAAAGCCTTTTTATGATCATACTGTCAGTTTTTATCACACAAATATAAATATAAATTGAAACTGTTTTTTTAAATTTGTCATTTGTGGCTGTAAGTATAATAAACCTTTTATCATTACAGTTGTTAATAGTGTATAACTTGAGAAAACAAATATGTTATAAATTTAGATACTAAAAATTAAAAGCAAAAATTTCATGGAATGTATCTCAGTGGATGGAATTTTTCTTCCCTGATTAGTTTATATACATGTGTATAAATATTATTTGTGGTTAGAATGAGACTGGATTCTGTTTCAGATTTATTCCTGTTTTCCAGAGTTATAGATATAAGTGCTTAGAAACTTATTCACGTAAAAGGGGAATTATTTGAACCCCTTCCATGTTATTTGCAAAACAAAATCACAATGGTGGCTTGTTATCAGAAATTTTCAATGATGTAACTCATTTAAACCATTTCTTTAATTTGAAAACAAAAAAATTGAAAACCACCTGACTTCCAAAAGAATTTATTACCCTTTAGTCATTCAAAGCTTTACTAAAATTTGCCCAATTTTATACAGTCCCTCTTTGATTTAGTTACCTTGATTAATTCAATATGCTCTGAAAGTGTTAGGAAAAATTTAAATAGGATTTCATTGTGACCTTCCCCAAATAATATTTTTAATTAAATGAGTTCATCTTACCATATGTTTACATATGTTTAAATATTTCAAAGCCTTGGGATGGTTTATTTGAATTTTCAGTTTTGGATAAAATAATACCATGTTACCTAACTGATGAAGCTCAGTCAAATAAGGTTGACTTTCAAGAAAAAGTATAATTTCATTTTATTTTTTATTTTTTAAAAGATTTTATTTTTATTTATTCATGAGAGACACAGAGAGAGAGAGAGAGGCAATGACACAGGCAGAAGGAGAAGCAGGCTCTATGCAGGGAGCCCGACATGGGACTCGATTCCGGGTCTCCAGGATCACACCCTGGGCTGAAGGCAGCGCTAAACCGCTGAGCCACCCGGGCTGCCTGTATAACTTCATTTTAAATTAAATTAATGCGTTAATACTCACTTTGAGGAATACTATAAAAACCACTAAGAAATAAATTATGGAATTCATTAGACAGAGATTATTAAACTAATAAATTCAAAATTAAACTGATGCAGAGATAAAATATTGTTTAAAATAACTTATTAAAATAACAATAATGCTATTTCTTCATTTCTTAACTTATAATAAAGTGATATATAGGGAACCTAAAATGAAAAATGATTTATGAAGTGAGAAATATGATAAAAGATGTGATATTCCTTCAGTAAGTAGATACCAAAGCTTTTGAGCTGCAGAGTGCTTAAGAATCATGTATACAAATTAGAAGTAACTACATAAATTTTGTTAGACTTCTTACATCTCAACCAATTGCTCCACTATCAGATTTTTCCTATGTATTTAATGAAGAAAGAAAATGAATTACTAGAAACAAGTTGGTGTGCTAGCAACTAGCATTTAATTTTACATTTTCATAACAAACTAGAAAATAACATTTTCTAAAATTGATTGATTGTAGTTGGAATAAATATTTCATTATGTAATTTGCTTTAAAATGTGGTTTGCATTAAATTTCTACTAAAGATTGGGTGTAGAGTGTCAGGGTGGCACTCATGGCATGGCACACAGCATGGTCTCTCTGGCTCTCCCACCTTCCTAGCTTCTAAGTTTATCAAAAATATCTCCCATGATCCTACTATGTAAATTTTGGTAACCAGTAAGGGAAAAGGGCTTTCCTCTGTTGTTATTCTTAAAATCTAATGGTTTCTGCCCTTGATTTATGGTGAATTTTTGAAGGGAGAGTTTTCTTAACCAGAAATCTCACTGCAGTCATACAGCAAAATAGCACATCTCCATACTTCAAGAAGGCCATAGACATGTATACCTCCCTCCCCACTTCCAATCCATATACACACAGCATCAGCTCTATGGTAGTTCATGGACCTTGTTCTGTTTACAGTTCAGTCCTAAGACAGATTAAGGAACACATTAGGACTTACTCGTTTGTAAATTACCTTTCACAGGTAATATGTTGCAAGAGAGGATTTTTGTTCTGGTGGGCATATTAGCACATTTCCAATTATACTAATAATAAGATTGTCTTCCCTGCCTTCTTGAAGAACCATCTCTGGTAATAATTAATATCAAGTAGCACAATATGTCACTGCAGTTTCTTTGTGAGTTTGAGTCTCCAGGTGGTTTCTGAATTCATCATAAGCATTTGCTTTTGTTAAGGCAGCAAACAATAGAGCATTAATCTGTTATGCTAGATTTGGAGATGTTTTTAATGTTTTTTTCCCCCCAGCTCAGCATTATTTAGGTGATGTTTAATTCAACTGACAGAAAATATTTGAAATACCATTCTAACAACATCCAACAGAGCTATTGAAGGAGCATTAAGTTTCAAATCCCTAAAATTGAATGTTGGTTCTTGATACTCTAGGTATTTTGGAGCTTACAAGATTTTATACTTACACAGTATGAAATTATTTAACCTCATTAATTTTATTTATAGCATATATAAAATTGGTATGATCTTGGTTAAAATCATTCATTTTAATGTTTTCTTTAATGAACTACAGTTAAAGTTCTTTATATAGCAATTTTGTTATAATCTGATTTCGTTTCATTGAAATGAGCAAAGTAATATTTAGGGAGTAATCTTAAGATACCTTTGCTGTTGGTTTAAGTATTAGCATATTTAGAAATATGTGTTTTACATAGCATCTGTATAATTAATAAAGAGCCATAGTAGAAAATAGTGTAATTAAAAACAGGATCTTTTATTTTTATTTTTTTATTTTTTAAAGATTTTGAGAGAAAGAGTATGAGAGAGCCAGTGAGCAAGAGAGAGAGTGCTTGCCTAGGGGTGGGAGGAGGGGCAGAGGGAGAAGTAGGCTCCCTACTGAGCAGATCTCAGGATTCCAGGATCAAGACCAGCCTGAAGCAGATGCTTAACTAACTGAGCCACCCAGGCACCCCCAAAACAGGATGGATTATTCATTTATTTATTTATTTTTAACAGGATCTTTTAAAAAGCAAGATTAAGACCTTGTGAAATAAATCAGAGACCAAATTATTATAAAGTTTTATTTTTTTTCCCCTGTGGTAAAATGCACATGAGTTTTACCATCTTAGCTATTTTTAAGTATACAGTTCAGTGGTATTAAATATCTTTATAATTTTGGCAATCATCATCATCATCCATCCCCATAACACATTCCATCTTGTAAAGCTGAAATTCTATCCTATTAAACAATAACTCTCCATTTTACCCACCCCTCAGCCTATGACAACCACTATTACAAATTTTGTCTTTGTGATTTTGACTAGCCAAGTACCTCCACTTAAGTGGAATCACATAGTATTTGACTTTGTTGTTGCTCGTTTATTTCACTAAGCTGATGTCCTCAGGGGTTAGCCATGTTGTAGCAAATTGCAGAATATTATTTTAAAAGTGTATGTGTATGCTGCATTGTGCTTACTCCTTAATTTGTTGATGCACACTTGGGTTGCTTCCACATTTTAGCTATTGTAAATAGTGTTGCTGCAAACATGAGTGTACAAATATCTTTTTGAGGCCCTGATTTCAATTCTTTTAGGTAAATACTCAGAAGTGCAATTGCTAGATCATATGATAATGGTTTTTAATTTTTAAGAAACTATCATTTTACTTTCCATTTATAGTTGCTCCATTTTGCACTCCTACCAACATTGCAGGAGCTTCTGATTCCTCCACACCGTTGGCGACCAATGTAGATTTTCTGTTTTGTGTGTGTGTTTTTTTAATAGTAGCCATCCTAGTGGGTAAGAGGTTATACCTTAATCATAGTTGTTAATAAACTAGTGATTTGAACATCTTTTCATGTGCTGATTGACCATTCATATGTCTTCTTTGGAGAAATGTCTACTAAAATCTTTGCCCATTTTTGAATTGTATTTTTTTAAGATCATATTTTTTAAGTAATCTTCATATCCAGTGTGGTCTTTGACTCAAAACCCCGAGATCAAGAGTCACATGCTCTATCGGCTTAGCTAGCCACATACCCTGATTTTGTTTTTGTTGAGTTTTAGAATTTATAGATTCTGGATAGTAATCTCTTACCAGATGTATGATTTGAAATATTTTCACACATTTTGTGGGTTGCCATTTACTCTGTGGATTGTGTATCTTTTTTTTAGTTGTTTTTTCTTATAAACCTTTTCCAGGTAATTGTGGATATTCATCTTTAATAATAAGTTAAAATTACACCAATGGTTGTTTCTCAAAGGTCATTTGTAACACAGAACCTGAAACAGTATCACTGAACATTTCCTATTCGATTACATAAAAAATCTATAGACCTTTCTTGCACATTGAATAGCTCCTGTACCAATTCATGACTTTTTAAGCAATTCATTGTTTCACTAAGGATAGTGCCTTTTGATGCATAAGATTTGAAATTTTTCATGTGGTTCCATTTGTCTATTTTTTCTTTTGTTACTAGGATATTTAGTGTCATATCCAAGAAATCATCACCAAATCTATGTCATGAGGCTTTCATCTTATGTATTCTTTTAAGAATTTTATTGTTTAGGGCCTTCACTTAGATCCTTGATCCATTTTTTTTTTAAGATTATTTATTTATTCATGAGAGACACAGAGACAGAGAGAGAGAGGCACAGACACAAGCAGAAGGAGAAGCAGGCTCCACACAGGGAGCGCGGCGTGGAACTTGATCCTGGGTCTCCAGGATCAGGCCCTGGACCGAAGGCGGTGCTAAACCTTTGAGCCACCCGGGCTGCCCTTGATCCATTTTGAATTAATTTTTATATATGACATTAAGGAAGTGTCCAGCTTCATTTTTTTGCCTGTGCATATCCAGTTTTGCCAGCACCATTTGTTGAAAAGACTCCTTTTCCCACTTAATGGTCTTAGCACCCTTGTCAAAAGTCATTTGACCACATACATCAGGTTTTATTTCTGGGCTTTCTGTTCTGTTCCATTATCTATATATCTGTCTTTATGCCAAAACTATACTGTTTTAATTACTGTAGCTTTGTAGTAAGTTTTGAAATGAACAAATGGGTCCTCCAGTTTTGTGTTCTCCTTCCCTCCCCCTTCAATTATTTTTGGGTCTTTGGCATCCATAGAGATTTGATATGAATTTTAAGGTGAGTTTTTCTGTTTCCACACAGTATGTCCTTGGGATTGCAATAAATCTGTAGATTGCTTTGAGTATTGACATTTTAACTAAATTGAGTATACCACACTGTGAACATGGGATGTGTTCCCATTTATTTATGTTGACTTTAATTTCTTTCAGCAGTATTTCATTTTCATTGAACAAGCCTTTCACTTCCTTGGTTAAGTTAATTCCTAAATATTTTATTGTTTTTGATGCTGTTGTAAATGGAATTGATTTTATGATTTCATTTTCAGATTGTTCATTGTTGGTGTATAGAAATGCAACTGATGTTTGCTTTTTGACTCTATCCTGCTAATTTGTTACTAGTTCTGACAGCTGTTTTGTGGAGTCTTTAGGGTTTTCTAAGTATAAAATCATCTCATCTGCAAACAGATCATTTTCCTTCTTCCTTTTTGCATGTTTTTATTCTTTTTTTTTTTTTTTTTGCCTTTGCTCTGAGTAGAATTTCCAGTAATATGTTGAATAGAAATGGTGAAAAGTATCCATGTTACCTTGTCCCTGAAGTTAGAGGGAAAGCACTAAGATAATCTAAGCTTCTAAGTCTTTCACCATTGAGTATGATGTTTGCTGTGGATTTTTTATATATGGCTTTTATACTATGTTGAGGTAGTTTCTATATCTAATTTGTTGAGTGTCATCATGAAAAGATATTGAATTTTGTAAACTGCTTTTGCTACTATTTTGTTGAGCATTTTTACATCAATGTTCATAAGAGATACTAATTTGTAATTTTCTTAGTGTGTCTTTGTCTGGTTTTGGTACCAGTGTTATGCTGGCCTCTTAGAATGAGTTAGAAAGAGTTCCTTTTTTTCAACTTTTTTGGATCACTTTGAGAAGAATTAATTCATTTTTCTGTAAATGGTAGAACTCACCTGTGACAGCTGCAGGACTTTTCTTTATTGGGAGATTTTTATTACTGATTCAATTTTCTTACTAGTTTTGGATCTATCCAGATTTTCTTTTTCTTCATGATTTAGTCTTGGTAGGTTTTGTGTTTCTATGAATTTGTCTGTTTCATCTACGTTATCTAGTTTTTGGCATACATTTGTTCATAGTAGTTCCTTATAATACCTTTAAGTTCTGTAGAATTAGTGTTAATGTCCACCCTTTAATTTCTGATTTTTACTTTGAGTAATTTGAGTCTTTTCTCCTTTTTACTTAGTCTGTCTAGTTTGAAAGTGTGTCTGGTTGATCTTTTCAAAGAGTCAACTTTTTGTTTCATTAATTTTCTCTTTTGCTATTCTATTTCTTTATTTTTTTAATCTCTGCCCTAATCTTTATTATTTCCTTACTTCTGCTAGCTTTGGATTTAGTTCTCTTTTTTCTGGGTCTTTGAGTTGTAAAGTTAGGTTGTTGATTTGGTATCTTTTTTTTTTTTAATGTAAGTTATGTATCGCTATAATTTTCCCCTTAGCACTGGTTTTGCTGTGTTCTATAATTGTTCACATGTTGTGTTTTTATTTTTGTTTCTAAGTGTTTTCTAACTTTTATTGTGATTTCTTCTTCGAAATGTTGTTTACAAGAATATTCTTAAAATTTCAAAATTTTATGAATATTCTAGTTTGATTTTAGTTACTGATTCCTAACTTCACTTTATAGTGGCCAGAGACTAGAGTTTGTACAGTAGCTTTTTAAGTATATTGAGACTTAATTTGTGGCATAATATATGGTGTATCCTGGAAATGTCCCATGTGTATTTGAGAACAATATGTGTGCCATTGTTTTGGGGTAGAGTTTCTATAATTAAGTGGGTCTCCTGAAGACAACATATAGTTGGGAACATATTTTTATCCATTCTTTTAATCTCTTTTGTTTGGAGAGTTTAATACATTTACATATGAAGTAGTTACTAATGAGAGACTTTGGTTATTGTGCTCTTTGTTTTCTGTATGTCCTATGGCCTTTTGGTTCCTCACTTCCTTCAATTTTGTCTTCTTTGATATATATATATATATATATATATATATATATATATACCTTATATATTATTATTATATATATTATATATAATTATATATTATATTAAACATATTATATATTATATATATAATTATATATATAATACCTTATATATTATTGGTATATGTATAAATATATATATATTTTTTTTTTGTAGTAAAACATTAAATTCCTTCTCATTTCTCTTGAGTATATTGTGTAGTTAATTTCTTTGTGGTTACCATGCGGAATACATTTCACACCCTAAAGTCATAACACTCTAAACTCATACTGGTTTAGCTTCAGTAACATATAAAAAGTCTGTTCCTTTACAGCTCTAGCCCCGCTGTTTTAGTTGTTGATGTCACAATGTGTGCCCCCAAACATAAATAATTTTAAATGCATTAGTCTTCTAAGTTTAAGTCTTCTAAGTTATATAGGAAACAAGATTTGGATTTACAAACCAACCTGTTTAAGATCTGCCAAAGTGAATGTAGTAATCATTTTTAAAATGCTCTGGGGGTGCCTGGGTGGCTCAGTTGGTTAAGCATCTGACTTTGGCTCAGATCATGATCTTAGCAAGCCCAGAGTTGGCTCTGCATTCAGAAGGGAGACTGCTTGTCTCTCTCCCTTTGCCCCTCCCCTTTCCCGCTTGTGTTCTCTCTCTCTCCCCTCTTTCTCTAAGAAATAAAATTGTTTTAAAAAGCTTTTTTAAATACTCTGTATTCACTTTAGAAGACATTTGAGAATATCTGCAGAAACTGTTTTGCATCTCACCTAAACCAAATAATTTCCAAGATACCTATTATTCTTGCACTTAAAAGAGTACAACTCAAACTTTTTTTTTAATAACCTAACTAGTAGCTATTTAGATCTGTATAATCCTTCAATTAAAAAAAATATATATGGCATGTAAAACAAGACAAAATATAATCCATCAGGATTCTTTTTGATAAGTACTGTTTCCGGGACTATGAGCTACCTAACCTTTAGATTTTTTTCTAAGTAGAATTTATTGGTTTTTAACTTAACTGCCTAGCTATGTGATCTTGAACAATTTCTTGGTCTCTATAAGCTTCAGTTTTTTAATAAAAAGGGGATAATAACACAAAAGTGACCCTAAAGCCTGGAAACATAATTTAGCAATTCTCTTGTAGAGAGCCATTTCAATCAGGAGATGTATGAATGTTCATGAGCAGTTTCGAAGAGCAGAACTCTACACATTTGTCCATTAATAGGAAAATGAATGAATATATTGAAAATGAATGGACCATGACTACATATACCAATGTGGATGGTCATCAAAAATACAATGTTGAGTGAAAACAAATCATATAATATATACTGTATGACCCTATTTTTATAACATTTAAAAATGTGTAAAAATCCTATTTAGGGTTTTATTACATATATGATAAAATCCTATAGAGCCAGAGGAATGATTAATTCAGAAGTCATGATAGTGGATAGTGGCTTTTTTGATGGGGAGTAGAAGAGTGTTCTGTGATCTTCAGAGTATTGATAATCTGCTTCTTAAGATATGGGGGTACACAAGTATTTGTTTAACTTATTCATTTGTATGTCTTTAGTATTTATTTTATATTTAAAATATTCATATACATTTGATCACACTTGTATGATACTTTATAAAAAGTCTATAGTGCTTAGAGGTGTTACTTTTATTATGAAATAACACCTTTGAAAAATATTTAAATCTCATGAATCTTCTACCCTAACAGACAAATTTACATTTCTGTAAATCCCATTCAGATTTTCAAGGTTAGGTTTAAATTTATCATCTTGCCATTTGTTTTTTGTTTGTCCCATATGTTCTTTGTTCTCTTTTCTCTCCTTTTACTTCCCTTTTTTTTTTTTTTGATTGAGATTTTTTTTATGATTACATTTTATCTCTTGTTGACTTATTAGTGTTAAGAGTTTTGTTGCTTTTGTGACTGCTTTGGGGTTAATAGCATACGTCCTTTTCTCATATCTACCTTACGTGGTGTTATACCACCTCACTTATAGTGTAAGAACATTTGTCTAATCAAACTTTGAAAAGACAGAGAATCTTGAAAGCAGCAAGAGAGCCAGTCATCACACACGGAACTCTTCATTAGATGATCTACAGATTTCTCATCAGAAACTTTGGAGGCTAGAAAACAGTGGGCAAATATATTCAAAGTGTTAATGAAAAAAACTAACAAGCAAGAATCCTGTATCTGGCAAAACTGTCCTTCAAAAGTGAAAGAGAAAAAAAAAAAAAGAAAAAAGCGAAAGAGAAATTAAGATCTTCTCAAACATACAAAAGCTGAGGGTATTCATGACTGCAAGACCTGCCCTGGAAGAAAGGTGCAAGGCAGTTCTGCAAGGTGAAGTAAAAAGTGCAAGTTAAAGCCATATGTAGAAATAAAGATTCAATAAAGGTAAATACATTAGCAATTATAAAAGCCAGTATTACATAACAATGTTCTATAACTGCATTTTTTTTCTATGTGACTTAAGAAAGTAATTCATTTAGGGAAAAAAAAAGCAATAATTAGTATATAAGCTAATATTACTATAATTTGGTTTGTAAATCCAAATCTTGTTTCCTATATAACTTAGAAGACTAATGCATTTAAAATTATTTATGTTTGGGGGCACACATTATGACATCAACAACTAAAACAGTGGGGCTAGAGCTGTAAAGGAACAGACTTTTTTTTTCTGCCTAAGGGTTTTCTTTGTAAAATATTTATTATAGCACATAGTGGATGATGAAAAATGTTCTCAGTTTTGTATGATTGAAAAAGTCTTTGTTTTGGGAAGCTTGGGTGGCTCAGCAGTTGAGCATCTGCCTTTGGCTCCGGGTATGATTCCATGCTCCTGGATCGAGTCCCACATCAGGCTCCCTGCATGGAGCCTGCTTCTCCCTCTGCCTGTGTCTCTCCCTCTCTCTCTGTCTCTCATGAATAAATAAATAAAATCTTTAAAAAAAAAAAAAGAAAAGAAAAAGTCTTTGTTTTACCTTTTATTTTGAAAGATATTTTCACTGGGTATAAAATTCTAGGTTGACAGTTTTTCTTTCAGTACTATATAGAGATGGTGGTCCAGTGTTTTTTCAATTTGTCATGTTTCTTAAGTCATCTGCTGTCATCTTATCTTTCTTTTTGTATGTAAGTGTGTATTTTATTTATCACTGGTTTTTAGTAATATTATTACAATATTCCTTGGTTTAGTTTTTTTTTCATGTTTATTATGCTTGGGTTCTTTGAGATTCTTGGATTAATGAATTTGTAGTTTTCAACAAATTTGGGGAAATTTGGTTATTATTTCTTCAAGTATGTTGTCCATCTCCCTCCTGTCACTATTTTGAGGATGCAAATTATATGTATAGTAGGCTGATTGAAGTAGTCCCACTGCTCACTGATGTTCTGTTCATTTTTTAAATTCATGTTTCTTTCTAGGTTTCGTTTTGTAAAGTTTTTATTTCTGTGTCTCCAAGGTCACTCCTTCCTTCCTTCTGTCTGTGTGTAACTGCTGTTAATTCTATTGTAGTTTTCATCTCACATGTTGTAGTTTTCATCTCTAGAAGTCTGATTTGGGTCTGTTTCATATCTTTCGTGTCTGCTAAATATTTTGAATCTATGAAATACATTGTGATTGCTTTAATGTTCTAGTCTCAATTATAAATGTCAGAGCTGAGTTGGTTTAGATTGAGTTTTCTTCTTATTCTGGATCATATTTTTATGGTCTTTGGATGCTTGGTAATTTTGTATTGCATGCCAGATGCTTTAAATATTATTTTTTGGGTGTTGGATATTTTTATTTCTCTATAAATAATTTTGAACTTTATTCTGGGATGCAGTTGAGTTACTTGGAAACAGTTGGATCTTTTAGGACTTGCTTTTAAGATTTATTAGGTAAAACTGAATAGTGTTCAGCCTAAGGCTAATAATTGTTCATTCCTGAGGCAAGAGTTTTCTGGATACTCTATACAATCACTGTAAATTACTAAATTTTTATGTCAGGCTGGTGGGAGCAGGCACTATTCTTAGCCCCATATGAGTGCCTACCACATTTATCTTTAATCATTTTGGGTCTTTCCCTGATCTTGTGAAAGTTTCTTATATGCCTATATTGTCAGTTATTAGCTAAATTCTCAAGGAGAACCCTCTGAAGATCTCTGTAGTTCTCCCTCTATTGGCTGTCTTCTCTCCAGAGAATTTTAACCAAATTGTCCTCCCCAGTCTTTCAGCACTATTTCCTCAACCCAAGTTGTTTCCTGGACTCCTGATTTCCCCTATTCTGTATCATACTTTCTCCTAACACAGCTTCAATATGCCTACCAGTTTTGTTTTTAGTTTCTATTCTCTTTTTGGTAAACAAGAACCCCTTTTCTTGCAAGATCAGCTGGGTTTTTTTTTCTTCTTCTTCTTCTTCTATGGGCCAAGCATTGTACTGGTTTTCTCTGTGTTTGTCTTGTTCTTGATGGGAGCTGTTGGAAATGGTGAGTGCTTTTCTTGAGAGATTTGGCCTCATCCACAACCCAACAGCTAGTCCTTGGTACAGCCTGGAGAGCTCCTTGGAAACTGATGCGCCAACAGGAGGCTCCATCAGCCTTGAGCACTGGGATGGATTAGATCATTTTCTAAGGAAGAACATTCTACTCCTCCAATCTAAAGTTTCCTTGCAAACTCAAATGGGGAAATTGCTTTCCAAATGGATAAGCTCAAGTGAGAATAAAAAATACCTTTTACTAGGCAGCAGGGCAGTACCTTTATTAGTCAGTGTTAGAATAAAAACAAGCCCTTCATGAGGTAATAGAACCCTTCTTTGGACCTAAATCGATTTTTATGTTTGTTCTGCTTTTAATTGTTTCTGGAAAAGTGATTTGTAGTCCAAAGTGGCTTTCTGTGTTATAGGTGCTATGTTATATAATACTGTTCTTACTAAAAGGTCATTATTTATTTATTTATTTATGATAGTCACAGAGAGAGAAAGAGAGAGAGGCAGAGACACAGGCAGAGGGAGAAGCAGGCTCCATGCACCGGGAGCCCGATGTGGGATTCAATCCCGGGTCTCCAGGATCGCGCCCCAGGCCAAAGGCAGGCACCAAACCGCTGCGCCACCCAGGGATCCCCTAAAAGGTCATTTTTGCTTGTTTTGATTTTTTAAAAAATTTCGGATCCAGGTTATGTTTATTTTAATTTTTCATTTTATTTCTTTTTAAAGTTTTTCTTCCTCTTATTTCTCCTGCTTTAGCAACCCTCCATCATCTGCCAGAGGAATGGGAAGGAATGAGGGCACTTAGTTTATTCTTTTTAAAAAATTTTCCAAACCAATTGGCTGGATATCGTCAGAAGAGTCACCTTTTCCCTGGTGAGTTTGTTACATAAGGTGGAACCTCATTAATTATAAATATGACCCTGTAGGAACCTAGGTTATGTTTATTACTAAAGATAAGGCCATCTTGGCCTGGTCGTCCCTTTAGGATCTGTGTTGTCCATCCCTGATAACCAGGCTGAGCCTGGCTCATGAACAGGACAGCTCCTTAAAGAGGTACCTTGTTATGTAAGAAAGTTCTGTAGAATAGTGGTGACTAAAATCTCTTTTGGTAAAATGAGGTTGTTAAAGAATTTACATAATAAATCCAAAACTTAGAGATTTGAAGTGTATTGGCATTTTTTTTTCTTTTTTTATTATTTTACTTTATTTTTTTCATCATGATAAGCGTGCTCTTTAATCTCCGTCTCCTATTTCACTGCCACCCCCACACTCATCTGCCCCCCAGGCAATCATCAGTCTGTTCTCTAGAGTTAAGTATTTTTAAGTATTTTTTTTGTTTAAGATTTTATTTATTCATGAGAGACACGGAGAGAGAGGCAGGCAGAGACATAGGCAGAGGGAGAAGCAGGCTCCATGCAGGGAGCCTGATGTGGGACTCGATCCCGGGACCGTGGGATCATGCCCTGAGCCGAAGGCAGATGCTCAACCACTGAGCCACCCAGGCGTCCCAGAATCTATTTCTTGATTAGTCATTTCTCTCTTTTTTTCTTTGCTTGTTTTATATCTTAAATTCCACACATAAGTGAGATCATATGATATTTGTTTTTCCCTGAATTAGTTTATTTAGCATTATATTCTCTAGCTCTATCGTGTTGTTGGAAATGCCAGTATTTCATCTTTTTTGTAGCTGAGTAATATTCCACTGACTATACATAACACTTCTGCTTTATCCATTCATCTATACTTGGGCTGCTTCCGTAGTTTGGTTATTGTAAATAATGCTGTAATAAACATAGGAATGTGTGTATCCTTTTGAACTAGTATTTTTGTATTTTTTGAGTAAACACCCAGTAGTATGATGACTGAATTATAGAGTAGTTCCATTTTGCACCAGTAGTACCAGTTTGCACTCTTACCAACTGTACACAAGTGTTCCTATTTCTCTACATCCTCTCTAACACTTGTGGTTTCTTGTGTTTTTTATTTTAGGCTTTCTGACAGGTATGAAGTGATATCTGATTGTAGTTTTGATTTGCATTTCCCTGATGATGAGTGATGTTAAGCATATTTTCACGTGCCTGTTGGCAATCTCTATGTCTTCTTTGAAGAAATGTCTGTTCATGTTTTCTGCCCATTTTTTAATTGACTATTTGGTTTCTGGGGGCATTGAGTTGTATCAATTTTTTTTTTTATGTATTTCAGATACTAACCTTTTATCAGATAGTCCATTTGCAAATATTCTCTCCCGTTCAGGAGGTTGTCATTTAGTCTTGTTGATTGTTCCCTTTGTTGTACTTTCTTTTTGGGAAATAAGAACTTTTTCTTGCAAGCTCAGCTATTTTTAAATATCTTTTTTTGAAATAATTTGAGTTTGTTGAAAAATTGTAAGAATAACTTCTGAGATCTCTTATCTATATTTACCAATTAATGTCCAGTCACATTTGCTTTATTATACTTGTTCTCCCTCTTTCTTTACTTTCCCTCCAAATGATATTTTTTTCTGAACCATTTGATACTAAAGTTGCAGACATTATGCTCTTTTGTACTCCAATATTCTTCAGTGAATATTTTCTAAGAATTGGGATGTTCTTCTGCATAACCACCGAACAATGTGAAATTCAGAAAATTTAACAGTCTTCTTCCTGTGTTTCTCCTTTGCTATTTATACAGAACAGGTCACTTCTGACACTTCTAGTCATCAAATGTATGGGGATTTTTCCTACAGCAAATAATTCTGCTACACCAGCTGACTCTCCTGCAATTCTATTCAATTCTGACACTGTCTACCTGAAGATAGTGTCAGAGTCCATGGTTAAGGCCCTAGTCCCTTGAGACAGCTCCTCACTTTAGTGCCAAAGGCAAGTGGTACATTTCCAGGTTACCCATAACTTCTGTCCACGTTGAATGCAAATCAGAGGCAGATTTGATGTTTTGCCAAAGCAGCTCACAGAACTCAAGGAAACATCTATTTATGTGTACTAGTGTTTCATATAATAAAGGATAGGATAAATGATACATATGTTAGCCAGATAAACAGATAGGGCAAAGTCTGGGAGGGTCATGAGTACAGGAGCTTTTATTTCTATGGAGTTGATAAGCATTATCCTCTGGGTACACAGATATGTTCATCAATCTGAAAGCTCTCTGATCTCCACAATATTGAGATTTTTATTGAGTTTTCATCATGTAGTCATGATAAATTATTAACTACATTTCTAGCCCCTTTCCCCTCCAGAGAATGGGGAGATAAGAATGAAAATTCCAAAGTCTTAATCATGGTTTGGTTTCCTGTGACCAATCTTGATCCAGGAGCCCACTTCATTAGAACAAAAAATATTCCTATCATCCAGAAAATTCCAAGGGACTTAGGAGTCCTATATCAAAACCAGGGTCAAAGGCCAAATATTCACCTAGAAAAAATGGATAAATGAGTAGAAACATATAATCTTCCAAGACTGAATCATGAAGCAATAAAAAAATTCGAATAGACAGTTAACCAGCAAGATTGAACCAGTAATCAAAAACCTTCAAACAAACAAAAGCCCAGGACTACATGGCTTCACTGGTGAATTCTGCCAAACATTCATAAAAGATTTAATGCCTGTTCTTCTCAAACTGATCCAAAAATTTGAAGAGGAGGGATTGCTACTAAACACATTTTATGAGGCCAGCATTATCTTGATACTGAAACCAGACAAGGATACCATATAAAAGAAGAAAGAGAGAGAGAGAGAGAGAGAGAGAGAGAAACAAACAAAGAAAGAAAGAAAAGAAAAAAGAAAAGAAAAGAAAAGAAAATTAGAGGCCAATATCCCTAAAGAAAATAGATGCAAAAATCCTCAAGATTAGCAAACTGAGTTCAGCAATACATTAAAAAGATCATACACCATAATCGGGTGGGATTTAGTCTAGAAATGCAGCAGTGGTTTAACATCTGCAAATCAGTCATTGTGATATATTACATTAACAAAATGAAAGATAAAAATCATGTCATCACTTCAATAGTTGTAGGGAAAAAAGACACTTGACAGAATTCAAGATCCATTTATGATAAAACCTCTGAATAAAGCAGGTGTAGATGGAATGTACCTCAACATAAAAGATCACATATCACAAACCCACATCTGACATTGTACTCAGTGGTGAAAAGCTGGATGCTTTTCCTCTAAGATCAGGAAAAAGACAAGGATGCCCACTCTTATCACTTTTATTTGACATAGTATTTATTAGAAGTCCTTGCTGGAGCAATTAGGCAAGAAAAAAATTAAAAAAATAAAAGGCATCCAAATTGTAAAGCAAAAGGTAAAACTTTCATAATTTACAGGTGACCACCCAGGCACCCCAACATTTTAAAAAAGATTTTAAGTAATCTCTACACCCATTGTGGGGCTTCAACTTACAACCCTGAGATCAAGAGTTGCTTGCTAGCCAAGCATCCCAACATTTTTTTCTTCAACACATGATGTTCTTTTCCCTTTGTAATTAATAATCAGTGGTGAAATACTTTGTATGTTAAAATCCTTTTTCTCATCAAAATTTAACCAATAGTTTTAGCTCTGATGATGATTTTTTCTTGAATCAGTTATTCCTAAGATGGTAAAATGCTTTTCAAAGTCTGTCATTTTCAACATTTATTAGATGTCATTCTGCTGTAAGTTTGTTTTCCCTTATCCATTTATCAATCTATCTATTCTTACTGCCAACACTTCTGACACCAAATGTATGTATTTTCTACACCAAGCAATCATCCAGTTCTCTGTGGACACCAATTTTGTGTTCTACAAGTCAGTTCAATTCTGACGCTATCTGGAGTTAGCAAGACCCTATAGGTTAAGGGCTCAGTTACACGAGACTGCTCCCCGTTTCAGAGCCATCATAAGTCCAGACATCCCATAATTCTGACCAATTGGCTATAAATCACAGGTTTCCACAATCGCTCCTTGGGTTCAGTAATTTGTTAGAATGGCTCAGGAGATAGGTTATTTACTATTACTGATTTACTATAAAGGATACAACTCAGGAACAGCCAAACAAAAGAGATGTATAGGACAAGGCATGGGGGAAGTGGTATGGAACTTTCATGCCTTCTCTGGGCATGTCACTCTCCCAGCACCTTCATGTGTTAAAAAGAAACCCTGAAAGTTCTCCGAACTCTGTAGTTACTATGGAGATTTCATTATGTAGGCATGATTGATAAAATCATTGGCCGTTATTGATGAACTCCTTTTCTAGCCTCTCTTGCCTCCTTGGAGGTCCTGAGGTGGGACTGGAAGTTTTCACCCTTTAATCGTACGTGATCTTTCTGATGACCAGTGCCCTTCCTGAAACTATCTGGGAGCACCTCAGCCAAGAATCATCATCTCATTTGTACTACCAAAGTCACTGTTAACACTAAGGAAACTGCTAGGGATTTAGAAACTCTTTTGCTGGAGAATCAGGAATGAACACCAAATGTTTATTATATCACAGTATCACTATCTAATCTATCTAGTTAGTATAGACTTGATTTTTTTTAGTGAATTACATTAGTATCTTAAGGGTTTATTTTTCTTTAAGTAAATTATAGTGACTTTTTTTCTACTTTGACGTGACTTACTATGAGGAAATGAGCTAAAATCAAAACCAAAGGTCTTCTATTTAGCATTCTTAGTTTTTTAAGAACAGAGATGACCTCAGATGTGTTGTCATTTTGAAGCTATACCGTAAGGATGCACATAATGAGAGGAAAAGGACAAATCTGAACAATTTGGCAAGACCTCTGGGAACCTAGGGAAAGTCAGACTGTGAGATTTTAGTCCTATTTTCCCTTTCCCCAAACAGGAACAAATAGAACAATTATGTAAGCCTCATGGCTCCTTGGAGGACATTCTGAGACTCTCAGAAGGTTATGGATTCTTGATTATCTTGTCCATGTAGTTCACAGACCTACCAGTAACCTGACTTCTTTTTAAGTCTTTCTGCTTTTTTCCCTACTCTTAACTGTCTGGTATATCCATAATTGCTGAGAAAAAGACAGAGAGGGAGAGAGGCATGAGAAGTTGTCACCGTTGCTGCTTGGGCAGAGCCTCCCCCACCAAAACCCTCGTAGTTTGCTTAACAATCTTCGGACTATGTCAAGTGCCCATTCCCAGTTCACTCAGGTGTATGTATGGAGTCATGATTTTCAGAACACATTCCTTTTCATGGAATGTCCTATGGCTAGCTCCCTTGTAATAGGGTTGTTGGAGAGGGCATTTTCCCTAAGTCACTATTATGGATATAGTTTACAAGATGTATCTGCATCCTAGTTCTTCACCCTTTCAGAACAGAGCCTTACACTGTCTATAGGCAATATATAAGCTAAGTGATTGACTTTCTGAGTTATTTTCAGAATATTAATATGTGATATTTATTTTAATTTAGTTTCAGTAATGCTGGTGTAAAACTTAGACAAGGATTTTCAATAATGTAATATCTGGTATTCATTGAAAGTATTATGAAAGCATGATTGTTAATTAAGTTTGCCTCATTAATTTAGCCTGATTAAGAGGTATAAATATAATTGTATATTTCCTTATACTTTCGTGTTACTACAATGATATCATTTAGTATTTTCCTTAAAAGAGCTATTTAGTACATTCTTTGAAAATCTGTGTAGACTAGACTGTTTGCCCTTAACATTTTCCAGAAGCCCAAAATTGACTTCCCACATTGTGTAATTTGCTTCTGAAAATTTTCTGCATTGAGTTTCACTTGTTCATGTGTTCTTGTAATTTAATATGACTGAAATATTAATAACTAATTGTTTAAAGTAGAATAATTCAGTTAATTCCATGTATAATTAAAAAATTTAAATACATTAACATTTCACAACAGTCTGTGATTGGGATTAGAACTGTTTGTGTTTGCTATTCAAATACTCAGTATAATATTTGATATTTGGATAAAATGCTATTTTCATATTAAGTATATTTGTTTAAAATTTTAGAGGGTATATACTAGGGAGCTTGGAAAATTTTCATTTAACATAAAATTATTTGATTATTTTCAGATATTAAAAATACAGAACAGTTTTTTGGAATCTCACAGGCTTATATGATTTTGCAGGTTTGCATCCTTTAATGATATGTGTCTTTTTTCTGTCATACATAAAACATTTGATCTCTAGGTTTTGCTCAAAATAGAATAAAGGATGGGAAAAGTGAGATGAACTACCCTTTCAGTTCTTTTCTAGAGAACATAAAACTATCCCATTTCTTTTAAGCAGACTGTCCCAAATGATTAACTTTATTTCTTTTTTTTTTTTTTTTTTTTATGATAGTCACACAGAGAGAGAGAGAGAGGCAGAGACACAGGCAGAGGGAGAAGCAGGCTCCATGCACCGGGAGCCCGATGTGGGATTCGATCCCGGATCTCTAGGATCGCACCCTAGGCCAAAGGCAGGCGCCAAACCGCTGCGCCACCCAGGGATCCCTGATTAACTTTATTTCACAAGAAGAAACACATCTTTATTTTAAAGTACAATACTTGGGATCCCTGGGTGGCTCAGCGGTTTAGTGCCTGCCTTCAGCTCAGGGCGTGATCCTGGAGTCCCAGGATCGAGTCCCACGTCGGGCTCCTTGCATGGAGCCTGCTTCTCCCTCTGCCTGTGTCTCTGCCTCTCTCTCTCTCTATCTCATGAATAAATAAATAAAATCTTAAAAAAAAAGGGTACAATACTTTTGTACATTGCGTGAATTGTTAAATGTGTTGACTTTTTAAAAAGCTGCCTGACGGAATCAACTATTTACAACAGGCCCAGGCCAGCCAGAACTACTCGCGAAGAGCATATAGACTTACTGAAGTTGAAACTACAACAAAGCAAGATTATTCTAGAGACATGAAGTCTGAGTTTTGGCTTCAGGAAATATCACTTTGAAATTACTCTCTAGGTAGAATTAAATAAGAGTTTGAAATATGTATTTAAAATGAATGAAGTTGCTATATACTCAATAGAACTCATTGCCAAAGGATTTTAAAAACATTTTGGTTACTGTTGTTTTAAATGCTTTAAGAATGTTTGAAACTGAATTGTGGAACTACCTTATAATGAAGGCTTTAAAAGAACATGGTCTTTCCCTGCTGTGAAAATGTGATTTTTATTATAAGTTGATTATGAGAAAGCTGTTAACTAGTGATATTTAACCTGTGTCTGACTGAAAAGATAAAATTACTTAACTGTCTGCCTATAAAAAGAAAATAAACTGTCAATGCCAAATTATGAATCATGCTTCTCATTGTTATGAACAACTGTAATGTAACAGTGAAAAGTTAAAATAGGAGTCTAGGATTCATGGTTATTTTCAGAATTCTTATTATTTTTTTATTTTATTTTTTATTTTTTTATTTTTTTTGAATTCTTATTCTAAGTGATGGAAATGATCATTTAATATTAGGAGCATTCTAATTGTTTTATATTATCTATAGGTTATATATGTACATATACACACAAACTATTTGCTATATATGTATAGTATAATTTTATGTATATACTGTATACTATATGAGATATTCTTATACTATATTTTAATATACAGTACATATACTATATATTGTATAAGGTATGTGTGTATATATATATATATATACACATAGTGTATGTTTATTTATGTAGTGTGTGTGTATATAGAGGCAGAGACTGAGGCTGATAGATACACTGTATAGTGTATACTACTGTATAGTAGAGAACAGTGCATTTGTAGGCTATTTCTATTATGTCATATGGAGAAATAATTATATCAGTAGTCCTAAGTCTTTCGTTACAGCAGTTATCTTCTAAGTAGGACTTCTTTGCCATATATTTTAAGGTTGTACAATATAGAATTACTGGTGGCAGTTGTGTACATTTATCTTTTCATTTTAGCCCTCTACCTAACAGACTATTGTCAAAGGACACTATTTTTTTTTTTTTTTTAAGTAGGGTCCGGAAAAAAAAAAAAAAAAAAAGTAGGCTCCGTTCCCAACATGGTATGGGGCTTGAACTCAGGACACTGAGACTAAGAGTCACATGCTCTGCTGACTGAGTCAGCCAGGCACCCTATCAATGGATACATTTCAAAAGAGAATGTGATCATGACTTTCATACACATATAAAATGAATATATGCCAAAAATTATATTTAATTCATTAATTAATGGTATTATATTATTACAGTTCAAAGTACCATATGTTTATGGTTAAATAAGGGAGGCTGAAATGAATGTACAAGTGAATGCAGAACAGATAAAACTGATCAGTATCTGCTGGACAATAATCAGGACCAATTTGCATTTCTATGGACATGTTTGTATTATTAATTTCTACAAGTTAGCTTCTCTCTCTACAGAGTTATAAAAAAGTCTAGTCAATGACAAATAAATGCCTGACTAGTCAATACACCGATTAAATTTCAGCCTTTCACAGTTTTTCCCTAACTGTTCAGTACTGTTTTCGTCTTTGGTATTTTATATTAATTTGATTTGATTAGTTGCAAGAGAGACATTGTTTCATGCCTATCTATTTCAGTTTAGTCTTGTAAATTCTGTGAGGGCAGGTGCTCAAAAGTCCACGCATCTGTAAATCAATAAAATGTCTTGGATGTAAATACAAAATTTGAATGATTTAAACCTGTGTCCTTCAGAAAGTAGAAGAAAATAAGGTTTTTATAAATCTAACATTCATTGTAATGGAGGAGTCAAGTTATTTGAAGGAATCTAACAATGAATACTTTTGAAAAGCAAGAATTCTCTTCTAATGGAATTAATTCCTCGTCTTTTTACTTTATAAATGAGAGCTTTGTATATCACATTTTAAGTTGGGTGTAACTTTAACTCCAAAATAATTAGAAGCACTGAACCATGAATGAAGCAAGTATGGCATGTTATATTTATGAAATCCTCATATTGTATGATTTTGCTCCAATGCTTGCTGCTTTGCCAATCATTATACTTCCCTTTTAAAATTAATAATAATATATTAGAACTTAGAGTTATATACCCTTCTCATTTTGAGGAATACTAAGTATGATGAGATAAACTCTACCTATATCTAGCAGTTAGACTGTGAGCCAATCAGATAGTCTTGCTTAGGACATTGACTTTTAAGGGAGTGCTGGATATTAAAATAGTTAGATTAGATGATGTAGATGATGGAGTAGTTTCAGCAGTATGTGTGTAGAGAGTGGAGATTAAGTATTCAGTGGGTCTCAGGGCTACGGGGCCTGAGTTTATGGCTTAGGATTTTCATCATACTTTGCCTCCTTTGATTTCCTTTGCAGCCTGATTCTCTGGGCTTCCATTGATTCTATAATCTAGTTGTTTTTTTTGCCATCAGTTTCTTTTATGCTAAAGTTAGCTGGACTTGGTTTCTGTTGTTAAAAGCCAAAATAAAACTCTAGTAGAAGAAACAATCAAGTACATGATTATGTTTCTAGTTATATGATCATTTCAAATTTACATAGGACAAAGTGAAGTATATATCATTTTATGTGGGAAAAATAGAAACAATGCCGAAATAATTAGGTTGCTGAATTGTAACCTAACAGATCACATGAATCAATTTATGGCATAATAGTATAACTATGAATATATCATTTTGAAGTATTGTAATCCATCTTTTACCTTAGAGCCACATGCCCAAGAATATCCTTTGAATATTTAAAACTTCTCTGGCATCTTAAAATATTAGCTGCTTCTAGTAATAGTGGAGTAGCTCGTATTGAACTAATCCTCCTGCAGAAAACCATTATAAATTCTGGACAAAATACAAAAACCCCACAACTCTGAAGGCACTGGAGAGTGACCATAAGCAGGCAGAAATGGAAGGGGAGTCAACACTTGGAAAGAGAGAATAACACTGCATAAACAAAAAAGAGATTCTATTGCCAGCAGACCTGCATTACAAGACATGCTGAAGGGAGTTCTTCAGGTTGAAGGGAAGTGATACCAGATGGAAACTTGGATTTTCCAGAGGAATAAAGAGCACCAGAAATGGGAAGTATGTGGGTAAATGTATTTATTATTCCCCAATTCCTTTAAAGCACTGTGACCATTTAAGGTAAAAAGTATACTACTGTATTGTGAGGCTTGTGGCATATGCAGATGTAATATCTACAATGATTATAGCATAATGTTGAAGAAGGGAAATTGCAAGGTTCCTGCATTTTCATGAAGTAGTACAATATTAACTCTTAGTGGACTGTTAAAAGTTAAGGATATATGTTGTTATCCTTAGAATAATCACTAAAAATGCAAAGAGGGATTGCTAAAAATATGAGTTTAGCAGTTTACAGTGTGCTGGCATGCAGCTGAATCCAGATTTCAAAAAAGGATGACAATTGCATTTAAATGATTAGATTTCAAACGATAACTTTTAAATAGGGTTGAAAATATTAGCAGCCTGTAAAAAGCACTGAATAATCCAGAAACTCTCTGGTAAATAGTACTAATTATTCTTAAAATTTATTGAGTGCTATGTATCAGCTTTGTATTAAGCTCTTTACATATATTATCACATTTATTCATTACAACATCCTTAATAGGGTAGTTGCTATTATTAGTTCCATTTTACCATAACTGAGGTATTAAATAATGTGGTATTAAATATTTGCCCAAGGTATCGTAGCAGTAAGTGGCAGAGGCAAAATTTGAACCCAAAATACCTGACTTTAGAGCTTGTGCTTCTAACTGCTATATTTCCTTAGAAAAATGACACCTGAATTAAGCTTCATGCCTGACATATTGCAAATAAAAGGCAATATTTGAATAAAATTAAAGGTGAAGTATTTGTTAAATTATGAAATATTAGAAAATGTCAGTTCCTATTTCTGATATTCTTGGCATTCTCTTTTCCTCATATGTAATACATACATTTTACTTTCTCCTATATAAACTTGATAATGATCATCTATCTAAGTGTGTTTCCATGGTTAATCTCTGGGGTGGATAATTCCTATCCCAAATTCTCCCATTCTTTGACTTTATTTTGTTCTTTAGTGCTTCCTTTACTTTGATGGCCCCCTCTTTCAATAAATCTGGTTGGAAAACAAGTGCTTCTTATACCGTGGACTAGGAAAAACGAGGGAAAATTTTGTCATTCAGAGGCCATGGGGAAGAGAAAAATCAGGCTCTTATTTAGGGCGGGGGAGGACATAAAGTTATATTGAATGCCCTTGAGATTAATCATGTTTTAGTAAAAGTAGAATTTGAAAATGAGAGCTGTAGATAATTGTGATCTTAGTCTTAGCACCCAGTTATTTCTGTGGTTTGTTTTAGTTGCTGAATATTAAAGTAAGTGGTGAAAAATGTCCCTACTAAGAGAGGGGCAGAGAGTCACTACTACTCTACTGGTCATCCCTTTTCTTTTGTTACCTTGTATGGTTATAACTATGTATAGACACTCGAGCTTTAAGGTATGTGAAAAAGCCTGAAGGGTCTTTTGAACTGCTCATTAGGGGTACTTTCCGTGTTGAAGTCAGGTAGCCTCTCTCTGAAGTCTCTGACTCTCTCTCTGTGTGTCTCTCATGAATAAATTAATAAAATCTTAAAAAAATAATTCTATTATAGTTTAACTTGTTTCCTTATGTTCTAGAGAGCATAGTGGTTGAACCAGCTTCAAAACTCTCAACTCTCCCATGTCTGTGTAATTTTGGGCAAGTTATTTAACCTCTTTGGCCTCAGGTCCTCCTCATATGGTTGTTATAAGGATCAATGATGTAATCTATGTAAAATACCTGAAACATGGCGAACATTTAATAAATATTAGCTATTGTTATTCTACCCATAATGGAAGTAGAAAAAGCTTGTCATTATCTTTTTTTTTTTTTTTAAGATTTTATTTATTCATGACAGACACAGAACAGAGAGAGAGAGGCAGAGACACAGGCAGAGGGAGAAGCAGGCTCCATGCAGAGAGCCCGACATGGGACTCGATCCCGGGTCTTCAGGATCATGCCCTGGGCTGAAGGCAGTGCTAAACCACTGAGCCACCCGGGCTGCCCCTTGTCATTATCTTCTATGGGACACACATTTGTACACTTAAATTTATTACTTCCCAGTCCTGTCCTTTGACAGCTTATTTATTAAAGATTTACTTATGTACTCTAAAAATTTAAACATTTACCTGATGCACGGCATTGTTTAAGTCACGGGCCAGTCAGCCACTAACACTGATGTCTTTTGCCTTTAAGAAACTTAAAAGAGTTTAGTAGGGGTTAGAGAGATAAGATAAATAGACAGATATTGAATTTAAATCTGTTATTAGTGCAATGGGCTATGAGGAGGGTAAGAGCAAGGGAATGGCTCCTTGAGATGGAGGGACTGGAGAAAGCCCCTTTTAGCAACCGATATTTAAGCTACAATAAAAGCAAAGTAGAGAGAGGAGTGTTCCCTTCAGGGGGTCATCATGTGCCAGGACTTTCAGGTGGAAAAGATCCTAGTGTGTTGGGGGCCTAAGGGAAGCCGGGGGGGAGGTGGTGGTGGTGGTGGTTAAGACTTAGCAAGGTGAGAATGGTGAAATTGTAAAAATTAGAAGGATACATGGAAGGACTTGCAGGCCAAGTAAAGGACAACAAAGGGGACTTGCAATGGATTTGAGGTTGGAGATGGATAGAATCCATTTACATCTTAAAGGATCTGCCTGCAGCATAGAGAAAGTATTAAATATAGATTAGTTGGGGAGGCCGTAATCAGTTTTAGAGGTAGCAGATGATGGCAGTGGAGATGGAGAGAACTAGACATTCAAGATATTTAAGGTATAGAATAGACAAGACTGGGTGATGGTTGTAATTGTAACCATGAGTGGTGAGAGAGAAGGCAGTGTCAAAGATAGCTCTGGTTTTTGATTTATCAACCTTTTTTTGCTAACTTTTGAATTGTATTTGTAGTTTTTCTTTTTTTACAATATGCCCAGATTTACAACTTTTCAGTTGTATAAACTGATAGAATTTAGTTCTTTTTAAAAATAGATATTTGGGGCACTTGACTGGCTCTCAGAGGAGCATGCAATTTGATCTTGAGGTTTTGAGTTTGAGCATCATGTTGGGTGTAGATTATTTAAATGAATAAATAAAAAACTTTTAAAAAAGACTAAAATCTTAAAAAAAATAGATGTTTAACTAATGTGGGATTCTTGGTTTTATATACTGATTTCCTGCTTGCTTTTTAGGTTACTTAGCAATATAATACTTTAAAAGTTTTTTGAAACTTTACAGTGAACAAGGCACAAAGTTAGCAAATCAGACGTAAATTGAATTTAGGCACGAATAAAACCACTGACACCCTATTTATTTCAGTGGCTTCTAGATGTCTTACTATAATTCATCTTATAGGGTTTGAATATTTCTTTAGTTTTCTGAATACTTTTTTTTTTTGGTATATTTTTTTATTGGAGTTCGATTTGCCAACATATAGTATAACACCCAGGGCTCATCTTGTCAAGTGCCCCCTTCAGTGCCTGTCACCCAGTCAGTCCATCCCCTAGCCCCCCCCTCCCCTTCCTCAACCCTTTGTATGTTTCCCAGAGTTAGGAGTCTCTCATGTTTTGTCACCCTCTCTGATTTTTCCCACTCATTGTCTCTCCTTTCCCCTATAATCCTTTTCACTATTTTTTATATTCCCTGTTTGAGTGAAACCATATGATTGTCCTTCTCCGATTGACTGACTTCACTCAGGATAATACCCTCTAGTTCCATCCACATTGAAGCAAATGGTGGGTATTTGTTGTTTCTAATGGCTGAGTGATATTCCACTGTATATATAGACCACAGCTTCTTTATCCATTCATCTTTCAATGGACACTGAGGCTCCTTCCACAGTGTGACTATCGTAGACATTGCTGCTATAAACATTGGGGTGCAGGTGTCTTGGTTTTTCACTGCATCTGCATATTTGGGGTAAATCCCCAGCAGTGCAATTGCTGGGTTCTAGGGCAGCTCTTTTTTTAACTCTTTGAAGAACCTTCACACAGTTTTCCAGAGTGGCTGCACCAGGTCACATTCCCACTAACAGTGCAAGAGGGTTCCCTTTTCTCCACATCTTCTCCAACATTTGTTGTTTCCTGTCTTGTTAATTTTCACCATTCTTACTGGTGTGAAGTGGTATCTCGTTGTGGTTTTGATTTGTATTTCCCTGATGGCCAGCGATGCAGAGCATTTTTTCATGTGCTTGTTGACCATGTGTATATCTTCTTTACTGAAATTTCTTTTCATGTCTTTTGCCCATTTCATGATTGGATTGTTTGTTTCTTTGTTGTTGAGTTTAATAAGTTCTTTATAGATCTTGGATATTAGCTCTTTATCTGATATGTCATTTGCAAATATCTTCTCCCATTCTGTAGGTTGTCTTTTAGTTTTGTTGACTGTTTCTTTAACTGTGCAGAAGCTTTTTATCTTAAGTTCCAGTAGTTCATTTTTGCTTTTGTTTCCCTTGCCTTCATAGATGTATTTTGTAAGAAGTTCCCGTGGCCAAGTTCATAAAGGGTGTTGCCTGTGTTCTCCTCTAGGATTTTGATTGATTCTTGTCTCCTATTTAGATCTTTCATCCATTTTGAGTTTATCTTTGTGTCTGGTGTAAGAGAATGGTCTAGTTTTATTCTTCTGTACGTGGCTGTCCAATTTTCCCAGCACCATTTGTTGAAGAGGCTCTCCTTTTTCCAGTGGATAGTTTTTCCTGCTTTGTCGAATATTAGTTGACCATAGAGTTGAGGGCCCATTCTGGGTTCTCTATTCTGTTCCATTGATCTATGTGTCTGTTCTTGTGCCAGTACCACACTGTTTTGATGATCACAGCTTTGTAGTACAACTTGAAATCCAGCATTGTGATGCCCCCGGCTCTGGTTTTCTTTTTTAATATTCCCCTGGCTATTCGGGGTCTTTTCTGATTCCACACAAATCTTAAGATGATTTGTTCCAACTCTGAAGAAAGGCCATGGTATTTTGGTAGGGATTGCATTGAACATGTAAATTTCCCTGGGTAGCATTGACATTTTCACAATATTCATTCTTCCAATCCATGAGCATGGAATATTTTCCCATCTCTTTGTGTCTTCCTCAATTTCTTTCAGAAGTGTTCTGTAGTTTTTAGGGTATAGATCCTTTACCTCTCTGGTTAGGTTTATTCCTAGGTATCTTATGCTTTTGGGTGCAATTGTAAATGGGATTGAATCCTTAATTTCTCTTTCTTCAGTCTTCAGAAATGCCACTGACTTCTGGGCATTGATTTTGTATCCTGCCACATTGCCAAATTACTGTATGAGTTCTAGCAATCTTGGGGTGGAGTCTTTTGGGTTTTCTATGTAGAGTATCATGTCATCTGCGAAGAGGGAGAGTTTGACTTCTTTGCCAATTTGAATGCCTTTTATTTCTTTTTGTTATCTGATTGCTGAGGCCAGGATTTCTAGTACTATGTTGAATAGCAGTGGTGAGAGTGGACATCCCTGTCGTGTTCCTGATCTTAGGGGAAAGGCTCTCAGTGTTTCCCCATTGAGAATGATATATGCTGTGGGCTTTTCATAGATGGCTTTTAAGATGCTGAGGAATGTTCCCTCTATCCCATGTGCACTTGAAGAGTTTTGATGAGAAATGGATGCTGTATTTTGTCAAATGCTTTCTCTGTATCTATTGAGAGGATCATATGATTCTTGATTTTTCTCTTGTTGATGTGATCAATTATGTTGGTTGTTTTACGAGTGTTGAACCAACCTTGCATCCCAGGGATAAATCCCAGTTGGTCATGGTGACTAATCTTAATGTATTGTTGGATCCTATTGGCTAGTTTCTTGTTGAGCATTTTTGCATCTGTGTTCATCAGGGATATTGGGCTATAATTCTCCTTTTTTGGTGGAGTCTTTGGTATTGGAATTAAAGTGATGCTTGCCTCATAAAATGAGTTTGAAAGTATTCTGTCCCCTTCTATCCTTCAGAACAGCTTTAATAGAATAGGTATTGTTTCTTCTTTAAATATTTGATAGAATTCCCCTGGGAAGCCATCTAGCCCTGGACTTTTGTGTCTTGGGAGGTTTGTGATGACTGCTTCAGTTTCCTCCCTGGTTATTGGCCTGTTCAGGTTTCTCTTTCTTCCCATTCCAGTTTTGGTAATTTGTGGTTTTCCAGAAATGCATCCATTTCTTCTAGATTGCCTAATTTGTGGGCCTATAGTTGCTCATAATATGTTTTTAAAATTGTTTGTATTTCCTTGGTATTGGTTGTGATTTCTACTCTTTTTTTTTGAAACATACATTTCCTTGTTTATTTGTTTTGTTTTGGGGGGGAGGGGGCGGAGGTCCCTGCAAGGCCCCTTCCCAGGCTGGGGAGGGACCGAAATGCCATCATAGTATTAGGGACTGGAGCATCTACAAATATTGAGGGAAACACACAGGCCTAATGTGAGCTACAAGGAAAAAGGACGCCTTCCACGATTGATCCTTGAGGTTTCTCGTGTCTGCCCCGAGCGGCTGACAGTGACCCTTCCCTCCAGGCCCGGGGCCCACGGGGCCACCTGTTCGAACTCTTGGCAGGGGTGGGGGAGGGGACCTGCAGGGGCTCAGGGACAGGACAGCAGCAAGAGGCAGGGGCCGAGGACGGAGGGCCTTCCCGACAGCCTGGGTGGGTTGTACATTCAAGTGTGAGGTGAACCCTTTGGTGGGCGGGGGCCTCGGGTCTCCAGAGGCCTGGCCCCACCCCTGTCCCGAAGACTCGGCAGGGCTGCCCCTCACCACTGAGCCTCTGAGTTGGGGAGAGGGGCTGCTGGCTCGGCCAGGCCGGCCTGGTTTCTCAGAGGGTCTGTGGATTGACACTGGTTCTTCTCGTAAAAAAATTAAATTAAAAAAAGCAGCATGTCATGCCCATTGTGACCAAGGCCTGGTAGTTGAAGGGGAGGCCCCGCCCAGTCAGGACTGCCTTCCCATTGGAGACAGGCAAAGTGGGGGGACAGGCGCCAAGGGACCGGGTGGGGTGGCACCTGCTCCCCCCATCCCTCCCAACTCCCCGCCAGGCCCACAGCTGTCAGGCCCGGACACGCCTGTTACAGAAGATGTCAAACCCAGGTCAGGGTGGAGGGCAGGAGGGGGAAACAGGGCTCCCACGACATGATCTTGTGTAAAATATGGCAGCGACACACGCTCAGGGCCAAGATGTGGGTGGGCGGTGGAGTGGGGGCGGCGGCGGCAATGTTGTGTAAAAAAGTGTCCAAGTTCCCATAGCAAAGAGGGACGTGACCAGGTGTTTGGGCTTCTCCGGTACAGGGGTGAAAGCCGCCCAGGTGGGGGTGGGGGGGTAGGGGGGTGGGGGGGTGGGCAGGGTCTTCATTTGGCTTCCTGGTGCTGTCAGTCTGTTCCACGCCGGCGGGGCCCAGCTCCCATAGTGCATGGTGTTGGGATGGACATGGGGGAGGCCATGGAGATGGCAGGGCCGCCCATGGTGAACTGGCTGTTGACTGCGTAGTGGGCGCTGGAGCCGCCGCCGCTGCTGCCCTGGGCGCCGGAGGACCCTAAAGGAATCAGGTTGTTGTGGCCCACGCTGGAGCCGCCGGCGATAACACTGCTCAGTCGTAGGCGGTCAGCATCCCCGCCACAGCCATCCCGCTGCTGAGGTTGTAGGTGCTGCCCGTGTTCCACATGTTCTCGGAGGGGGACGTGTAGTGGGAGCCGGGTGGGGGCGAGGGCGTCGTGCCGGTGTACCTGAAGAAGGGGTTTTTCAGATCCAGGAGGTTACTGGATTTGGAGCCTGTCTGGTCTACCTGGGCCACAATACTGATGTCATAGCTCTGTCTTTGGTTGGCAATAAGCAGACATGTCCCTGAGAGCGTGTCCCCGGCCTTGGCGAACAGTGGTGACTGGAACAGGCACCAGACCTGGCACCGGTGGGTCAGGGGCTCCGTCGGGGCCGTGGAGAGCCGCACTGTCATTATGGAGCCGATGAAGGCGACAGACCGTGATCGAGCCTGGAATGCAGCATGTGGAATTTGAATGGGATTTCTATCCTGTGCAAATCTCCTTCTTTGGCTTCTAAGAAGTTCACTGTGTACTTGACAGACTTGGCCATCAGGATCCAGATGTCAAATGTGTCCACCACAGGCTGCCGGAAATACTCGTCCCCCGCAGCGCCTCGGAGGGCTGACAGGTCCACTCCATGGAAGGATGGCTGGTACCAGAAGTTCCCTTGGTGAACTGTTCCATGTAGAGCTGTTCATCCGTGAAGGGCGCAAGATGGACGTCACCAATGGTGGGGAACATGTCCCCCCCCGCCGGGCCTCAGGTACTTCTTGGCGTGGAGGTAGCTCTCCAGCATGCGCTGGTTGAAGAGCATGTAGCCCACAGGCTCTGAAATGATGATGTCCACCTGCTCAGGGAGCAAGACTTCCTTCCCGGGGATGACCACGATGCGCTCAGTGAGGTGGTTACTCTTCACCAAGACCTCGGCGTGCTGGGCCATCGTGCTGGCCTCCACCGCATAGATCTTCCTCGCTCCAGCTTGGGCAGCGAAAAAGGAGAGGATCCCAGAGCCGCAGCCAACGTCCAGAACAATCTTGTCCTTGAAGTCTGTGTGGTTCTGCAGGATTGCGTGCTGGTAGGTGCCCGTCCGCACGTAGTCCTGCATCCTGTTCTGCTGGGACAGGTAGCCATAACTGGAAATACTGCACGGCAGAGGACTCCTCTGTGCGCTCGCTGAACACCGACCGCTCCAGGGTGTGGCCCCGACAGGTTTTCAGGATGTTATAGAAGGAACAGAAATCATTTGGTGTGGCGAACTGGATGAGGACACTGTTGCAGCCCAGGGTGGTGATGAAGGACCGCTTGCCCACGCGGCTGCACTCTCTCTCTCCGGACACCGAGCACTTAAAGACGCACACATCTTCATGGCTGTAGAGGGCGATGCCCGCCGCGGCCGGGCCGGCGCGCACCTCGAGGCGCAGCGCCTGCTGCTCCGCGTGCCGCTGGATCTCGCCGTTCGCGTCGCGGATGGTGAGGAGGCGGGCGCCGGGGAACACGGACACGACCGCGCAGGGCCCCGCGCTGCCTGGGACCGCCGCCGCCGCCGCCATCTTAGATCCCGCTCCAGGCCCCGCCGCCGCCATCTTAGATCCGGCTCCAGGTCCCGCCGCCGCCGCCACCATCTTAGATCCGGCTCCAGGCCCCGCCGCCGCCGCTGCCAACGCGCAGCGATTTCTACTCTTGAATTCATGATTTTATTAATTTGAGTCTTTTCTCTTTTGTTTTTAATAAGGCTGGCTAATGGTTTATCTATCTTATTAATTCTTACAAAGAACCAACTCTTGGTTTTGTTGATCTGTTCCACAGTTCTGGTCTCTATTTCATTGAGTTCTGCTCAAATCTTTATTATCTCTCTTCTTCTTCTTGGTGTAGGTTTTATTTGCTGTTCTTTCTCAAAAGTTCCTTTAAGTGCGAGGTTAGCTTGCATATTTGAATTTTTTCCAGTTTTTTTGAGGGATGCTTGTATTGCGATGTATTCTTCTCTTAGGACTGCTTTTGCTATATCCCAAAGATTTTGAACAGTTGTATCTTCATTTTCATTAGTTTCCATGAATTTTTTTAATTCTTCTCTAATTTACTGGTTGACCCATTCATCTTCTAATAGGATGCTCTTTAAACTCCACGTATTTGAGTTTCTTCCAAATTTCTTCTTATGATTGAGTTCTAGTTTCAAAGCATTGTGGTCTGAAAATATGCAGGGGACAATCCCAATCTTTTAGTATCAGTTGAGACCTGATTTGTGACCCAGTATGTGGTCTATTTTGGAGAAAGTTCCTTGTGCACTTGAAAAGAATGTGTGTTCAGTTGCGTTGGACTGGAAAGTTCTGTATATATCTGTGAAATCCATCTGGTCCAGTGTATCATTTAAAGCCCTTGTTTCTTTGGTGATAATTGTGCTTATAATATCTGTCATTTGCAGAAAGTGCCGTGTTGAAGTCTCCTACTGTTAGTGTATTATTATTTAAGTATGTCTTTACTTTGATTATTGATTGATTGATATACTTGGCAGCTCCCACATTAGGGGCGTAAATATTTATGATTGTTAGGTCTTCTTATTGGATAGATCTTTTAAGTATGATATAGTGTTCCCCTTCATCTCTTACTACAGTCTTTGGGATAAACTTTAATTTATCTGATATGAGGATTGCTACTCCAGCTTTCTTTTGAGGATCATTTGAATGGTAAATGGTTCTTCAATCTTTCATTTTCTGGGAGGTGTCCTTAGGTCTAAAATGAGTCTCTTGTAGAGAAGATGGGTTTTGCTTTTTTATCCAGTCTGAAACCCTGCGTCTTTTGATGGGATCGTTTAGCCCATTCACGTTCAGAGTAACTATTGAAAGATATGAATTCAGTGTCATCGTAATGCCTATTCAGTCCCTGTTTTTGTGGATTATTTCTTTGGGGCTCCCTTCTTCTCTTACAGGGTCCCCCTTAATATTTCTTGCAGAGCTGGTTTGGTGGTCACATATTCTTTCAGTTTCTGCCTATCTTGGAAGCTCTTTATCTCCCCTTCTATTCTGAATGAGAGCCTTGCTCGATAAAGTATTCTTGGCTGCAGGTTCTTCTCATTTAGGATTCTGAATATATCCTGCCAGCCCTTTCTGGCCTGCCAGGTCTCTGTGGAGAGGTCTGCTGTTAACCTAATACTTCTCCCCATAAATGTGAGGGATCTCTTGTCTCTTGCTGCTTTAAGGATCTTCTCTTTATCTTTGAAATTTGCAAGTTTCACTATTAAATGTCGAGGTGTTGAACAGTTTTTTTTATTGATTTTGGTGGTGGGAGCCTCTCTGTCTCCTGGATCTGAATGCCTGTTTCGCTCCCCAAATTAGGGAAGTTCTCAGCTATGATTTTTTCAAATATGCTATCTGGCCCTCTGTCTCTCTCAGCCCTCTCTGGAACTCCAATTATATGCAGATTCTTCCTTCTGAGGCTGTCATTTATTTTCCTCAACCTTTCCCCGTGGTCTTTTGTTTTTCTCTTTTTTCCTCAGCTTCCTTCCTTGCCATCAATTTGTCTTCTGTGTCGCTCACTCTTTCTTCCACCTCATTAACCCTCGTTGTTAGGACCTCCAGTTTGGATTGCATCTCATTTAATTGATTTTTAATTTCCGTCTGATTAGATCTAAATTCTACAGTCATGAAGTCTCTTGAATCCTTTATTCTTTTTTCCTGAGCCACCAGTAGCTTTATAATTGTGCTTCTTAATTGGCTTTCTGATACTGAATTGTAATCCAAAGTCTGTAACTCTATGTCAGAGAGTACTGTTTCTGATTCTTTCTTTTGTGGTGAGTTCTTCCTTCTAGTCATTTTGCTCAGTGCAGAGTAGCTGTATGAGCAGGCTGAGTCAAGAATATCAACCACGACCTAAGTAAATTTCACCCTACATGATTCTGCGGAGGTCAGAGACCAGAAAATGAAAATAAAGATCAGAACGAAATAAAACAAAAGGACCACTAAAGTGAGAAACAAATTTTAAGACAAAGTAGTAAAAATGAAAAGGCCAGGAATCCCAATGAAGAAGAAAAAAAAAAAGAAAAGAGAAAAAAGTAGATAAGCAAAAGAGTAAAAAAAAGAAAGAACAAAAGGGGAGGGGGACTGGGAGATGGTGGTGATGACAAAGTTGTATTGGAGGGAGAATGTCATCTACCCGAGGGGTCCTAGTGGTGGGTGATCCTCTTGGTTTTGAGTGTATTAAGTTCTGTATGTTAGAAGATGCTCAGTCCCAAATTTATATAAATCAGAAATACTTGTATAGAGCCCCAACATTAACCACCAAAACATAAATGAGATAAAAGAGGGGAGCAGAATGGGAATAAAGAGAGGATATAATCTCACAGAATGAACCAGCATAGTATACCACTTGGTTCTGGGTGCATGCTGGTCATGTTTAGAAGGTATTAACTTCTGCCTTTGTATAACAAAATGAGGCAGAGAAAACAAAAAACACAAAACAAAAAAACATATCTTGTTTATCTTTCATAATTAAGTTGGGTATGTTGAAGGGAATCTAGAAGTGGAAAATATATGTAAGACATGTAATTGTAGAAATGTGAGTCAAAAAGGAAGAAACTTAAAAATGAAGAGGTGGTAAAATATTGTAGTTAAGGTGGGAAAAGTGAAAAAAAATTGGAAATTTTTAGTCTGATATAAAAACGAGTTGTACTGGAAAAAGAGGGAAAACCGGGGGGGGGGGTTCCCTCTAGTTATGTATACTATAAATCCCTCAACCTTCCCCCAGAGCTTTCCAGTGCTGCTTGATCAAGAACTTGCTTTTCCCCTGTCCTTCCAGCTGGTCTTCTTGGAGAGCCTCTGCTGTGCTGATTCTCAGGTGGTTGTACCTTGGGGAGATGCCCGCCCCCTGCTGGGTACTGGGCTCAGCGGGAGCCGTTGACCCCGTGAGGCCTCTGTTCCCTGGCGGCCTTGCCTCTCCTGGGCACAGGGTGACACAAGGAGGAATAACGACACTGGCGGCGGGCAGGTCTGCAGCTCTGGAGTCAGCTCCCCTGTAGTAACTACCGCAGCTCCCAGTCGGCACTGGCCTAGGTGCTTGCAGGGTGGCGGGGTGCGCTGATCTGCACAGCTTGGGGGTGCCTGGCGGCAGGAGCATCCTCGCTACCCTGTGCCCTCCCCGCCTCTGCATCCCAGGGGGACCGCAGGATCTGGGCTGTGTCCCCTGGCGCCCTGGGGTCTGGGGTCTGCGCTGCTGGAGTCGCGCTCCCCGAGGCGGCTCCCGAAGGCAGCAGGGCGCAGCCCTCTCTGCCTGGAGCCCCTGCCTGACCACCTGGCTATTCCCCGAGGCCCCACCGGGCGCTCCAGCCCTTTACAGAGCTCGGCCGTAGTGTGTGGGGTGCTCGCCGGGGGCGCACTTCCTCTCCTAGTGACCCGGGGAGACTGGAGGCCCCAATGCCCCCTCCTGCGGTTCTGCCCGAGTTCCCTGCTAAGCGCCTTTCCCTCCGGGAAGAATCGATGCGGATTTTTAAAGTTACGGCTTGTCCAGGGCTGGACTTTTCCTGTCTCCAAAGCTCTCACTGCCGGGCTTTAACCCGGCTTCTTGTGGGGGCCCCTCCCCCACTTGATTCTTTTTTATTTTTTTCTGCCTTCTTAACTTTCTGGAAGCGAAAACCCTTCTCTCTGTAGCATTCCGGCTGTTCTCTCTTTAAATCTCAGGTCTTGTCCGTAGGTGTTCAGGATGATTTGAGTTATCTAAGTATTAGTTAGTGGGGCCAGGTGAAGTGAGGACCCTACTCTTCTGCCCTCTTGCCCCGCCTCTAAATAACAAAATTTTTCAACAAGACAAAATAACTTACTGTGGTTTTAGCTTATGTGACAGTTTCTGCATGACGTTTTCTCAAGCTAGTGGATATCTTCTTGCTTGCTCTCTTCTGCCACTTGTTCTATTGCCGTTAGATATTTTTGTGAGGTCATTTCAAAACTTGTGTAATCATTAAAACCTTATTTTTTGGATGATATTAAGATGAGAATTACAAATGAAATTCAGTCACTGAACCAGCAGTGCGCAATATGTGTGTTAGTGTATTTGTGTATGGTACCTATACATATTTCTTAGCTCTGTTCACTGAGAGGATTTAGAAGCAATGAGCACACTTGTGCCTAGATCTTGGTTCCAGATGTCATTCTCCATTAAAAAGAAATTAGGGCGTCTTAGGGAAATGGCTTGTTGACCAGAAAGCAACGAAGTGTTGAAAGAATGATTAAACCATGTCAAAAGCACACAGGAGCCAGCTCAAAGTACCTCTTCTAGTTGAATCAGTGGCACTTTGAATGTCAAAGTAAATAATGATAGTTGAATTCATTGAATAAACTGAAATCCATGAATATATACTGATAAAGTAAATGAACAATAAATAGGATTGAATGGAAGGCACTACCTTACAGTAGAATACCAACTAATCTAGATAAAATGTTGGAATTAGAAAATCACCTTTGGATTGGGGAGTAAGATAGCACAGTAGTAGAGGGACCCTGAGCTTACCTCATCCTTCGAACACAGCTAGATCAACATCAAATCCTTTTGAACAACTAGGATATATCAATATGAAGATTAAGAAAATCTGCACAATTAGAGGGAGAGAACATGGCAAATGGGAGGTTTGGAGATATGAATTGGGTAAGAGAAAAGCTGTGGGCAATAGAGGGAAGGGAGCCCTTATCATGGAGAAAAGGCAGGGTGAGAGAAAAAGAGGGGAAAATAGCAATGCGTTGGGTTCGCAGAAGATGTGGTTGTATGGGGATCCCATTGGTAGAAAATGTTTTCCTTCCTGGAGTACATTTGGAAGAGGACATACTGCCTCTCCAAGGACAAAAGACCCACTGGGCATCGCTGAGTGGCCATTCAACAGCAGAGGACAGAGGTGCATGCAGAGGGCAGATAACCTAGTTGCAGCTTTTTGGTATACTTCACCATGGACTCTAGGCACTTGCCCAGCCTTTTTTTTTTTACTTGCCCAGCCTTTTGACTGCTTTTCTGGAACAGAACATCACTGGGAGCAGTGCTGTGAAGCTCTCCTCTGGAGGAGGGGAGTGGGTCCGAGCCTTGCCATGCCCTTTAAAAGATTTAGACTTCTGAATCCTGCCGCATGCCAGAGACAAAACACACGAGAATGGTAGTGCCTAATGCACCCATGGCCAAGGCACGGACAGGTTCAGGGTACGGATTTGACAGAAGCCTGGGACAAAGGAGGCTAGTGTTGGCTTTTCTGTGAGGGCCTCCTGGACAGTGGGGGTAGCTGAGCATGGACCTCACTGAGGGAAGGGGAGGGTGATGCCGTCTTACACCCCAAGCCCACCAGCACAGTGGGACTTCAGAGAGACACAGCACCCCCACTGGTGTCTGGAGTCACATTTACACAAACCATGTTCCCCTGCACCCAGCAGGGGCATCTTTACTAGGGCAGGTATGACTTTGGGCCAGTATAGCAGGCCTGTCCCCCAGACCATCAGCACAGGCATGTTTCCGGTCTGCTGATCATAGAGTATCCTAAAGCACCAATTTAATTCTGGTGGATATAGGACTGGGCCATTTATTTATTACTTATTATTTATCATTTATTTTTTTTTCTTCTTTCTTTAGAATCAAGTTTATAGTTTTTTGTTTGTTTTCTTGTTTTTTTGAATCAGGCTTCTTTTTTTCTCTTTTCTTTTCTTTTCTTTTCTTTTCTTTTTTCTTTTCTTTTCTTTTCTTTTCTTTTCTTTGGAATCAAGCTTAATATTTTTTTTGTTTGCTTTTTTGTTCCTCCCCCGGGGTGCACTTCCTCTCTTAATGACTCCGGGAGACTGGAGGCTCCACTGCCCCTCCTGCAGTTCTGCTGATTTCCCTGTTGAGTGCCTCTCCTCCTGGGAAGAATCTGGGGGAAAAAGTGGCAGAAAGTTTATTTGAACAAATTATAACTGAGAACTTGCCTAATCTGGGGAAGGAAACAGGCATTCAAATCCAAGAAGCACAGAGAACTCCCCTCAAAATCAACAAAAACAGGTTAACACTAAGATGTGTGTGAAACTTGCAGAATACAAAGAGAATTTGAAAAGCAGCTAGGGACAAAAGATCCTTAACCTATAAGGGTAGACTCATTAGGTGAGCAGCAAACCTGTCCACAGAAACCTGGCAGGCCGGGAGAGAGTGACTTGAAATATTTAACATGCTAAATGGGAAAAAATATGCAGCCAAGAATACTATATCTAGCAAGACTGTAATTCAGAATGGGAGAGATGAAGAGTTTCCAAGACAAAGACTAAAGGGAATTTGTGAACATTAAGCGAGCTCTGCGAGAGATATTAAAGGGAACCCTTTGAGTGGCAAAGAGAGACCAAAAGCAGCAAAGAGTAGAAAGGAACAGAGACAATCATCAGGAACAGTGATTTTACAGGTAATACAATGGCACTAAATTCATATCAATAATTACTCTGAATATAAATTGACTTGATGCTCAATCAAAAGACAGGGTATCAGAGTGGATAAAAAACCCAAGACCCATTGGCATGCTGTTTACAAGAGCCTCATTTTATTTTAATTTTTATATATTTATTTATTTTTTAAAGATTTTGTTTATTTGAGTGAGCAAGAAAATGCAGGAGTGGGGGATGATGCAGAGAGGGAGAAACAGACTCCGTCTGAGCAGGGAGCTCAATACAGGGCTCGATCCAAGAACCCTGAGATCATGACCTGAGCCAAAGGTAGGTGCTCCACTGACTGAGCCCAAGAAGAGACTCATTTTAAGCCCAAAGAACCTCCAGATTGAAAGTGAGGATGTGGAGAACCATTTATCCTGCTAATGGACACCAAAAGAAAGCTGAAGTAGCCATACTTACATCAAAGTATATTTTAAACCAGAGACTATAACAAGAGATGAAGAAGGGGACTGTATCATAATAAATGGATCTATCCAACAAGATCTAACAATTGTGATTACTTATGCCCCCAACTTGGGAGCACCCAAAATATAAATAATAACAAGCTTAAGGGAAATCATTGATGATAATACAATAATGATAGGGGACTAACACCCCACTTACAGCGATGGACAGATAATCTGAATAGATCAACAAGGAAACAATGGCTTAGAATGACACACTGGTCCAGAGAGAGTTAACAGATATACTCAGCGTGTTTCATCCTAGAGGAGCAGAATACACATTCTCTTCGAGTGCAGATGGAGCATTCTCCAGAGTAGATCACGTACTGGGTCACAAATCAGGCCTCAACTGGTACAAAAATACTGATATCATACCTTGCATATTTTCAGACCACAATGCTATAAAACTTGAAGTCTACCACAAAAAAAAAAAAAATTTGGAAAGACCACAAATACATGGAGAGTAAAGGACATCCTACTAAGGAATGAATGGTTTCACCAGAAAATTAAAGAAATAAAAAAAATACATGGAAGCAAATGAAAATAAAAACCTGACATTCCAAAACCTTTGGGACAGGACAAAGATGGTCCTAAGAGGAAAGTAACATAGCAATACTGGCCTTCCTCATGAAACAAGAAAAGTCTCAAATGCACAACTTAACTTTACACATAAAGGAGATGGAGAAAGAACAGCAAATAAAGCCTAAAACTAGCAGAAGGAGGGAAATAATTAAGATTAGAGCTGAAATCAATGATGTAGACATAAAAAAACCAGAATAGATCAACAAAGCTAGGAGCTGGTTCTTTGAAAGAATTAACAAAATTTATAGTCCTCTAGCCAGACTTAGCAAAAAGAAAAGAGAAAGGACCCAAGTAAATGAAATCACAAAGGAAAGAGGAGAGATCACAATGAACACTGCAGGAATTCAATTATAATAGAAGATTATGAGCAATCATATGACAATAAATTGAGCAATCTGGAAGAAATGGATGCTTTCCTAGAAACATATACTACCAATACTGAAACAGGAAGAAATACAAACTGAAGACTTTAAAGAAATAACTGTAAAGAAATTGAATCAGTAATCAAGAATGTCTCAACAAACAGGAGTCCATGCTGGATGGCTTCCCAGGTGAATTGTATCAAGCATTTAAAGAAGAAATAATATGTATTCTTCTGAAACTGTTCCAAAAAAATATAACAGAAGGAAAACTTCCAAACTCATCCTATGAGCCCGTATTACTTTGATTCTGAAACCAAAAAAAGACCCACTAAAAAGGAGAATTACAGTCCAATAATACTGATGAACATGAACCCAAAAATTCTCAATAAGATTCTACCTAATTGAATCAACAGTATATTTAAAAGGATTATTTAACATGATCAAGTGGGATTTCTGGCTTGCAGGGATGGTTCAATATCCATGAATCAATCAGCGTGATATATCACATTAATATAAGAAAGGGTAAGAATCATTTGATCCTCTCAATAGATACAGAAAAAGCACTTGACAAAATACAGCATCCTTTCTTGGTAAAAACTCTCAAGAAAGTAGGGATAGAATAACATCATAAAGGCCACATACAAAGACCCATTGCTATTATCATCTTCAGTGGGAAAAGAGTGCGAGCTGTTCCCTTATAGTCAGGAACACAATAGGGATGTCCAGTCTTATCACTGTTGTTCAACATAATACTGAAGTTCTAGCAATCAGACAACAAAAGAACAAAAAGAAAGAAAAAGCATCTAAATCAGCAAGGAAGAAGTAAATTTCACTCTTTGCAGATGACATGATACTCTCTGTACGGAACCGAAAAATCTCCAACCAAAAAACTGCTAGTACTCACACATGAAGTCAGCAAATTCATGGGATATAAAATCAACATACAGAAATCTAGAAATTTCTATGCACCAAAATGAAGCAGTGGAAAGAGAAATCAAGGAATGGATCCCATTTACAATTGTACCCAAACCCATAATAAGATACCTAGGAATAAACCTGTATTCTGAAAATTGTAAAACATTGATGAAAGAAATTGAAGACACAAAGAAGCAGAAAAACATTTCATGCTAATGAATTGGAAGAACAAATATGGTTGAAGTGTGTATGCTACCCAAAGCAGTCTACACATTCAGTGGAATCCCTGTCAAAATAGCAACAACATTTTTCACAAAGCTAGAATAATTTTAGTATTCATACAGAATCAGAAAAGACCCTAAGTAGCCAAAATACTGTTGAAAAAGAAAAACAAAGCTGGAGATATCACATTTCCTGACTTCAAGCTGTATATGGAGCTGTGATCATCAAGGCAGTATGGTACTGGTACAAAAACAGATATATAGATCGATGGAACAGAAGAGAGAATCCAGAAATGGACCCACAATTATATGGTCAACTGATCTTCAACAAAGCAGGAAAGAATATCCAATAGAAAAAAAGTCTCTTCAACAAATAGTGAAAAGTGGAAAAAACCACATGCAGAAGAAGGAAATTGGACCACTTTTTATTTTTATTTATTTATTTTATTTTTTAAAGATTTATTTATTTATTCATGAGAGATAGAGAGAGGCAGAGACATAGGCAGAGGGAGAAGCAGGCTCCATGCAGAGAGCCCGATTTGGGACTCGATCTTGGGACTCCAAATCACACCCTGGGCCGAAGGCAGGCGCTAAACCACTGAGCCACCCAGGTGTCCCTGGGCCACTTTTTAAAAGCATACACAAAAATAAATTCAAAATGGATGAAAGACCTAAATGTGAGACAGGAAACCATCAAAATCCTAGAAGAGAACACAGGCAGCAACCTCTGACCTTGCCTGTAGCACCTTCTTACTGGACATGTCTCTGGAGGCAAGGGAAACAAAAGCGACAATGAATTATTGGGACTTCATCAAGATAAGAATTTTCCGCACAGTGAAGGAAACAAAAAAACTAAAAGGCAAACCTCAGAATGGGAGAAGGTATTTTCAAATGACAGATAAAGGGCTGGTATCCAAAATCCATAAATATCTTACAAAATTCAACACCCAGAAAATAAATAATCCAGTTAAGAAATGGGCAGAAGACATGAATATATATGTTTCTCCAAAGACATACAGATGGCTAACAGACTCATGAGAGAATGCTGAACACCACTCATCACCACCATATTTGTAATGAAATATTACTCAGGCATCAAAATGAATGAAATCTTGCCATTTGCAAAAATGTGGATGGAACTAGAGTATTATGCTAAGTGAAGTAAGTCACTTAAAGACAGATGCCATATGATTTCACTCATGTGGAATTTAAGAAACAAACAGATGAACATAAGGGAAGAGAAAGAAAAAAACAGAGAGGGAGGCAAACCTTGAGACATTCAACTGTAGAGAGCAAACTGAGGGTCGCTAGAGGGGAGTTAGGTGGGGGGGTTGATCAACTAAATGAGTGATAGGCATCAAGGAGAGTATGTGTTGTGATGAGCATGTTCTATGTACGTGTTGAATCGCTAATTCTACTCCTGTAACCAATACTATACCACTTGTTAAGTAAGTTGAATTTAAATTTAAATAAAATCCTGGAAGAAAACAAATTGAATCACCTTTGCCAGCCCTCAGAGCAATAATTTATTTAGGGAAAATTATCAGTAGATACTATTATAGTGAGTGTAAGTTTGATGAAAAGCAGGATATTTGCATAGTCAAAATATCTCCCTGTAAAATACTAATTATTTTTAAATAAGAACAAAATTCTTATTTACTGAGGCAAGTAATATCTTCATAAGTGATAGAATTTACCAACCCCAGTAATGGGACATGCCAACATTGTATGCCTCCTCATAATGAACTTAGAAGAGCAAAGCTTCAGTTCTGTCAAATTCTTGCCAGAAATGTGTAAGCCACATCTCATCTTGACAAAGAAACATTAGAAAAATCCCAACGGAAGAACATTCTATAAAGTTAGCAGCATTTATGCTTCAGAAATGTCAAGATCATCAAGATAAGGAAAAACTGAAGATGCATTCTAAATTGAAGTCATCTACACAGACCTGACAATGAAATGCAAAACATAACCTGAATTGTATCCTGGACATTATTGCAACAGTTGGTGAGATTTGAATTGGTCTTTGGTTTAAATGGTAAAATCATATTGAAATAAATTTGTTCATTTTGGTGATTGTACTATGGTTATGTGGGATAGTGTCCTTGATTGGAGGGAATATACTTATAGGAGTATTAAGGGGTAATAGGATATCATGTGGCAACATAATTTTGAATAGTTTAGAAAAATATTTGTGTATATGTGAGTGAATGTAAGTTTAATGAGGTAAGTTAACAATTGGGGGAGCTGGGTCAAGAATGTATAGGAGTTCTTTGTACTAATTTGCTACTTTTCTGTTAGTTTTAAGTTATTTCACATTTTAAAAGAAATGCTGTCCTCAAAAGTTGAGTATCCCTATGATATAATTTACATTGAATGCTCTACCTATGAGGAAGAAAATTTAATTTTAATTTTAAAAATATATTTTATTTATTTATTTATTTATTTGACAGAGAGTGTGCACATGAGAGAGGGGAGGGGCAGAGGGAGAGGTAGAACTAGACTCCCCTCTGAGGAAGGGAGCCCATGGGGGGCTCGATCCCAAAATATTGAGATCATGACTTGAGCAAAGGCTAATGCTTAACCAACTGAGCCACCCAGGTATTCCAAGTTTTGTTTTTTTGCTTTGTTTTTTAATTTTAAAAGGATCGAATTGATGCAAAGGTGAGTTTGAGTATTTATACAAAATAGATGAATGAACATTTGGGCCTTGAATATAAGAAGGTTGACATGAGACTTTTGATTTTTTTTATCTTAAAAAAATACCTTGTCATCCAAAGTACATAAATCATTTCTAAGCAGAGATACATTAAGGAGAAATGGCATCCTAGAGGACGAAACACCTCAGGCATTTATCTCGTGACCTTACCAGATGATAGACCTTGAAGGAACTTCAAAGCTGCAAAAATAACTGGCTCTGACATGTACCAAGATAGGGGAAATACTTTCACAACTTTGAAATAAATGCCTAGTCTTTAAAGAGAGCAAAAGAAAAAGTAGTATCATATTTCATAAATAGAATTTAACAGTTGAATAGTTCACATTATTCATTTGTGATTTTGTTGTTATGTGGGAAAAACTTATAAAATTAAGTCAAGCTTCTTTTTTTTTTTTTTTTTTTTATATCCATTCTATCCCTCCCCACTTCCTACTCCCCTTCTGGTAGTGTGCCCTGAAATTGAAAGCTTTAAAACTTTCATTGCTTACCCCCCATGTGTTAGTGAAAGCCTGTTTGGTGCTTCTCTTTCACTTGCCTTGGTCCTACATAGGTCAAATTTCACTTTGCACCCTTAGCTGATATCTGTGTTCTTCTGTAGTTTAGTGGTAACCTATGTTTCTTACTTTCCTTAACTTTACTACAGTGTAGAAATCATCTTGACACATTTGTATTTGTTTTACCCTGGAAAAAAATTTTCGGTTCTAATTACATGTGATTCTCTCACCTGTGTTCTTTCTGAATGTTTGCTATTCATCTATCAAAATACGTTGAGGTTTTTTTGTTTCTTCTGGAAAGATCTTTTGAATCTTCTTGCAAGGTCCATGGTAATTTCCCTGTACTGAGACATCTTATAGCTTGTTTGTTAAAGCCTTTTCTATGACATTTAATCTTTAAATCTTCTGCATTTTTGTTTTCTTGTTAGTATCTGTACCCTTCTGTCTTCTCAACTAATTTGTAAACTCGAGGAGGAGATACTGTATTTGTACTTGCCAGTCTTTCTGACAGTGCCTACCTGTCTTCTTAGTCGAATTACTTTTTAATGTACACAGTTATCCTTTAAACACTTATTACCTAAAATGTTTTAAAAATGGCATGTTATTATTTTTGGAATTTGTTTAAAATTAAAATGATTTTTCAAAGTGAATTGGGCATAGGTATACTTTTTTCTCTTGGAATAACTGGAAAAACAGCATAAAAAAGAATGAATTGAGAAAATTTATCTTTTATAAAGGAAATTATTGTCTCTTAACATTCTAATTTAAAAATGCCCAAATACATATTAAATATGACACAAATGAAAGAAATTTCTAAAATTTCTTTTGGAAGAATATAGTACAGCACTTAACTATATAACATTTACCTATATAGAATATAAAATGTTATTTTAAATAAAACGAAGAGTACTCATGCTTAGTTGTTTACTAGGTTAAAAAGAGTTGAGAAAGAAAGAATATGTTGGGGACAGATTAAAGAAAGGCAACTAAAAATCTAGATTATAAAAAAATATTCATTACCCTTTTCAATTGGGTGACTCTGATTTGAACAGATAATTCACGTGTGTGTAGTTGCTTTTAGGGAACCAAAACATTATACCCATGTTTGGCTTTTACTACATTTTGGGACTTAATTGCTTTCATGTTACCTAAGATCACTGTGGCCAACTTTTGTGGCCGTTATAGTAGTTGGATTATTGACCAGACTGCTTTTTAAAATATCCAAAGCTTTCAGTATGGGAAACTCCTTTTTTCTCTTTTGACTATCACTTTTCAAAAATAATTAATAGGCATCTGTAAACTTACCTTTGGGACAGTGAGGGGTGGAGGAAGCAATGTCTTTGGCAACAGTCTGCAGCTTAGTATTATATTGCTGAGGTTCATTCATATTTTTGCATGTCACTATGGTTCATTTGTTTTAACTGCTTTATGGTATTCTGTTTAGTTTATTCATTTATTATCTTGGGGATAGACATTTGGGTTTCCCAGTTTTGGTATTCTGAAGACAGGTACATTCTTATACATCTCTAGTACATGTTTTGGGGAATACATACCTATAAGTTAGAAATGCCAGGCCATATGGTATATGAATGTTCAGTCTTAGAGAATAATGTCCAACCCAACTATTTTCCAAAGTGTTATTTCCTTCAGGTTGAATTTTAGGCCATTTTGACACAATCACCATAGTCTTTGAGAGCTTCCTTGTATTCAAGTATAATAAGATATTTGAGGCCCATCTTGTAGATTTTCTTTTCTAGACCTGGAATTAGCTTTTTCTCCAAGAAGCCTTGGTCCTTTTGGAAATATATATAGAGGCCACAATTTGGGCAGAAGTGCATGTTATTGGATTGGTTATCTTTTTCTAGGCCTTCTTAGTGGATAGAGATAGGAAATATGTATTTTTGAGGGGAGAAATACATCATGAGTTCATACTGATATTCTGACTCAAAATCACTAAGAGGGTTTTTAACTTCTTTGATTTTATTTATTGTATTTTTTTCTCATGCTGAAAATTGTGGTTCTAAATGATAATCAACATAATTACTTAATCCAAACGTGATTTTAGTGTAACAATATCATTGACTATCAAAACCAGTAATTTCTTGGCATTTCTCCCTTCTCCCTCCCTTAGGATATTCCGCTAGGGATGAATAGCATATTGCTGTGTTTTAAAGTCACTTAAAGTAATTCTTGGTGTATTTGAACTTCAGTTCATTCTTATCTGTTATTTTACCTAAAAATTTTTAATTAAGTTTTTTATTTTAATTGTAGTATAGTTAATATACAGTGTTATATTAGTTTTAGGTGTACAATATAGTGATTCAACAATCTGTACGTTACTCAGTGCTTATTATTATAATGTACTCTTTAATCCCCATCACCTATTTCACCCATCCCTCCACCAATCTTCTGGTAACCATCTGTTCTCTATAGTAAAGAGTCTGTTTTTTGGTTTGTCTGTCTCTTTTTTTTCCTCTTTGCTCATTTGTTTTGTTTCTTAAATTTCACATTTGTATGTGAAATCATAGTATTTGTTTTTCTTGACTTGTTTGTTTTGCTTAGCATTAATACTCTAGCTCCATACATGTTATTGCAAATGGTAGGATTTCATTCTTTTTTATGGTTGAATAATATCCCATGGTATATGTGCACCCCCCTCTTTATTCGTTCAGCTTCTTATGGACACTTGGGCTGCTTCTATAATTTGGCTATGGTAAATAATTCTGCAATAAAAAGGGGTGCACATATCCCTTTGAATTTGTGTGTGTGTTTTGTATTTTTTGGGTAAATACCCAGTAGTGTGATTACTGGATCACAGGGTAGTTGAATTTTAACTTTCTGAGGAACTTTCATACTGTTTTCCAGAGTGGCTGCACCAGTGCACTCCCTCTGACAGGTTTCTATTTCTCCACATCCTCGCCAACAGTTGTTGTTCTTGTGTTGTTGATTTTAGCCATTCTGACTGGTGTGAGATGATACCTCATTGTGGTTTTGATTTACATTTCTCTTAAGATGAGTGATGTTGAGCATCTTTTAATGTGCCTGTTGGCCATCGACATATCTTCTTTGAAGAAATGTCTGTTTATGTCTTCTCATTTTTAAATTGGATTATTTGTGTTGTTTGGTATTGAGTTGTATCAGTTCTTCATATATTTTGGATACTAACCTTTTATCAGATATGTCATTTGCAAATATTTTCTCCCATTCAGTAAGTTGTCTTTAGGTTTGTTGATTGTTTCCTTTGCTGTGCAGAAGTTTTTTACTTTGATGTAGTCCTAGTAATTTTTGCTTTTGCTTTCCTTGTTTCAGGAGACATATGGAAAAAATTTGCTCATCTGATGTCAGAGAAATTACTGCCTGTGCTCTCTTCTAGTATTTCTGTAGTTTCAGGTCTCACATTTAGGTCCTTTATCCATTTTGAGTTTATTTTTGTGTATGGTGTAAGAAGATGATCCAGTTTTCATTCTTTTGCATGTAGCTGTCTCGTTCACTTAACTAACCCTTTGTTGAAGAGACTGCCTTTTTTTCCCCATTGCATATTCTTTACTTCTTCATCAAAGAATAATTGAGCAATAAACATGGGTTTATTTCTGGGCTTTCTATTCAATTCCATTGATCTGTGTGCCTATTTTTGTGCCAGTACTATACTAGTTTGATTACTACAACTTTGTAATATAACTTGAAATCTGGGATTGTGAAACCTCCAGCTTTGTTACTCCTTTCCAAGGTTGCTTTGGCTTTTGGGGATCTTCTGTGGTTCCATACAAATTCTAGGATTGAACAATTCTAGTTTTGTGAAAAATGTTGTCGGTATTTTGATAGGGACTTCATTAAACTGGTGGATTGCTTTGGGTAGTATGGACATTTTAACATGCTCTTCCAATACATAAGCATGGAATATCTTTCCACCTGTGTTATCTTCAATATTTTTTATCAATGTTTTATAGTTTTCATAGTATAGGTCTTTCACCTCCTTGGTTAACTTTATTCCTAGGTATTTTATCATCTTTGGTGTAATTGTAAATGGGATTGCTTTCTTAATTTGTCTTTTGCTTTGTTATTTGTATGTAAAAATCCCACAGGTTACTGTATGTTGATTTTGTATCCTGCTACCTTACTGCATTCATTTATCAGTTCTAGTAGTTTTTTGGTGGGGTGTTCAGATTTTCTATATATCATTTGCAAATAGTGAAAGTTTTACTTTTTCCTTACCAATTTGGATGCCTTTTATTCCATCCTCTTCTCTGATAGCTGTGGCTAGGACTTCTAGTACCATGTTAAATAATAGTGGTGAGGGTGGACATCTGTTTTTTTTTCCTGACCTTAAGAGAAATGCTCTCAGTTTTTCCCCATTAAGTATGATGTTTGCCATGGGTTTTTCATATGTGGCTTTTATCACATTAATGTATGTTCCCTCTAATCCTATTTTGTTGAGGGTTATATCATCTGCATCTATGAAATGATCATATGGTTTTCATTCCTTTTTTTATTGGTGCAATATATCACATTGGTTGACTGGTAAATATTGAGCCACCCATGCATCTCAGAGATAAATCCCACTTGATCATGGTGAATGATTTTTTTAAATGTATTGTTGGATTTGAATTACTAATACCTTTTTGAGGATTTTTGCATCTGTGTTCATCAGAGATATTGGCCTGTAATTTTCTTTCTTTCTTTTTTCTCTTTCCTTTTCTTCCTTCCTTCCTTCCTTCCTTCCTTCTTTCTTTTTTTCTTTTCTTTTCTTTTCTTTTCTTTTCTTTTCTTTCTTTTCTTTTCTTCTTTTTCTTTTCTTTTCTTTTCTTTTCTTCTTTTTCTTTTCTTTTCTTTTCTTTTCTTTTCTTTTCTTTTCTTTTCTTTTCTTCTTTTTGTTTTGTTGTTGTTAATGTCTATCTGGTTTTAGTATCAGGGTAATACTGGCTTCATAGAATGAATTAGGAAGTTTTCTTTCCTCTTCCATTTGTTGGAACAGTGTGAGAAATACAAGTGTTAACTCTTCTTTAAATGTTTGGTAGAATTTACCTGTGAAACTGTCTGGCCCTGAACTTTTTGTTTCCTTGCAGTTTTTGATTATCAATTCAATTACATTGCTGGCAATCAGTCTGGTTCAAATTTTCTCTTCCTGGTTTGGTTTTGGGAGGTTATATGTTTTTAGGAATTTATCCATTTCTTCTAAATTGTACAATTTGTTGGTCTATAAATTTTTATAATATTCTCTTCCGATTTTTGTATTTTGTAGTGTCAGTTGTGATTTCTCCCCTCTCATCTCTGATTTTATTTATTTGAATTCTCTCTCCTTTTTGTTTGACGAGTGCAGCTAAAGGTTTATAGATTTTGTTGTTCTTTTCCAAGAACTAGATCCTGGTTTCACTGATCTGGTCTTTGTTTTTTTTTTTTTTTTTAATTTTTAAAGATTTTATTTATTTATTCATGAGAGACAGAGAGATTGGCAGAGACATAAGCAGAGGGAGAAGCAGGCTCCATGTGGGGAGCCTGACGTGGGACTTGATCCCTGGTCTCCAGGATCACACCCTGGGCCGAAGGCGGTGCTAAACCTCTGGGCCACCAGGGCTGCCCCTGTGGACAGTTTTTGACCACTATTTCTGTTCTTCCTAACCACTCAGATGCAGCTTCTTCTCTACATTTATTTGTGGAGTTTGTTTTTCCAGCCTTCAGTTGTAAGTGAAGGATAGGGTGAGCTTAGGGTCATCCTACTCCATCCATCATCTTCCCAAACTCCTCCTTTTTGTTTGAACTATATTTTGCTTTTGGTTTTGGTGGGTGGTGGCTTTTTCCCCTTCATTTTTATTTAATTACATTTTGTAGTTTTGTAAACCATAACATGGTTCCCAAATCAAATCTATAAAACAGGGGACATATAGAGAAATCTAGCTTCGTTCTTTTCTACTTTAGCTTGATGTCTCTCTGTCTTTCTTTTACTCTTTTTTTTTTTTTAACTTTTTGGTTTATACTTTCATTAAAAAAATAAGCATTTGTGTGTCTCATAGATAAGAAGCAGGATACTGTACGTTCTGTGCTTTTTTCACTAATCAGTGTATCTTGGATATCAAACTGCAGGAGTATATAGAGATACATTATATTCCTTTTTAAAGCTGCATAGAACTCCACTGTGTAGATGGACCATGGTTTATTCATCCACTTCCCTTTCAATGGATATTTGAATTGGTTCTGCTACTTTGCTATTTATTATAGATGATGTTGCAATGAATTGCATTGGCATATGTCATTTTGTATTTTTGACATTCTTAAAAGGGTTCCTGGGTTTGAAGGTAAATGAATATTTCTGTTTTTTAAAAGATTTTATTTATTTATTTATTCATGAGAGACAGAGAGAGAGAGAGAGAGAGAGAGGCAGAGGCACAGGCAGAGGGAGAAGCAGGCTCCATGCCGGGAGCCCTATGTGGGACTTGATCCCTGGGACTCCAGGATCACGCCCTGGGCCAAAGGCAGGCGCTAAACTGCTGAGCCACCCAGGGATCCCCTCTTTTTATTTTTTTTATAGATTTTATTTGAGAGAGAGAGAGAGAGAGAGAGAGAGAGAGAAAGTGAATATAGAGGGAGGAGCAGAGGGAAAGGGAGAGATAAACCGAAGCCGACTCCACGTTAAGTGTGGAACCCAATGCAGGGCTCATTCTCACTATCCTGAGATCACAACCTGACCAAAACCAAGAGTCAATGCTTAACTAACTGTGTCACCCAGGTACCTGAATATATATTTCATATCATAGCTTTTAGGGTATAATTTGACAAAGCCACTTTGGTGAATCTGAATCCCACCCTAGTTATTAGAATTCTTTGAGAAATGCCTGGTGGCTCAATTGCACCCTAGGCATGGCACCAAGGTGCTATTTCTATATCTCATTTGATTGTTTGGGTTGGATGGCCAAGGTGTAGTTGGGTCTTTATTTGAACAGGACTCTTCTGATATGGAAGACAATGGAATATGAACTCATAGCCTTTAGAACCAGGTGTTTCTGAAGTCTAGAGAAACTGTCAGATGAAAATATGAAATGTCTGGCAGACCAGGGTTTGAGGGTTTATAGGTGATAGTTCTGATAAGGATGCCAGTAGGGGTACTCCAAGGAATTTGATTTCATGTTCTATCCTGAAACGTTTGGTTCTGTGGTTTAAGCCTCTGCATCCCACAGGGACTAGGGGGACTTGGGTTCAAGTAATGGGGCAGTGTGAATACCACTTAGCTATCTTCCATCTTACCTATGAATATTTTTATTCTATGATCACATGTTTCACTTTCACCTGCAGTATAGTAAGGACACCCTTGATCTGATGTCCCAGAGCCCTCCCTTTGCAAGAGTGAGATCTACTGGATTTGTCTTTTCTATGCTTATTTAAAAATATACAATATTTTTAAATAAGGGGCATATATAGCAATCTATATGTTTAGCACAAGTCTGTTTTTCATTTCTTAGGACAGTGGCTAGAATATATCAAGTGTTCAAGAAATTTTGGATGAGTGAATTAATTGAATGAAGGAATTAACTAATTCAGTTGGGAGTAGAAGGAAATAGGAGTAGAGGGGTTTTGGTTTTGTTCTCCGTTTTTAAATAAGGGAGACACTAAGCATAGTTAAAATGATTATGTGGTTTTTATCCTTCCTCTTGTTAATGTGATGTATCACATTGATTAACTTGTGAATATTGACCCAATCACCTTTGTATCTCTGGAATGAATCCGACTTGGTCATGGTGAATGATTTTTTTTTTTTTTAATGTATCACTGAATTCGATTTGCTAATATTTTGTTGAGGATTTTTGCACCTATGTTCATCAGAGATTCTGGCCTGTAGTTTTCTTTTTTGTAGTGTCTTTATGTGGTTTTGGTATCAGGGTAATGCTGGCCTCATAGAATGAATTTGGAAGCTTTTCTTCCTCTTCCGTGTTTTGGAATAGTTTGAGAAGTAAAGTATTAACTCTTCTTTAAATGTTTGGTAGAATTTACCTATGAATCCATCTGGTCCTGGACTTTTGTTTGTTGGGAGGTTTTGGCCACTGATTGAGTTTCACTCTTACCAACTGGTCTGTTCAAATTTTCTTCTTCACTGATGCAGTTTTGGGAGGTTATGTGTTTCTAGGAATGTATCCATTTCTTCTAGGTTGTCCAATTTGTTGGACCTTTGTATATTTGGGATGTTGTTATTTTTTCTTTTGACTTAAACATAGTTAAGTATGGATGGATAAATGTAATAAGCTAACCTAATTTTTCTTAAGGAAGTAGGAAAGGTTTGTATTATTTATAAAAAATCATGGATTTTAGGGTTTTGATTTTTGAAATCTTAAAATAAATGATGGTATTTTAGAGAAGAGATTCAGATCAATTTGAAAGTCCTTTATAAAGTATAATTTAGTAGATACTGATTGATTGATTGGATGTGGACAGCAAGGGAAAAAGAGTAAATAACAATCTAAGTTTTTTCCTTGAGCAATAGTGTGAATGGTAATACCATTCATTAAAACTGGAACCACAAAAAGATGGACAAGTTTGCTGGGTGAAGATGAGGGCTTCAATTTTGGCCCTTGATGAGTAACATTATATTCAGAGTTCTCGTTTCAGAAGTTTGAGTAGGTGAGGAGAGACAGCATACCTCCAGTGCATTTGAGAATGTTTAAGACAGATTTAGAAGATACTCAGCAGGTCCTGCAGAAAGGTCTGGCATGAAGGGGAGAATTGGGAGACTGTGCAGGAAAGGAAGAACTGAGAGAGAACATCATTCCTGCTTAATTAGCTGCCATATTTCAGATCCTTACCATTTAGAACTACAAATCAGAATCTTGGGTTAGATTAGTACTCACTTGGGGGTGTTTTATAAACTTTCTAATACCTGTTTATGGGAATAGTTTTAAAACATCTTTTATGATAATGATCTAGTAATTTTTTCAGTTTCTATTAAAATATAAAGTACTTGACTGTTTCTGAATTTATTAATTTCTGCTATTTTTGCTATTTCCTTTTAATTACTTTGAATTTACTTTGTAGTTCTTTTAAAAGTTTATTAATTTACTTTTAATGAATAAATATTGTATACATTTAAGATATACAACATGATGTTTAGATATATGTATACATTGTGAAATGATTATCACAATTAGTTGATATGTCCATCACCAACCATAGTTATTGTGTATGTGTGTGTGTGGTGAAAACACTTGAGATCTACTCTTTAAGCAAATTTCAAGTATACAGTGCCTTATTATTTTTTTTTAAAGATTTTATTTATTCATGAGAGACACAGAGAGAGAGAAAAAGAGAGAGAGGCAGAGCCACAGGCAGAGGGAGAAGCAGGCTCCATGCAGGGAGCCCGATGTGGGACTTAATCCCAGGTCTCCAGGATCACGCCCTGGGCTGAAGGCAGCGCCAAACCGCTGGGCCACCGGGGCTGCCCACAGTACCTTATTATTAACTGTAGTCTGCATGTAGTACATTAGGTCTCCAGAATTTAACATCTTATAACTCAAAGTTTGTATCCTTTGATAATATCTCCTCTTTTTCCCCCTCTTCCCAATCTTTATAAACCACCATTCTACTTTCTGAGTTTGACTTTTTTTTTAGATTCCACATAAAAATGAGGTCATGTGATACTTGTCTTTCTGTGTCTGGCTTATTTCACTTGGCATAATGTCCTCCAGGTTCATCCATGTTTAATTCAAAATACTTTTTTTCTATTGCCTTTTTTCTTTAACTCATAGTTATGCAGAAGTGTGTTTCTTGATTTCTAACCACGGAAATTTATTGTACTTCCATTTTTGTTGATTTCTAGTGTAATCTGTGAATGTGCTTTCTATGATCTAAATCCCTTAATATTTGTGTAGACTTATTTTGTTATATTTGATTTTTTAATTCCAAACTGAGTTTGAAAAGAGGATATATTCTACAGCCTTTGAATGTGGTAGTCTCTGTATGTCCATTGAGACAAGTTTGTTGTTGGTATATTTTTAATCCTCTGTAGTCCAGATTTTTTTTTTCTGATTATTCAATCAGAAAATAGATTTATTTGTCCTTTTAATTCTGTTTTGTTTTGTATATTTTGGAGTTGTTATCAGATGCATACTCATTATACATTTTTTTCAGGTGTACTAAACCTCTAGTATTATGTATTGACCATCTTCATTTCTAGTAATGCCTTTTTTAGTAATGCCTCTAGTAATTAGTCTTTTTTGTATACTTAATATTACCATACCAGTCATTGTTTGGTTAGTATTTTCATAGTAGATCTTTTTTTCCTTCTTACGTTGAATTTTTATGTGTCCTTATATTTAAGTGTATCTTTTTTAAATATCACTTATTTGTTTTTGTTTCTATTTTTGCTTTATCCCAGTTTGGTACTCTCTTTTTAGCTAGAGCCATTAATCCATTTATATTTGATGTAATTGCTTATATTTTTAGATTCATAGTCCTATTTTGTGATTCTTGTCTTATCTATTTTATGTTTTTCTCTCCTCTTTTGCTTTCTTTTGCATTGATTGTTTTTTTTTTTTTAAATAGTTTTTAGAGCAATTTTAGGTTTGTAGCAAAACTGAACAGAAAGTACAGAAAGTTCTCATATACCCATTGCCCCTCACTACCCACACAGAGACACATAGCTTCCCAGACCAGAATGGTACATTGGTTGCAGTAAATAAACCTACATTGACACATCATTACCCAGAGTTCATAGTTTACGTTAGGATTCACATGTGGTGTGACTTACCCACTATTATAGTATGATGCAGAATTATTTCACTGCCCTAAAAATCTGTGCTTTCCCTATTCATCCCTCCCTTCCCCTAACCCCTCACAACCACTGATCTTTTTAATTATCTCCATAGTTTTACCTTTTTAAGAATGCCATGTAGTTGGAATCATAAAGTATGTAGCCTTTTCATATTGGCCTCTTCCATTTAGGAATACACATCTAACATTCCTTTATGTCTTCTCATGACTTACTAGCTCATTTCTTTATAGTGCTGAATAATATTCCATTGTCTAGATGTACCACAGTTTATCCACTTATTGACTGAAGGACATCTTGGTTCCAAGTTTGGCAATATTGAATAAAGCCACTATAAACATCTGTGTGCAGGTTTTTGTGTGGGCAAGGGTTTTCATTTCATTTGGGTAAAATACCAAGGAGTGTGATTGCTAGATCATATGTGGTAGGGGTATATTTTATTTTGTAAGAAACTGCCAAACAGTCTTCCAATGTGGCTGTATTCCAACCAGCAATGATTGAGAGTTCTTACTGCTTCACATTTTTATATTTTGTGTTGTCAGTGTTTTGACCATTCTAGTAGGTGTGTATTTATCATTGTTGGTTGATTTAAAAAAAATCATTTCATATTCCCCTTCTACTGGTTTGGAAGTTATATACTCATATTCTTTTAGTGGGTACCCTAAAAATTACACATATTGTACTTTTTACGATTGAAGGCCAGTTAATACCTCTATTTTCTTTTCAGATAATATAACAATCTTATAACTTTTTTTTTTAAAATAGGCTCCATGCCCAGTGTGGAGCCCAGCATGGGGCCTAAACTCACCACCCTGAGATCAAGACCTGAGCTGAGATTAAGAGTTGGATGCTCAGTCAACTGAGCCACCCAGTCACCCCAACTTAAGATCTTTTCAATTATTTTTTGCCTGCCTGCTGACTTACATGTTACTGCTGATTTATATTTCAATATGTTTTTTGGAAATCTCGAAAGAAATTATTATAAGTTTAGCACAGAGTTTCATACTCGTGTTTCTCACCTTTCTTTTTTCCTTTTTTGCATCTCAGATCCCCATTTACTCGGGTTACGTTCCTTCTGCCTTAAGTATATTCATAGAATTGCCTTTCTCAAAGTTTGCTGGTATCAGATTTTCATCTTTTATCTGAAAATGTCTTTATTTTGCCCCAATTCTTGAAAGATAATATTACCTAGTTTAAATTTTTAGGATCACAGTTTAGTTTCTTTTACCACATGGTTTCTCATGGCTGTTGAAGTCAGCTGTCAGTCTAATTGTTGCTTATTTTAAGTCAATCTGTCTAACTGCTTTTAAGATCTTGGCTTTGTCTTTGGCCTTCTGCAGTTGCATAGTGATGTGTCTGGGCATGAATTTTTTTTTTCTTTTTAAATCCAGCTTTAGATTTGTTGAGCTTTTTGAATCTGTAGATTATTGTTTTTCATCAGTGTGAGAAATTTCTTTATATTTCTTCAAATTTTGCCACTGTCCCAATCTCTCCTATTGTTTCTGAGCAATAATCAGACATACTAAGTAATTTCTCACTTTGTAGTCTAAGGTTTTTTGTTTTTTGGGTTTTTTTTTAGAGGTTTTATTTATTTATCATGAGAGACAGAGAGAGAGATAAAGACATAGGTAGAAGGAGAAGCAGGCTTCCCATGGGGAGCCTGATGCGGGCGGGACTCAATCCCATGACATGAGCTAAAGGCAGACCCTCAACCATTGAGCTGCCCAGGTGCCCCCCACTTTTTAAAAAAGATTTTATTTATTTTTTTGAGAGAGAGAGAGTGGGAAGAGAAGCAGAGGGAGAGGGACAAGCAGACTCCATGTTGGATACTGAGCCGGACACGGCTTGATTCCAGGATCCCAAGATCATGACCTGAGCCGAAACCAAGAGTCAGTCTCTGAACTGAGCTACCCAGGCGCCCCTCCAGCTATTTATTCTGTTAATTTTTTCCATTGAGTTTTTAATTTCAATTAATTTTTTTTATTTCGTGGAGTTTTATTTTTTTCTAAAATTTGTCCTTTAAAAAATAGTTTACTATTCTCTGCAGTATTTTCAACTTGAGTTTTTATTTCTTTAAATATAAGGATAGGTATTTTATTACCTGTGCCTAGTATTTCCGACATACTATCTCTTTGAGTTGTTTCTGCTTTCTGTTGCCTTTGTTGATTCTTATTCATATTGTATTATGTCATTCTTTATTTGAAAAATTAATTGGAACTCTTTGAAGTCTGAAATGAAAGTGTGTATTCATTCCTTCAAGAGGAATTTTGTTTGCTTCTGCCGTAGAAATCACTTACTGATCTGGGACCACTTTGGACTAAATTCAAAACCTAAAATGCATTGAATACCCACGTTAAGAGAATTTGGACTGTATTTCTATGTGATGGCTGACTTCAGGCTGCACTTTCTTGGGAGCAGGATCCTTTGGCTTCCCCTTTAGTCCCAAGCAACTTTCTTTGATGTCCTCTAGGGATTAGAGGGGTTGGGTGGGTTTACTTCTGTTTTGTTTTTACACTGAGATGTAGTACTTCAGAGTTCAAGCTTTACAATGGGAATGGTTATTTATTACATTACCTACGTTGGACAGGACTACATTCTGCCTTTTCTCTTGAATTTAAAAGTTACATTACTCTTTTTCTCTGAGTTTATATTTAAGGTCCTGAATTATCTATTACCACATATCTTATGCATAAAAACATTTTTTAGCATTAACCACTTTCATTTATTGTGCAGGAGGAATTGGAATAAATAACGCCCTCATCTCTTCTTTCTATTGACCTAATTATAAGCTAAACTTCTCACAAGCATCCTTTACAATCATTCTGCTTCACTGAACATAGTATCTCATAACATTTTATTGGTTGTGGTGCCATGGGATTCTAGGTTAGGCCCAGGATCTTAAAAGCCATGACTTTCAGAATCTTGAGAGACTTTATTATGATTTGGCCTCTAGGATCATGGGATCTCTGGACCAGTATAGCAAAGGGAAAGTTTTTAGTAAGTTTTATATAAGTTAGAAAAAGTTTTTGAGCCATAGCCACATTTCATTACTTTTGCATTTGTTACCATAGAGCCCAATTCTCATGCCAAGTAACAGCGATCTAATGAATAATGTCAGAAGCAACTAGAGGAGCTAGACAAGTAAACCTTTGCAGACCAGTGTCCCATTTTTTTGCCTTGGAGGTGTCATATTTTTATGTACTTTCAGTCTTTAGGGATTATGAGGTGTTCCATAAACACTTAAATGTTTTCAGGTGGATCTGAGCTCTGCTTGATATTGTGGCCAAAAATATCACTTGGATCATTTCTATGTTCAGCTTTAGACAAAGTATATAGATCATACCCTTCAGCTTAGGAATTTGAAAATTAAAATATCCAAAGACAAAAGAAAGGGTAGATTATCACAGGATGGATTTAAGAGATAAGAAAATGAATGATGATAGAGGCCTAGTGCTGGAGAACAAAGGGAAATAGACCCTATCCAAAGATTTGATTGCATGCTTCTCCTGTTTAAGTGGGGAACCTAGACTAGTTTTCAGTTTGGATTGAAGCCCTCCATTTTCATGCCTCTGTCTTCCTCTCCCTTCCCACCCCCCTCCCCGTCTCTCTCTTTCTCACACACACACACATACACACATACACACACACATGCACACGCACACACACACAGGCACATTTTAACACACTTTAACACTAACTACTATTCTAAGCCAAAGTGTATTTGGCTCTCTCCTGGCTTTCAACACTGGAGGTTGGCAAGTTGGAGGACTGGTATACTTACCAGCCAGGGAATTCTGTAATCTACAACCGTGGCACCCTGCTGCTAGAAAAGGAATAGGTTTGTCTCTCCAAGTATAAATAATAGAACTGATGTCTTTGGTAGGGCCTTAGAGTACCTTTCTGTTCCACCTGGATTTCCCTTTCTCTCCCTCCAATTTACCTTAAAAATGTTTGGTTTTGACTATAAAGGCAATGTTGATTATAGTAATTCATGTGAACAGTTTGTCATTTATGTTTGATTATCATGTAGAGCAGGAAATATGACTTATAATCATCATGTATATTATTAAATAAGTGTGAGGTTAATATTGGAAATTTAGCTGATATTTTATCATCCATGGATGCACATTTAAAGAAGTTGTTGCTCAACAATATAACAAGAACACTAATTCCAAAAACTCTAATATTTACTGAGGAAGTAATTATAGTAGTATAAATATAGTAGTATGTCTTTTTTTTTTTTTTAAAGATTTATATATTTACTTGAAAAAGAGAGGGAAAGAAACTAGGGGCAGGGAGTGGGAGAGAGAGTCTAAAGCAGACTCCATGTTGAGCACAGAACCCAACATGGGGCTTGATCTCAAAACCCTGAGATCAGGGCCTGAGCCAAAACGAAGAAACCAAGAGTCAAGATGCTTAACCACTGGTGGCACCCAGGCTCCCTAGTAGCGTGTCTTTCTTATACATAGTTAAATAGTCTTTAAAATGTAATTCTGGGTGGAGAACAGGAACAAGAGCCTACCCTGTTACCCCCCAGGAAGCCAAAGAAGTAGAATATAAGAGAAGCTTTGTCACTGCCTTTGACTATGAAGAAGCCACTCACCATTCTCATTTGTCTTTGTTAATTTTGCCATAGAAACACACTCTAGATTTTAAAACGTGATTCTTTTTGAGGTAATATATAATCAGTTTGAGCACATTTGAAATACATTATTTTCAGAATTGTGAGCCTACCTCAGAATACATTTAGATTATTTAAATCCCAAAATATAGCATTTTAATGCATCTCAATCTGTTACAATTTTATAAGTCAAACAAAGGTAACAAATGAAAGTTTGGTTGGTTGATGTAGTACTGTGGTGTCTTGATGGTAATGGTGGTGGTTTTTGTTTTCTAAATACTGAGAAAGCTTTACTAACTTTGTAGGTTTATTGCCTGGTGAACACTAGGTGGTGCAATTGTGCAAGGACCATATAATGAAGTATTGGAAGGTTTTTTTTAGTGTTTTGGAAGACGGGGATGAAATTAGAATTCTGGTTTGAAGAAACTTTGGAATTATTAAATACTAAAATACATGGATGAATCTTGCTCTTTTATTAGTTGTTCTGGGATGCAAATGGAGCCTATCTTGTGATTTAGATTACAAAGGCCTCAAAATATCTGTGTACTGTTTACATTGCATTTTAAGCTCAACTAACTATAGAAAGAAAATAGCTCCACAAAAAACAAAAAAGAAAAGTGATACAATTTGGTTTTCTATAAATATTTCAATATTGAATTGTTCTACGACTATAACTAAATAGGCTTGCACTGTACTATTTAAATAATTCTAAAATACCATAGGATTTCAGCAGTCATATGTAATATTTCATCTTACCAAGTGATTGTTGATCAGTTAAAACTTGAAAAGTAGCTTTCCTCCTGGTGTATTTTGTTTTCTTTTATCCATTAAAAAATCCCAACAACCTTGCATCCTCATGTAGGTTCAGGTCATTAAATTAGTAAATTGAGGATTGAGTTTCTGAAATGAAAAATGATTGTTGGGCAGCATGGGTGGCTCAGCGGTTTAGTGCTGCCCAGGGCGTGATCCTGGAGACCCCGGATCGAGTCCCACATCGGGCTCCTGCATGGAGCCTGCTTCTCCCTCTGCCTGTGTCTCTGCCTCTCTCTCTCCCTCTCTGTGTCTCTCATGAATAAATAAATAAAAATCTTTAAAAAGAAGAAAAATGATTGTTGATTTATGTGTATATTAAAGAGAAGAAAAGAAAATATTCCTCTACAGATAAATATTTAAAGTTTTAAGTCTTAATTCTGAAAGTCCCCCCCCTCCCCTTTTAAGCTTTTTTCCAACTTGAGATACACTTCTTTTTGGAATTAAAAAAAGTCATTTATATCTTCCACCAATTTAATGAATAATGTTTCTGTTACATTTGTATTTAAATATCTTTATTTAGGAAGCAAAAAATAAAACTATCTTATCATTTTGAAACATTCACCAGTAATCAGAAAAATCAGAATCAATTTAAGTAGCCTACTTCAGTAGGCTTCTATAAATGACAGAATTACACAAACTATATTGCATTTTTACATGTTATTTTTCTAATTGAATCATATTCTCTATCAGGTACAGTTACACAAAACTGATTTTAAGTTTCATTTAATGTACTGAGACAACTTTATTTTAAAACTAAATTTCCATGTACTATGCAAAGATTATAACATTTTCAGAAATTTAGATTTATGTTATATGAAATTTTTTCTTGTTAACATTATAATACTTCTCTTCAAGACTGCCACCTTTAGGGATCCCTGGGTGGCGCAGCGGTTTGGTGCCTGCCTTTGGCCCAGGGCGCGATCCTGGAGACCTGGTGATCGAATCCCACATTGGGCTCCCGGTGCATGGAGCCTGCTTCTCCTTCTGCCTATGTCTCTGCCTTTCTCTCTCTCTGTGTGACTATCATAAAAAAAAAAAAAAAAAAAGACTGCCACCTTTAGTGTTTCTCTTTTGAATCTTTGATATTTCTATTTTGAGGTAATATTATTTCATTCTTATGAATAAAGTCATTTTCCTTCTTTTTGGAAAATGGGTGTATGTGTTCATAGACAGATACACATACATCAGAGTCCAGCCAGCTGAGCCATTGCTCATGGCTCATTTGATGCTATATATTTTTTATTTTAAATTTATTTTCGCAGTCCCCTTTGAAACTTTTGGAATGTAACATGTAATTAATATCTTGTTTAAAAAATACAGATTAGTATTTTAGTCATGTAAGCCAGTTTTAGATGAAATGTTATAGAAACAATTTATGGAATTGAAAAATCACTATATTTATAGTAGTTGGCAGCCTTTATAAAATGACTTGCTGTTCCTGCAGATATATCCATTATCATAGTTGTCCCTATTTAATGGTACCCATGTTAGCTATATTAGCCAGGGGGTTGAATAGCCATGAAAATGGGAGTGACCTCTGACCTCAGAAATCATTCTTTTAAAAAGAGGACTGAAACATTGGTGATAGGAAATTTGAATTGCTCTTGCAGCTGCAGTGTTTGTTCTGTGAATACTTAATTTAGTCTAAAGCTATACTTTTTCTTCCAAATCTGTCAGTCTTTCAGAAGCATCAAATTCACTTCAGGAAGAAAAAAAATACTTCCTTCCCAGGCTTGTATTATTGAATGTGGTATTCAGGCTTCAAACAGTTTCATTTAAGTAATACATATAGTCTTAAGAATGGGAATCCTCACATTTGACATGCTCTGTTAAATATATAGCTCATTCAGACCCCGTTCAAGATACTGCTATGCAGGCATTTATTTTGGATAATCCTTTTAATGACTATAACTCAGCTTCCTAGCTATGTAAAAGATTGGTAGAGTGTAGAGATATAAGTGTGTGTGTGTAGTGTGTATATATATATATATATATATATATATATATAATTGATGTGTAAATATGCATATCTGTGTATGTTACATAAGTTTGTTAAAGTTTTATAAAGAATTTGATTTTGTGTTATATATGTACATATTTATTTAGATATTTGAAAGAAAATGTGCAAGACCTATGTTGATGTGTGGGGAGTTACACATAGAACACTCATTAGGGTAATAGGATTGCTATGGCTAATTCTCACATGCTGACCAAAAATTTAGCCCAAAGAAATTTGACAGTGGTGTTTAAAAAAGCATATATTGGATCATGTTCTCATTACTTTGAAATTATTAACTTGCCTTGGCTTTTATAAGATTCTTCTACCCTATTAAACCTTTTAGTAATGTATTTGTCGATCAGAGAAGGGGTGAGAAAAGGGCAGAAACCTAGCATTTGCTACTTTAGTACCAACTGATGCAAAATCAAAATATTTGCTATATATTTTAACATTTGTTCTATATATTTCATAATGTTAAATGATTTTGAAAAAACAAACAAATATTATAAAACAACATGAAAGTAACCTGAAGTTTTTTTCAACATTATACATTTAAGAATTACGTAAAATACAATACCATGTATGATTATTACTTACTTTATTACATGCTATATTGAATTATAAATCCTGACAGTAAGAGCTCTTTGGTGCAGTTTGGAAAATGATGAAGCATTACTGAAACCTATTTGAGTTTCAATGCTTAAGAAATCAAAATGGGATAAATTAAAAACTGAAATACAGAATTTATTCATGTTTTAATTAGAAAAATAGTTATAGTGAAACCTACTGCTTTTCTTCATTTTCTGTTGAAAATAAACAATCGCATATAGAGACATATTAATAGAAAGAAAAGACACTCTTACATGCTTTCTGGCCCACTATTCACATTCCTTTATTTCTGAAGGGTTAGAGGTGCCTCTTGTGAGTACCATCCATGTCTATCCCTCAGGGAACCGTCAGAGGAGGCTTTCATATCAGCAAGCTGCTTTCTCTACTTGCTTTACTTGAACAGAGTGTGTATATAATTAGTTGCTCTAGAAGTGAACATTTTATGTGATAAACTTTCTGAATTCTATACCTTCTTTTAATTCATTAGATTAGTTTGTTTATACTACCTATTAGTAACCTAACTTTATAGGAGTTTAACCTCATTATAAAAGAAAAACAAATATTTTGATGTTTTAGAGGAATGTTAACAGAGGTCAAATAAATATTTGTCTTGTTTATAAAAATAATTTGTAAATTAAATAATATTTCTTAATATCGGAAACTTGTTTTTGTATTGAATAGAATTGTGCACATCATCTTTAAGCCACCTTAAATAGTGATATAGAAACAATTACTATATAGATTTTTAAAGGCAAGTTGTTTTTAAACTTAGTTGCTTTTCAAAAGAGTACTTACTACAAAGCTACTGGAACATAACCTTTTAATAGAATGCCTTGCTTCTATTTAGAATAACAATAAAAATGAAGTTTTTAGAGTATTTAAGAAATAGGGAATACTGGGATGCCGGGTGGCTCAGCGGTTGAGCATCTGCCTTCATTCAGCTCAGGGCATGATCCTGGAGTCTTGGGATCGAGTCTGGCATAGGGCTTCCTGCATGGAGCCTGCTTCTTCCTCTGTCTGTGTCTCTGGCTCTCTCTGTGTGTGTCTCTCATGAATAAATGATTAAAATCTTAAAAAAAGAAATAGGGAATACAAAGCATGTCCTGAGTCACTGAAGAAGTGATTTATTAGCTATTATCTACCTATCTGTTCATCTATCAATAAATGACATTATTTACTAAAATTGTTGGTTCTCATTCTCTGATTGCCTGTAGATAATAGTTCCAACTATTAGAAAGAAATGCACTACTAAAAATTAGCTTGATAATACTTGGAGTAATCAAAGTATTACTAGACATAATTTTTAACCATCATTTGTGGAGCAGACTTTATTCAGCATACTTATTAGCTTATTCTTACTATATGTTATAGAAGTTTTGGCAATGTGAAAGAATTTTAACTGCTTTTACCTTGCTATATATGTATAGTTTTTACTTCAAGTGAAAAGAGGGGTTTTAGTTGTCAAAAATTAGCAAAACTGCAGTGAGATAACTGTTTTCTATACAAGTGTAAATTGTGAGTTCACTGTCTTAGAAGAAAAGACAAATAAAAAAAATAATAATTGCATATATTTGGGAAAAGTTTCACCTCTTATCAAATACTATTTTTGCTAAAAAGAGTTTTCCTTTAAATATTTCAGCAACAGGGCAGCCTGGGTGGCTCAGTGGTTTAGCGCCGTCTTTGGCCCAAAGCCTGATCCTGGAGACCCAGGATCGAGTCCCACATCGGGCTCCCTGCATGGAGCCTGCTTCTCCCTCTGCCTGTGTCTCTGCCTCTCTCTCTCTCTCTCTCTCATGAATAAATAAGTAAAAATTAAAAAAAATATTTCAGCAACAGATGATGAAACAATATTCTTTAGCGGTTTATAAGTTCTGGGTGACTTGTGTTCAGGAATTGCAAAGAGGAAAATTGAGAAAAGTCTGAGAAATAGATACAAGTCCATGATTTTTTAAAATATTTGTTTATTTGTTATTTGAGAGCATGGGGAGGGGTGGGCAGGGGGATAGGGAGAGAGAGAGTCCTCAAGCAGACTCCCTGCTGAGCACAGAGCTGGATGTGGGGCTCCATGCCAGGACCTGAGATCATGACCTGAGATGAAATCGATCCAGCTGCTTAACCAACTGAACCACCCAGGTGCCTCCAGCCCAAGAATTCTAATGACTAAGCCTATATTGTTTGAAAATATCTACACTAACCACAGAGTTATTTTGCATCTCACCTCATATATCTCAGTACAAAATAAAAGTGACTGATTTCCATGAATAAATAATTTACTTTTCTTAAATGTTACTTCATTAGCAGTGATAGGATTCTGACTCTCAGAACCATTGGAGAGTGAAATTCTATCAGACTAGTTTCATCTTTTCTGCTAGCTTTACTACTTTAAAAACTGTAAACCCTTAATAAATTGCTGAAATCTTGTTAGTTTGAAAATACATGTCAAAATAGTATGTGCTTTAAAAATATTTTCCTTGAATGAGACATGAATGAATGCTTTTAAAGGAGGTGTTGACACTAGTGATTTTGATGATTTGTATTAAGCTATAAGGAAAATATACAGGATGATGTAGTATATTTAAAACAGACTTATGTCAGTAATATATGCTAAAATTGTTGGGGTATAGAAATCATCTTCATAGCTGGACAACCTTGCTTGCATGAATTTCTCTCCCTTTGAGTACCCAAAGCAATTTGTCAAAAGTGAATTTTTAATTTTTAAGTGATGGTTTAAAGTATGTTAAGATGAAAGGCTCTAAACTCAAGTAGATTACAGTGATATCTACCAGATAGTCATATTTCTCAATGTCTTATTTTTCTACATTAGCATATTAGTAAACCAGTTCATATGTAGTGAGTTGATTTTTATTTTTTTATTTTTTATTTTTTTAAAGATCTTATTTTATTTATTCATAGAGACAGAGAGAGAGAGAGGCAGAGACACAGGCAGAGGGAGAAGCAGGCACCACACAGAGAGCCCGATGTGGGACTCAATCCCGGGTCTCCAGGATCATGCCCTGGGCTGCAGGCGGCGCTAAACTGCTGTGCCACCGGGGCTGCCCTGATTTTTATTTTTAATGAATTATTTTATTTGAGTGTCATTGGCACATGGTATTACATTAGTTTCAGGTGTACAACATAGTGATTCCACAAGTTCATACTTTATGCTACCTTTTTTAAAGTTTAAATTCAGTTAGCCAACATATAGTACATCATTACTTTCAGATGTAGCTTTTTAGTGATACTTTCTGCTATCTATGTTCACCACAGTGTAGCTACCATCTGTCACCATACAACACTATTACAAATGTCATTGACTATATTCCTTATGCTGATCCTTTTATTCCCATGACTTATTCATTTCATAACTGGAAATTTGTATCCCCCACTTTCTTTCACCCATTTTGCCTATCCCTCCTAAACTCCCTCCCCTCTGGGAACCGTCATTTCTGTGATTCTGTTTTTTGTTTGTTGTTTCAGATTCTACATATGAGTGAAATCATATGGTATTTGTCTTTTTTTCATCTATTTCACTTAGCGTAATACCCTCTGGGTCTATGTTGTTGCGAATGGCACAATCTCATCTTTTTTTTATGGCTATAAAATATAAGTACACACACACACACATGCACACAGCCCTTCTTCCTTATCCATTTTCTAACAATGGATGCTTGGCTTGCTTCCAGATCTGGACTATCATAAATAATGCTGCAATAAACATAGGGGTACATGTATCCTTCCAAATTAGTTTTTTTTTGATTTGTATGGAGTAAACACTCAGTAGTGGAATTATTGGATAATATGGTATTTCTATTTTTAATTTTTTGAGGAACCTCCATTTTGTTTTCCACAGTGGCTAAACCAGTTTACATTCCCACTGACAGTGTGTGAGCGTTCCCTTTTCTCCACATTCTTATCAACAACATTTGTTATTTTTTATCTTTTTGATAAATGCCATTCTGACAGGAGTTAGGGGATATCTCATGGTTTTGATTTGCACCTTCCATCTTTTTTTTTTTTCTTCCATCTTTTCATATTTGGTTGGCCATCTATGTGTCTTCTTTGGACAACTGTCTCTTCAGGTTCTCTGACCATTTTTAATTAGATTACTTGGAGTTTTTCTTAGTGTTGAGTTGTGTAAGTTCTTTATGTTTTGGATATAAGCCCCTTATTGGATATGTCATTTGCAAATATCTTCTCCCATTCAGTAGGTTGCCTTTTTGTTTTGTCTTTGGTTTCTTTCTTTGTGCAAAAAAAACTTTTTATTTTTATGTAGTCCCAGTGGTTTATTTTTACTTTTGTTTCCTTTTTTTTTTTTTTAAGATTTATTTATTTATTCAGAGAGAGAGAGAGAGACACAGACAGAGGGAGAAGCAGGCTACTTGCAGGAAGCCCGACTTGGGACTCAATCCCGGGTCTCCAGGATCACACCCCGGGCTGCAGGCGGCGCTAAACTGCTAGGCCACCAGAGCTGCTCTACTTTTGTTCCCTTTGCCTTAGGAGACATGCCTAGAAAAATGTTACTATGGCTGATGTTAGAGACATTACTGCCTGTGTTCTCTTCTAGGATTTTTATAGTTTCAGGTCTCATATTTAGGTCTTTAGTCCACTTGAGTTTATTTTTGCCTGTGGTGTAAGGAGGTGGTCCAGTTTCCTTCTTTTGTATATACCTGTTATTTGCAAATAGTGATGATTGAATTTCTTTGCCAATACGGATGCCTCTTAGAGTCAGTTTTTATTTTTACACCTTATTTGGGATTCCATATGTCTAATTTTGTAATTTCACATGTTACTTTAAATAATGTTATTAACAGTTTATAAGTACTTGGTCATATATAATTGACAAATTGATTATATTTTACTTGATTAAAGGCAGGAGTCTGGATTGAGGTTCCTTCTTAGCATTTTGAGTTAAACTTTTGAATGCAGATCATGTTCTTTGAAATTTAAGCCTTACTTGACCTTTGTGAAAATTTTTAAAATTCTTGTTTCTTTGAACATAGCATATAGTGATTGCAGATTTATCATACTCAGATTTTGCCATTGGGGGACATACCTTCTTATTTAGCAGAGATAAGACATTCATTCATTTGACAACAAATATTTATAAAACATCTACCATGTTCTATAAGAGTAATTAAATTACCTATCAGGGCACAAGTCAATTTCAGTCTTGTGGGGGACACAGACAAGTAAATAGGTAAATCTAAGTATGTAAATTGATGAGTACTGTGAGTGAGGAATATACAGGGTACTCTGAAAGTACCTGTAGTGGAATTAGGTTTGGCCATCTAACCAAATCTTAGTGGAGTCTGGTATTGGGGAAAGCTTCCTGGAGAAAGTTTTGGCTAACCTGAGGCATAACATGTATAAGGGTTAGCCTGAGGTGAAGTGTTAAAAGGGAAAAAGATGTGGGGGTAGCTAAGTGTATTTCACATAAAGTATGTACAAAGGAAAGAGGAGCTAGAGAATGTGGCATGTCTCATGGGACTCTAGAACTTCAGTGTTCAGAGATGAAGCCAGAGGTGTGAGCAAGGACTATTTCATGCATGGTCTTAGGTATTATTGGAATTTCATCCTTAGTGCGATGGAAAGTCATTAAGGCTTTTCAGAGAAATGACATGATTCTTGTTGCTGTTTGGAAGGGTTTTGCTGACAGAAGGAAGAGTGGGTTGGGAGAAGTTAGATTAGAGACAAGGATATAAAGTGTAAGGACATTCTGGGTAATTGGTTGAGATGTGTTTGAGCCATAAACTATTTTGGTAGCAGTAGAGATGAAAAGAACTAGATGAATTTATGAAATTTTAACTAGTAACAGCAACAGAGTTGGTAATTGATAAGATGTGGGGTATGTGGAAGAAATAAATAGTAGTAAAGGTAACACTCAAGTTTCTAACTTAAGTAACTAGGTGGATAGTGCTTCCATTTAATGTGATTGGGATCATGGAAGGATTCAGAAAAGGAAGAATATGGATTCAGTTTTATAATGGTGAACCTCAAGTTAATGTGGAAGATGGGTAATAGGAGGTGGATATATAAACAAGCTGCTCAGGAGAGAAATGAGGGCTGGTGACTAAAAGTCATCAGCATGTAGGTAGTATTTGGAATAGATGAGGAGTTTTGCAGGGAGGGTATAAAGAGATCTCGGAGGACTCTTGAGTAGGATCCTGAGGAATCCAATATTTAAGAGATGGACAGAAGAAGAACCAGTGAAAAATACTGAGAAGCAGCAATTGGAGAGAGGTAGGTTGAAAATGGGGAGAGTGCTGGGTCACTGAAACCAATGGATGAAAGTGATTAAAAAGGTTATCAGGCAGTGAGAGTAGAAATATAATGGTAGAAAATGCACCCTATATGGGAAATTCAGATGAAGTGCTGTGTGATTTCAGATGAAGGAAAGACTCTCTGGCTAGGGAACAGGAATGCTTCATGGAAGAGGTTGCACCTGAAAAGCACATTTAAAGAAACTCCTGAATGGCAGGGAATATATTCCAGGTAAAGCGGCAACATAGTAAAAGGTAGGAGAGTATGAGGCTTTAGAAGTAACAAGTCGTATGTTATTTAGCTACAGTTCTAGGGTTGGTGTTAGAGGTAGTACTAGAAAGGTAATGGGGAAATGAATATGAAGGCCATGATTGACATGCTGAAAGCTCTATGCTCTTGGCAATAGGAAGCCATAGGAGGATTTTAATGAAATCAGAATGATTTCATTCCTTTTAAGACTGTAGCATACTTCATTGTATAGATGTATCACATTTTGTTTATCCATTCATCAACAGTATATTCTTTAGGGATACATATATAGGTAGTGATATATTTTGGGTAAAGGAAAGTAACCCAAAATTCAGGGTGCAGGTCACGTCTGGAGGAGAGAATGGGAGGGATGTGACTTGGGGAGGGGGTGCGAGTGTTTTACGGTACTGGTAGTGTTCTGTTTCTTTTCTATTCTTTTTTTTTTTTTTTTTTTCATGAGAGACAGAGAGAGAGAGGCAGAGACACAGGCAGAGGGAGAAGCAGACTCCATGCAGGGATCTCGATGTGGGACTCGATCCCGAGTCTCCAGGATCACGCCCTGGGCTGAAGGCGGCGCTAAACTGCTGAGCCACCTGGGCTGCCCTAGTGTTCTGTTTCTTAAACTGAATGGCGAGTAAAGGATATTCATTTTATTCGTTAAATAGCTTATATGTTTTATACTTTAGTATGTATATTTCACAATTAAAAAAAATTAAAGTGATCATGGCAGTACTGTAATTTTCAGTGTCTTGTAAATAGAATGATGTAAGATTCGTTATCTGATAAGATTAATCTATCAGTAGGTTAGGTTGGGGCAAAAAGAGGTTCTTTGGAGAGATTACTGAAATAGTCCAGAAAAGGAGTACAGGGCCAGAACCAAATCAAACTGTAGCACTGGAGAAGATTAATATAAATCAGGAAATTAATATAAATCAGGCAAAGAAATCAAGAGTATTTGTGAACTGGTGGGACAGGGTGGAGTGGAGGTTGTTCATTTTCAGTGTGCTTTCTTTCCTTTTTCTCACAGTGACTTTATTATCTAAAGTCACTTGTATTGAGCCTCCCCCTATTCCCTTGGTCTTACTCAACAGAAGACCTCTCTTCATTCTTCATTAGGAAAAAAAATAAGTTATCAAGCTTTACACTATTAAGTAAAAGTGTTTTACTTTTTTGGTCCCTACCTCACATAAAAGAAGCATGAAGAGTCTGAGATTTTACCTTACTTGCAGTCTACTAAGTTAGCCAGTTTCATGGAAGCTGGTAGAAAACATGAAATTCCTGGGTCAGAGTGAAGGTTAGTTTTTATTCATAGCAATAGAGTGAAGTATTAGCATTTTTTTTCTAATCCCCAGTTTCTTTAGTGTGACATAAAGAGTGCCAGATGATACCTGTACGTGCAGTGGGTTGTATTACAGAAGAGCTTAGGGAACCTAAACTTTTTGTAATGGGAAGTAAGCATGCCTGCCCTTTGCTCCATAAGAAACATTACCTCTATTTTCCAGGGCTATTTGTTATCCTTGAAGAGATCGTCTAGAACAAAGGGCCCTCAGTACCTCTTTTGCAGAAACCTGAGAGATTTATGGACAATTGTCTCCCAACACCTCAGAACATCTTAATATTTATCCTTCTTTCATTTCTATCAATCTCAGAAATATATCATTTCTTTTCATAGCTAACACTTCAACTTTGATTTTTATCCTCTTCTCTTTTGACTTCTGAGGTCTTATATCATGGCTATGTCTTCTCAGATCTTTATCAAATATTTATTGAATATTATGATACTGTGTGAGATGTTACAAAGCAGCTTTATGTAGCACTTACGTTAGTTAAGGTACTCAGATAAGTAAAAGAAATATTGAAGATTATCTTAGAATAGGATAAACTCGGTAAAGTTAAAATAAAAAAGAATGACGTAGAAGAAACTGGGATTGGTCCTATTTTACATAGTGATCATTGCAGAGACTTTTAGGAAGAAGTGACCTATGCACAGAGATCTGAATTATGAGAATCAGATTTCCACATAAAAGAAGAGCACAAAAACTCATAGGAATAAGATTGATATTTTTTGAAAAACAAAAAGAAAGCCCATGTTTCTGGATGGTAGTGAGCTTAGGAGGACAGTGGTAAATGATGAACTTAGATAGGTCCAGATTACTAGATTCAGATGACAAGACATTTGAATTTTATTTGGTCTATAACCTTTGTTAGTCCACTATATCTTTCTTTTAAATTATAGATATTTTATGGGCCTTTTCCTGTTCTAAATAACTTTTTGAAGAGATGCCATTACTTCCCATTCTTTTCCAAATTCTATAGAACCAAAGAATTAAAAGATAAATTCTCAACACTGTTGGAAGACGAAATGGTGCCATCAGGAATTGTGAGGAATTGACAGCCTGAAGGCTGGAAAATGACAGCCCAGAATGGCACAGAGAACAACTGTGCATGAAAGGAAAGCCTCAAAACTTTCAAGTTCTTGGTAATGGGGGTAATCATTTCAAGGTATGTGCCTTAAATAGGAAGACAGTATTTCTCCTTGCCCAGTTCTTTCTCCTCAAATCATTCACAACACATGCATTCTCTATTCTTTCCTCTCTCCCTTTCTCTCTCTGACACACGCACACAAACCCCCCCCCACACACACATACATACACACACATGCACATACTAAGGATAGCATTTGTCTATTTCTGAAATTCAAAACCATTTGTAAGGTAAACTACCTACCTGAGGAAGGCTTCCACTGTGGCTGTAGGGACATGAGAAAAGAGTAGAACGTGAAGTAACTTGGGAGGACTTATCTATGTTACAGAAGCGTACAGGAGGAAAAATGAAAGACAGTCCTGCCCAGGGGGAAATATGTTAGAGTACTCACAATCAGAGTAAAACTGTTTTCCTCTGTTTTTGTCACTTGGAGCCTTCTCAGCTTACCCACACATCTTAATGTGGCTCTGGCCACTTAATATACCAGCAGTCAGCCTTCCTGTATAGGAAAGAGACTGAATGGGGGAAATATCTGTATGGCTATAGAGAAAACCTGGGCCAGCTGTGTGTATACTCATCAACTTAGATTTTTGTTCATAAATATGAATGGACAGCCAAGGATCATCATCAGACACTTAAGAAAACCAATGCAGGAAAAGAAGAGCGAAGATGAACAAACCACTGATTTGGATGAAACATTTAATTCAAAGAACAGAAGAACATATAAAATATATTCTAACCAATAATTTTTGAGAGATTCCAGAAGATAATGGAACAATTCAAAAGAAGCAATGAGCAAATGATCTTTGAAATTAAACGTATGATTTAAGGTTTAAAAAAATACAGGGAAGGCCCCTGGGTGGCTCGCTTAATTAAGGGTCTGCTTTCAGCTCAGATCATGGTCCCAGGGTTCTAGGATTGAGCCCTGCATTGGTCTCCCTGCTTATTGAGGAGACTGCTTCTGCTTGTGCTCTCTCTGGCTCATGCTCTGTCTCTCTTAAATAAATAAAATCTTCAAAAAGACGAATAATAAATAAAATAGAGGTATTTGGTTCAGTTAGTAGAGCATGCAACTCTTGATCTCAGGGTTGTGAGTTTAAGCCCTACATTGGGTGTGGAGCCTACTTAAAATTTAAAAAAATCTATTTTAATATTAATATGTTATAATAAAATATAAAATTAAATTAAAAATAATTTAAAAATTATATATCATTGACTTTTGAACAGTGTGAGGACTAGGCGTGCCGACCTCCTGCACAGTTGAAAATCTTTTTTTTTTAAAGATTTATTTATTTATTTATTCATGATAGAGAGAGAGAGAGAGAGAGGCAGAGACACAGGAGGAGGGAGAAGCAGGCTCCATGCTGGGAGCCCGACGTGGGACTCTATCCCGGGACTCCAGGATCGTGCCCTGGGCCAAAGGCAGGCGCTAAACTGCTGAGCCACCCAGGGATCCCACAGTTGAAAATCTGAGTATAACTTTTGACTCTCCTTGAAACTTAATTACTAATAGCCTGTTGTTGACTGGAAACCTTACTGATAACACACACTGTTGATTAACACATATTTTATATGCTATGTATATTACATGTATGTATATGTTCTTACAGTAAAGTAAGCTAGAGAGAAAATATATTAAAATTGTAAGGAAGAGAAAATATATTCACAGTACTGTACTGTGTTTATTGAAAAGTCTGGTATACGTGGACCTGAGTAGTTCAAACCTGTGTTGTTCAAGAGTATGTCTTCTCTATATTAGAAGAGCAAAACAATGTAATAGATCTAACTACAGACTGAAATAGTAATCTGGAAGATAAAATCAAAGAAATATTAGAGTTAAAAGACAAAATGTGGGAGAGAAGCTAAGCCATGGAAGGTCAATCCAGACAATGCATTGTAACTAGAAATTGAGAAATAAAGGTTGTCCCCCCCCCCCCATATGTAGCCATGTGGCCTTAGGGGACTGTTGGTATTTATGATTGCGATGGGCCTCTGGACCTTGTTTCAACCAGACTCTCTATTTTTACAAGTTTTATATGTTAGAATTAGTGTAGTATTTTATTGAAGGAAAAAGTGGTCTACCAGGAAAAAATGTCTGAAAATTAGTGACATATGGGATAAAGCTCAGATTTGCTGTGTTTTATTCAAAGGTCTTCACAGTTTTACCACAACTTGTCTTTCTAGGGGGAGTGAAAGAAGATTACATAGAAAGGATAGGGGCCAACTCACATAGGGGTATGTAAGGCAATATAAAGACTTTAAGACCTATGGAATGAGAAGTTTTTGAAGAGATTCAGACAAATAAAATAGTCTAATTTTTGTATATTTAAAAAATTTAAATTAGCTATTATATACTATGCATTATATATTAAAATTCTGAAAGTATTTTATATTTCTATGGGAAATGGATTATGGCTCAAAAGTTGAAATGCAGGGCCAGTCAGAGGCATTAAATGCTCCAGGCAAGGTAAACTGGTATTCTAAACTGAAGAGGTAATAATTGGGATACAAAGAAGATTTATATATTCTAAAATATATTAGGATATGTTTTAGAAGAAGGTGAGCCAAGGGGCAGCCTGGGTGGCACAGTCCATTAAGCCTCTGATTCTTGGTTTTGGCTCAGGTCATGATCTTGAATCATGAGCTTGAGCACCGGGTCAGTCTCTGTGCTCGGCACAGAGTCTGCTTGAGAGTGTCTCTCTCCCTCTTCTCTTACACCTCCTGTTTGTGTTCTCTCTCTCTCTCTCAAATAAATAATAAAATAAAAATTAAAAAAAAAAAAAAAGCTGAGCCAAGAAGGGAAAAGTTAACATGAAGGTGGTGAATGATAGTAAGAGAGATTTGAAAGAGTGGGGTTTTTTTTCCTTTCTCCTCTCTTCCTTTCTCCCTCCTCTGTCACCTTTTCCCCCAGCCTCTCCCTACCTTTTAGTAAAACAGAGAATATTTCTTTTGTAGTCATAATGTACTCCATTTTGTTGGGAAAGGAAAGGAGTTGGTGGTAAGACTGGAAAGGTTGCCCACATTCAAAATGAATTGCTTATATATTCAATAAAAGGATATCAGAACTTTAAAAAAAATAAACATTTGTTATCCTCATAGTTTATCTGTATCAGATATTTAACAATGGCTTAGATAGGCAGTTCTGGCTCAGGATCTCTCAAGAGAGTGCAGTGATCTGATGGCTGGGCTGGAGCTGGTGGATCTAAGTCCCGGGAGGCATATGGTTAGCAAGGGGGTACTGGTTGTTGCCAGGGGGCCAGCTCTCCCTCCCCAAAGTGTTCTTCTTCATGGGCTGTTTGAATGTCTTCACGGCATGGTTCTGGCTGTGCCCTCTCCCCCTGGCCTCGGGGTGACAGGCAGCTGCAGAGCAAGGTTCTGAGCCTCATGGGCAGCTGTGGCACCTGGAACATGGGGCAGAGCACTCAGAACTTTTTAAAAAATGATTTTAAATACCCTACAATGAAAGAAGCATGTACTGACAAAAATGATGGACTTGGGGATTAAAGAAATTTGGAAAATAGGAAAATACTACCTCATATGGTTGCTCTTAAGGTCTAACTAAGAAAATGCATATAAAACACTCACCATACAGTAGACACTCTGGCTGAAAAAAAAACTTCTTTCTTCTTGATCAAACATAAGATAAGTTACTTTAAAACCTTAGAGATGTTTCAAACTTGTTGAAGTTTAAAAACAATACAATTTCTAAGGGAAAATTATACATATTTCCTTATTAGCATAATCACTGATTTACATGTAGGAGGTTAACAGTGCAAATTTAGTTTTCAGGAATTGACCATTGCTTTATAAGAGTATTAAACCTTTTATTGGGGCAGCCCTTGGTGGTGCAGCAGTTTAGCGCTGCCTGCAGCCCGGGGTGTGATCCTGGAGGCCCAGGATCAAGTCCCACATCGGGCTCCCTGCATGAAGCCTGCTTCTGTCTCTGCCTCTCTCTCTCTTTGTGTCTGTCATGAATAAATAAGTAAAACTCATTTAAAAATTTTAAAAAATAAACCTTTTATTGAATATCTTTAATTTAAAATGTTTTTTGAGTACGCCACATATTGAATAATTTGTAACAAAGTCATGCCATAAAACTGATGTTTGAAATAACTCATATAAGTGTACATTGGAATATTTATGGAAGGGGATGCATAGTTAAACCAGTGTTCATGCCAAATCCACCATGCACTCATATGTATTGAGCTATACTGTTAAAAAATATTTTGTAATTAAAATATGTATACCACCAAATTTTCTTTGTTAGAAAATAACTGACATATAATATTTACTAACTACTGAGAAAATAGCAAACTCTGCTTTGAATACCTAGACACCTTCTCATTGGCTGGCACCATCTGTGACAAATTCTGAACTGTACTGTTTACAGACACACAGCTGCAGTCTGAGTTGGCACCAAAACCAAGTATTGACGCTGTGCTCTTTGCAGCCCTAGCCCTGTCTAATTCCTCTGGAAGGGAGGAGATGGGAGAAGAGGTTGCAAATGCAGGAGTGATGAGAATAATTGATAGTTTATGTCTCTTCTCTCTTAAGAAATAAACCCTCCCCTTGTCTCAAAACTCCTTTAGCTACCACTCTTTTTCACCATCCACATTTATGGCTTCAACTACATAATTGGCTCCTAATATTTTTATTTTTATTCTAGAACTCATTCCTGAGCTCCATTGCTAGAGTTGGGTGTTTAATGTCTACCTAATGCTTTAAGTTAGCTTAACAGTCTACAGAATATTCATCTTCTAATAATAAATGCTAACTGTGGGCAGCTCGGCAGTTTTGCACCAATTTTTAAATGCCAGATGACATCATGGAATGTTGCAAAGTCAAAGTGGTGAATTATCCCCAAAAATCCTAGTTGTATTTCTAATAGAAAATATTCTTTCATGGAGAGTGCCTGTTGAAGTAGTGTGATTAGCTGCTATTACAGTGGTTAAACAGACCATCAATTGAATCAGAATAAAGGATGCCTACCAAGACACTAAAGGCAGGAGTGAGTGAAGCACCAGAGATGAAGCATTTATTCAGTGTTCATTGTTTTTTCCATCTGCCTGTGTGTTCTGAATAAACTTAGGAAGAGGTGGGAAACTTTTTAAGTCAAAATGGCACGCGTACATAGTATAGAAGGTCAGAGTTCCATAAGATTCATCACTAACAATGCATTTGCAATGCCATTTGCATTTCTCAGCACTCTCCTTGGCAACTACTTCCAATTTTTTAGGTATTTTTTCCGATGTTACCTGAATGTTTGTAAGCAACATGCATACTTATTCCTTCATTTTGAAAATGTTAGTTTTGAACATACTAACTTCTTACTTTGGGAGAGAACGTAACCTCCACCTTAGCACTTATCCCCTCCCATACATACTTCTCCCCATTCTAGCACAGATATAATGTAGTGTTTGGTTAATCCAAATTATGTGTCTACAGTATTCTAAGCATATATAATCAAGATTTAGCAATGTGACATACTAAGTTTATATTTTTCTTGTATAATTTTTTGGATTTTTTCTGCAGTTAATAATTGCCTTACTTTTCAGATTTGCTTGTTTTTTATAGACCTATTATTTCCTCATCCCCAACTTCCCCAGTTAGAAGTGCAAATCTTTTAGTAAATCTGTATGCATCAGGTAATCTCATACTTTTATCTTTTCTTAGCAATATTCTTCTTGGAGTTTGCTATCTTCCTTTGGTCTGCCTGAGATACAGTTATCCTTGTAGTTCCCTTTATTGCTATTCTGGAAATCCTTTTTCCTTGTTCTTGTGTTGTATCCTTTATTTCCTGGATCCCATATTGTCCTCTTTCTTGGTTTATTGTATCCTTTCGTGGGACACATCTTCCAGTAATTTCCTGTAAAAATAAATGCACAATAATTAATTTTTGAGACTTTGCCTCTTTGAACATCTTTATTCTAATCTCATACTGATGCAAGAGTTTGACTATGTATAGAATTATAGGTAGGAAATAATTTTCCTTCAGAAATTGAAAGCAGTAGTACTCCTTTGTCTTCTAGCTTCCAGTGTTGCTATTGAGAAGTCTGATGTTTTGATCCTTTATAAGTGACCTGTTTTTGTCACTGTCTTTTTTCTTCTCTGGAAACCTAAGATTTTAGTTTATTTTCAGTGTTTTGAGATTTCTTAATGATGTGTCTGGGTGGGGGTGTGAGTCTTTTGTAAATCATTGTGTTAAGTACTTGACAATTTCTTTCAACTTAGTAGCTCATGTACTTCAGTTCTGGGAAATTTTCTTGTATTATTTCTTTGACAATTTCTTCCCTTCTTTCCATTACCTCTGTTTTCTTCCTTAGCCATATATGTAATTCAGGATTAATCTGACCAATTCTCCAATTTCTTTTTCTCTGTATGTGTGTGTGTGTGTGTGTGCATATGAGCACGTGTGTGTAAATATGCATTTCTTTTTTCATTTCTAGGAGATAACCTCAACATTATTTTCTAAGTCTTGTTTTGAATTATTTATTTTGGCTCTCATATTTTTATTTCCAAGAGTTTCTTTCTTCCCTCTTTTCAGAGTAGCTCTCCTACTGTCAGTAATGTTTTATTTCTGAAGTAGTTGCTCTGATGAAACCTTTCAAGAGTCAGTTTACAGTTTTCTTCTATGGTAGGAGGGATTGCCCAGCAGTGCTGGCAGAGGAAGGCACCTAGAAGTCTTAAGTGTCATTTACATAGAATTTCAAACAGATCCCTTGTTTTCAGTCATAAGCACAGGTATTCTTTTAAAAGTACTTGGTGCCTCCAGTTTCTGGAGGCTCAGTGCATGATCTCTTCAGCTATGTGCCATCTACCTTCCATATGTACTTGGCTTTCCACTTTTTTTAAATCTATTGTCAGTTACCTCTTGTCCATCTGGTTTTTTACTCTCCAAAATTTTGTTGCTAACTATTTTGTTGTCTTCTAATTCTCTTTGGCTTGTTTTCTTTTTATTGCTTATTGTCCTTTTAGTGTGGATTTGGAAGGATTTGAGGGTGCTCAATCCCCTATCTTTATTGGGATGGTCCTCTATATATGTGCTCAATCCCCTATCTTTATTGGGATGGTCCTCTATATAGAATTTTTGCATGTGTTGCCAACTTGATTGGAGCTGGTTGTGCTACCAAAAGAAATCAATCAAGCATTGACATATACATATACCATGGTATATACATATACCATGTTTGATTCTAATTTACCATTGATTTAATATCAAACTCTGATAAAAAACCAGCACTATATTAAATGTTGTATACATTGATTATAAGATACATGAAGTTTCAGAAACCATCTAATGTGAATCATACAGTAGATGTGACCTAGTCATATGCTGGATATTCATTTTCTCAAAAGAGGTCTCGGGTTCTAAAAATTAATTTTTGTGGCTGGGATCATGTTAGGCTGTTAGAATTAATAATGTCTGTAGTTTCTTCCTTGGATATGGTTCTATTTTATTTTCCATACTCCGATGTAATTGTATTCATTGCTTTTCTCTCTCCATTACCCTATGCCGCACTGTTATGACCTCCTCAAGTGCAAGTTCTTGGGGGGGTTTCTTTTTCTTTTTTTTAATTTGAGAGAGAGAGAGAGCACGCACACGTGCAGGAGAAAGGAGGGAAAAGAAGTAGACTCCCCACTGAGCAGAGAGCCCAACATCGGGCTTCATCCCAGGACCCTAAGACCATGACTCCAGCTGAAGGTAGATACTCCGCCGACTGAGCCACCCAGGCACCCCTCTTGGGCATTTCACAATGCCTGGCCCAATTTGGCACTTGGTAGATGCTTTGTAAATATAGGTTGAACGAAACTAAAATAATTAGAAGATGAAATGATATCCAGTGAAATGCTAAAATAATGAGTATATTTTTCTTTTCTAATATTTGAAATCAGGCTATATTTTATCGATATTGAATATTCAGGAAAAGAAAGCTGACATTTATTGAACACTTATCATTTGCCACGTATTTTCAAATACATTATTCTGTTTACTTCTCGGTAAGATAGGATCCAGTCTGAAAAACGTGGTAACATTTTTATGAATTCATGATTTGTTTGGGCTTTAGGGTAAAATATGATCACAATTTAGAATATTCCTTGTTTTATTGCACTGATTTTTAAATATCAGTAATTTTCTACTCATTAGGAATTATTAACATTTTAAGCCATGATGATGTATGCCTGTGTTAAATATATTAAGGTGAAATTGATCCCTCCTCAGGGGAAGTTAGTGGGTTATTCACAGCCTTCATTTCACTAAGAGAAGGCTGTTGTTTTCCTAAGTTACCTTGGTTTTCCATTCAACCACTGAAACAAAATACTAAAAGTATTATATAAGTGATAACGCTGTGACAAACCATTAATAAAGGTGAAAATAAGCAATCAGAGAAGAAAAGAGTGCGAAGGAAGATCCAATCACAACATAAAAGGATTCACTGAAGAATTTTTATAAACTGGGAGCTTTTAGGACTTGTTTACATTTCAGTAAGAACTTACAGAAATTGAGCAGCTGAGAACTTAATGAGAGCCCCTATCAAATAAAGGTAGTAAAGATAGAAATAAACCTCTGATACAATGCAGTAACTTAAAAAGAAGACCTTAATGTATTTAACTTTCAGCTGTAAAACACTAATAATTTATTTTGGATCTTATTTTTGGATTTGTGAAGTTTGTTAAGTAAATACTGTAAAGATTCTTTAGTGCTTAAGAAATACCAGTTTTAATCAGATGTTTTAGATGTATCAGTTTACTTACAAACCATTGATATACTAATTAAAAATAATCCTTAAATAGTCATTCAAGTAACTTCCTCCAAGGGCTTTCTAAGCAAAATAAATTAAATTTGGCCAGAAAATAGGCTTCATCTGTATCTTTCGCCATGGATTAATTATACAAGTCTAAATTGACACCTGTCTCAGGTGCTTAAGCAGAAGCTTTACTAAAAGGCTCTATTTAGCATAGTATTTAGGCAAAGGGAGCTAAGTAGAAAGAGCACCACACGGATAATCTGTGGACAGGAATTCTAGCCCTTAATTGTTCCTGTAACAAGCTAACTGAACTTGTACAAATTACTTTACCTCGCTAGACCTCAGTTTTCATACCTGTAAATTAAGAGATTTAGAGTCTATCAGGGTTGATTTGGGTTGGGGGAGGGGAGGCAAATGGACTCCTTGAAGAAACAAACTGCTGTTCCCTGCCCAGAAAAATTCTTTTATGCACACCATACACATGCAGGTAAATACATGCACAATTTTTAGTACATTAATTTCAGAGGGCTCCTGTGAGGATTACATGAAATAATGAATATAAAATGCATCGAGTAGATATTTAAAAATATTATACTCTTTTTATGTCCCTACATTGGGAGGGTTTTTTAGCTTAAAGCCACAGAAGAAGGTTTTTCAGGTCTCTTTTAGGGGACAAAAAAGATTTTAAAGTATACAACTATCAAATTGCATGAAATATTCCACTTTTTATAAGAGGCCATTTCTTTCAACAGTTACTAGGGTTTGTTTTTTAGAGGAGGGGGTGGCAATCTGTCATCAAAGTGTTGACAAGTGAAATCTGACAAGGTTGAGGTGGTATAGCTGGAGGCCACTTCAAAATTTTTCACTGTCTTTTCTATTTGAAGAGAAAGGATCTCTATCTTTTTTCATTCTTGCTCACTTTGCACAGTCTTTGATTTATATGCTTTTTAAAACAGTAAATCTAAATTGACAAATTATTTCGGCAGTTACCATTGGTTTAGATAAGAGCATTTCAGTGTTCTCTTGTTTTTAACTCAGCTCTTTAGGAATTATTCCTGAAATTCAGTTTATTCTCTCCTCAGAGTCCCATTTCTTTCTATCCAAGTATAGCAATAGGCTATATTTATGGAATTATAATCTAGATTAATTATCATGATTACATTGCCAAAATTTCTATTTTCCTTGTCTTTTTATTGTTGTGATTGGAATACATCCTAAAGAGAAGAATTAAGTCCATATTTCTGTAGATAAGAAAGGTGAATACATATGGTAAAGGTGGTGGTAGGCAAAGATTATTTTATTGTTATTATTTGCATATGTAAGCATACCTTTTTCTTCCCCCCCCCCCCCCCGCCCTAAAATGCCTTGTATAAGCCATTGCAGTTATTTTGCAAGGTCATGGAGAAAATGTACTTCAACTAGATAAAAATCTCTTTGGAATAATGGAAATGGTATGCAGCAAAATATTCAAAATGAGCATCAGCAAACAAGATGTTTGTATTAACAGGAACCTAGAAAATGGCTATGCAAAGGTCAACACTGATCTTTAAATATTAGTGAAATTTAATTTGTTTCATGTAATGAGTAGAAAGAAAAGGAAACAGGCCACAATAAAGAAGCCATTGATAAATTGTCTAAATGTCAAAACTGCTTGCAGTATGGAAAATGTTAAATGGACAAAATCTTTTTAACTGAATGAATTAAATAATTTAAACAACACCCTAGAGAAATATTTTCCAAAGTTAAGTATAACAGGAGATTTTTTTTTTAATAACAGGAGATTTATAAAGATTTTTGCCACAATATATTTTTTAATTTATTTTATTTTTTAAAAGATTTTGTTTGTTTATTCATGAGAGACACAGAAAGAGAGAGAGGCAGAGACAGAGGCAGAGGGAGAAGCAGGCTCCATGCAGGGAGCCCGATGTGGGACTCAGTCCTGGGTCTCCATGATCACAACCTGAGCCAAAGGCAGATGCTTTAACCACTGAGCCACCCAGTCATCCCTGCCACAATATATTTTGACAAAGTGAAGGGTCTCCTACTTTTCTTTCTAGGCATAGAATTTCCTCTAAATTCTTATAGGAAGAATGATGCATAGTTTTTCCTGGAACATAAGCATCTGTTGCCTTTTGCTTCATCTAGAAATAGCATCATCTGGGACCCCTGGGTGGCGCAGCGGTTTGGCGCCTGCCTTTGGCCCAGGGCGCGATCCTGGAGACCCGGGATCGAATCCCACATCGGGCTCCCGGTGCATGGAGCCTGCTTCTCCCTCTGCCTGTGTCTCTGCCTCTCTCTCTCTCTCTGTGACTATCATAAAAAAAAAAAAAAAAAAAATTTAGAAATAGCATCATCTGACCAATTTTGAGCAGCTGTGAAGAACCACCTCTGCCCAGGGCATTTGTGCAAAGCATTAGTTGAGTGGAGTTCAAAAAGCTTTCTGTTAGCTTACACTCAATTTTGAAAACAACATGAATTCTATATTCTTTTATTTTTTCATCTATAAAGTAGATGAAAACTTTTTTAAAAGGGCTAAATATGTCCAATTTCCATAACAAAGGATTAATATTATTAATACTCAAAGAAAGGTATAAAGAACTCAATAGAAAGATGGACAAAGATAGGAACAAGTAATTTATAGAAGAAACAAAATTGTTTAAAAGTACATGAAAAGGTGTTTGAGATCTGTAATAAATGGAAAAATGAAACCAAAAACTAGGAATCCAATTTTCACCTACCAGATTGGCAAAAGTGTAAAACTTTGATAATTCTCCATGTTATTGAGAATATAGGGGAAAAGATAATCATGTTATTGGTAGAAATGCAAGTTGGCACAGTCATCTTGGAGGCCAGTTTGACATTACCTATCAAAATGTAAGATGTTTTCATGGTATTATTCATAAGGCAAAAAGTAGAAACAGAATGTACATTAAGGAAATGGTTAAGTAAATTATCACTATCCAGTGGAACATCTTGCGGTTATTAAAAACAATGAAGTAAATCAGTGTATGCTGACAGAGAATATCCATGCTGTCGTGTTCAGTGAAAAAAGCAAATGGAATGTATAGTAAAATCTTGTCTTTACAAAAACACAAAGCAAGGGGATCCTTGGTGGCTCAGCAGTTTGGCGCCTGCCTGTGGCCCAGGGCACGATCCTGGAGTCCCGGAATCGGGTCCCGCGTCGGGCTCCAGGCATGGAGCCTGCTTCTCCCTCCTCCTGTGTCTCTGCCTCTCTCTCTCTCTCTCTCTATGTCTATTATAAATAAATAAATAAATCTTAAAAAAAAACCACAAAGCAAGTAAGTATGGATGTGGACATACTGAAGTACATCAAGAAAATCTAGAAGGCCACATGCCATGCTGTGCAATTGCTCTGTTCAGAGTGGAGAGGGTAGCTGGGAAGGGGAACATAGTCATTTCAAAATCAAATATTTCTATATTTGCATTTTTTTAAACCAGTAAGTATGCATTACTATTATAATTTAAAAATCCAAGAGGAAACAAAAGACCAGACAGTGTCTAATGGATTTAAAAGTTTCTCTCTTCATTTTCTTGTACACTTTTAGGTGGTATAGGTTGTTTTAGAAATAAGGACATTATAGACAGTGTTTTTATTTTTACTTATTTTTTTTGTTAAAAGACAGTGTTTTTAATATTGCTTTGTGCTTTTGTATTTTGCCTTTACCATATAATTGGTTAGTGTTGTTAAATCTAAAATTTTCTAAGTTAAAATACTATCTTTTTGCATTTATTAAATACTTGCAGTGGGTGCTTATTAGCAAATAAATATGTCCTGAATATTAGTACTTAATGTTTAGGTTGAAAAGGTGTTCTAGACTTCTGAACTGATCAAATCTTGATATACTGTGAAATAACATGTATGATATAATCTAGAAAAGGTCTAGATACATTAAAATAATAATTTAATAATAATATTTGAAGATAAATGTCACTAAGGGAGCTAGGACATTTATGTGATAACTGCTGTTTGAATAAAATTAAAGGATAAAAATTTCAGTATTATAGGCAATTACTTATGCAATACCAACTAATAATGCTCAGTGCTTTTCATCTTCAAAGCATTATACAGCATTAATTAATCCTTACAACATTGTTACAAATGTAGGTCAATATCATTATCCCTATTTTTTCCCTATTTTGTAAGTGGGGAAATTGAGGCAGAGAGATTAAATGGTTTGGGGAAAGTTTGTCATAGCCAGATTAAAATTGAGGCAGTTTTGGCTTACAGCCCAGCGTTCAGAGCAGTAGAACCACACCTTCTTTAGAAGACTTAATCGGTGCGTCCTTGATAAAACTTTACTTCTCATTAAACTGTATTGAGGTCATCTCTACATTGAAATTCAGAAACAAGTTTGATCATCACTATATAACCATTTAAAAAACCACATATGCTGTTTTCTCTTCCCTGTTTTTCCTGACACTGTTGTCCTTTTTTTTTTTTTTTTTTTTTTTTTTTTTTGACATTATATTGTCTTAATCTCTTTTTCATTGTTTTTCTTTTGGAGAATTACCAAAATATCTATTTTTGACTTTATTTTTCTTTTGGGATCTTATTCAGTGGTTTTTAACTTTCTATTCAGAAAATCCCAAAATAGTTTTTGGTGCAGTCTAGGTCCCTTTTCTGTGTTTCTAACTACCAGCTAGACATTTCTACCCATATCTACTTTTATACCTTAAATTTCCACTGTGTCAAAAACTCAGCTAACCTGCATTGGCAAAACTTGCTCCTTTTCTAGCTTAACCTGTTTCTATGTATATTTTAAGCCAACTCCTCTTCCTGAAACTAAAATAAACCAGGTGGGAACAGGTCTGTGTAAGGGGTTCTTGTGAAGTGAGTGTGGCTAAGAAAAATGATATTTGTGAGTCCTTCACCAGAGTAAAGAAGCTAAATCACAGTCTAAGGAAGAGGAAGTGCCAGAGTTACAAAAACTGAGGGGCAAAGGAAAAGTAATATAGGAGACCGAGGAACCAGGCCAGTGGCTGAGAGGATTGAGGTGTGTGGATTGAGTAGTTGAGGCAGTCGTGAGCAGAATGTACTGGTACCATTTTACCTGGCACAGGATGAGAGAGAAAGGCCTGCTCTGCGGAGCCATGTTCAAGGCAAGGGTCACTGAGCAGTAGCCAGATCCCCATTCCTTGGTGGTTACTCCAGATTCTTCCGTCTTTCTCACTTCCTTCTTTCTCACATATGCTGTTGATTCTTTCTTCCAAGGGTGACTTTAATTCTTTTTATTTATATTCCAATTGCTACCATCCCAATTCAAGTTCTTGTTACTGAATATTAATGTTACCTGCTACTGTATTTCTTTTCAAACAGGTCACTTGTATCATTCCTTCATTCCCACCTGAACAGTGAATCTTCCAACAACAATTCTGATCTGTTACTTTTTCTGAAATCCCTTACCAGATCAGAAACTTGTCACTATTCCTCATAAGCTACCAAGCACATAAGATGTGAAGTCCTGGTGGCTAAGTATGGCATTCAGACTTTCTTAGTGTGGCCCTGATTTCTCTCTTGTATTTGTGTACCAAACCAATTGCTTATTATTTCTCAAATAAGGCTTGCAAACTTGTGCTTTTGTATATTATTCCCTCATTCTTAATCTCTCATCCTCTCTCAAAATTGAACAATCCTCAAACACCCTTCTACTTTATAAGAACATTTCTTTATTATCAAACTAGAGCATCTACTGAGCACCCCTGGCCCTTTGTTGCTAAATTAGCACTTACCAGAAACTTTGTATTCTTTTTTTCTGGATATTTTATCTGCTGCACTGGATTATAACTGTTTGATAGTAGAGACTATCTACTTTGTAGATAGATTTACTTTGTAGTAGATTTACTTTGTAAATCTTTGTATCTAGGATTCATGGTAAAATGTCATATACCTAAAGTGCTCAAAATATTGATGATATTTAATTTAATGTAGTTTAATTGATAATTTATATAATTAATATCATGGGACTCTGAGGTACAAATGACTCACTGTTTCTAACACTCTAGTCTTCTGTTGTGGGTTCAGTCAAAACTTGAGGTCTTTTTTTTTTTTTTTGAGACTCCTGTGTCCTTTTACACAAATTTTTATCATTGCTTAATCATTTGATTTGGTGTTGAATACCTCAAAATGTTTTTTAAGATCTTAATTTCCAATAATGTGACATTGCTTAAGTATGTTCATGCATATGCTTAGCAAGTATTAATATAATTCTGTGTTGATGGCATTGACAAGAGATTATAGGGGAATACGTTGTATTTTTTTTAAAGATTGTATTTATTTATTGATGAGAGAGACAGAGAGAGAGAGAGGCAGAGACATAGGCAGAGGGAGAAGCAGGCTCCCTAGTGGAGCTGATGCAGGACTTGATGATCCCCAGACTCCAGGATCACGACCTGAGCCAAAGGCAGATGCTTGACTGCTGAGCCATCCAGGCATCTCAAATACATTGTATTTTATGTAATTTGAAAATTACCTATTGAGGATTAAAACACCAAATACAAGTAAACTAATGATTATCTTAAATTTATGCTAATATTTAGTTGTCCTTATTTTTGTATGTTTTGAATTGGTGACTAGATATTACTCAGAAAGTCTATTGGTAATAAATAGCAAGTATCCACTCTAAGTTTGTGCTCAACAAAGACTCCCTTCGGCTCTGATACACATTTATTTTAAGTATCTTGTTGGCACCAGGTATCATTTATCTTTGTTAAACCACAGCAGTGTCTTCTCTTTGTTAATTCTTTCCTTTCCCATCATATTTTACATTAGGGTTTTTATTTGCCCACAGGCTTCCTTCCCAAAGCAGCCAAAATAGCTGACTTCAGAAACCAGGGAAGACAAGTATACTTTTTTGCAGATGTACTTAGTGGCAAGAAATCTGTACCTCTAAAACATAGTTTTTATTTTTCAAAAGAAAATTATCAAAAGCAAAACAGGTTACAACATCTTAGCACAGCTTTTTATTTTGCATGTTACTTTCTTAAAATTTAGTCTATATGATAACAATTATTCTTAAGGCAAATATATATTAATTGTTTACAATATAACCTGTTTTGGGGGGAAGGCTTTAAACTTTTTAAAAATGTAAGTAAAAAGAAGACTCTTTAGTATACTCTCATCTTTGTCCTCAAAATTTGGGTTATCACTGGTTCTGCTCCCTGTAGAACAATCATCCAGATTTAGGTCAAGATTGATTTAAATCATGCTTCTTACTCTCTTATGGAGACTGGAAGTTTAGATTCAGTATGGCCTTCTGAGATATCTGGGATTGTCACCAGCTGCTGTACAAAATTAAACAGAAAATTGTAAAAATGTAAGAGTTATTTTAAGATTAAAAAGTAGGGGCATTTTGTTGTTGTTTAGGTTTTTCCTTCTGTTCTTTTCATTTGGATAATTCTTTGCTATATTTTCTATTCATTCATTCATTCTTTAATATTTCCCTTAAACGGCTACTTTTGTTCTAGTTCTAAGTCATGCATTGGATTTTATTCCCAGAAATTCACAAGGGCATTGAGCAGGGGCAGCGTTTCTCAGCCAACTTTTTTAGGCACTCCCTATTTCTCTACCTTTTTAATCCCTGCTCACACCCCAATCCCACAATGCAGAATCCAGCATTCTTCTGAAATTCTTTTCTTCCCTCCTTCAAAACAACTATTTATGCGCTAATACAATATTTAAATAATACAAGCTCAGTCTTGACTACTTCCTCCAGGCAGATTTTTCAAACAAGGAAATTACCAGCATTCTTTTTAACTGGTGGCATTCTTGAGTAGGATGCAAGATTTAAAGATCTGCGTTTTTTTTTTTAAGAAAAAAAAAAAAAAACCTACACAGTGTAAAGATAGCAAGATATCTTGAGGACTAAAAAGTATATTGACTTGTGGTCCCCTCTCATCATGCCCATGTAGTTATTATCATAGATTTTTTTTATAAGGTTGTTTTATTTACTCCACTAATTCTCTTTAGTTTTATATGGTCTTACTAGCAAATATTTAAAGTTCAAGGGAAAAGAAGGAGGAATAACTCACATTTGACTGTCTTTGGCCTGCCTGTTATAGCATGACTCCTGCAAAACTCCTCCTTAATTATAATATATTTGGGGGAGTCTACAGCCATTGTCACATGTGCTCATAAACAAGTACAGTCATTTATTAGTGGACATTTGGTATTTTCTTCTCCCTTTCCTCACCTATTATTTGCTAGCCTTGTTCCATCAACTGATTATTGCTGATATTTCTCCAGGTTTTATGGCTTACTCCTTGGCTACCATGTCTACTTTTGCTGAGTGTGATTCCATTTTATCTGGATTCCATCACTCTTGCTGAGTATGTTAATCCAAAGGGCTGCCAGTCCTGCTTTCTTTCTGCTGGGTATTATCTCCTGTAGCCACTGCATTACCCTTTTGCCAAATGTTCCCTCTGGGGGCCATAAAGAAGTCCTTTATAAAGCAAAACGTCTTTCTCCCCCTTTCTCCTGTATTTTTTAGTAGGAAACTGGAGCAATGTTGTTTATCTATCAGAGCATTTTGAGGAATAGGGCAGTTTTCTCAGCCTTCACACCCCATTGAGACTAGACATGAATCCTTGATACTAAGCTGGAAGACAAGCCAGATCATAGACTCAAACCTGCAATATTCTCAGGATTTCTCTTTATGCCCAAATACAAAGGGTCCTGGCCTTTGCATTTGACATTTGAAACTCTCCATGGACCTCAGTTTGCTTGTTCTCCCCCAAATGCTGTAATTTCTGAGTACTTTAGGACTTTCAGATTTAGTACAAATATGGGCAGTGGATCTGTTTAGTTGTTTTGTTTTAGATTTTATTTATTTGACACAGAGCATGAGCGTGTGCACATAAGCAGGGGGGTGGCAGGCAGAGGGAGGGGGTAAGGGAAAGAGAGAAGCAGACTTCCCGCTGAGCAGGGAGCCCATGTGGGACTCGATCCCAGGACCCTGAGATCATGACCTGAGCTAAAGGCAGATGCTTAACTGACTGAGCTACCCAGGTACCCTGAATCTATTGGTTTTCAAGTTAAAAGCACTCCTGCCTTTTAGAAATAGTTAGTATGGATTACAAAGACAGTTATTCCTTACTCTCCATTTCTGTTATCAGGGGAAAGTTGACAAATTATTATTGAATTGATTTAAATTGAAAAACAGTTTCAAATGCAGTCTGCTTTTGATATATAAGTAAAGGTATGGCCATTTTGGCTTTAGCTATAAATTTTTTTCATATTGAATTTGCATAATAAAACTTCTTTATTTAGCTACTCTAAGCTAAATTTCAGCCTTGTCTTTGCCCACATTGTGATAAATTCTAATTATTGGTGTCTGAGTAAACACTAAACTGAAGGATGTGAATTTTTATTTTGTAGTGTAGTCTGAATTTGTGACTTGTGTTCCTCAATATCAGAGGAAATATGCTCCTGTTCATCACATTCTCTCTCTGTTCTTAGTGAAATATTAATCCATTTGCATGTCCTAATTCAGGTACATCCTCTTGTACCTGAATTAGGTACACAAGGAGATGTTTTCCTCCTCCACAAGGAGATGTTTTCCCTTCATAAAACCCCTAATGTACTTTGTACTTATTCTTTTATCCCTTTCACCTTGTGAAATTACTATCTGAGGTGAGAGATTGTATGAAATACACTTCTTGTGTTTTTTTTCTATATAAATTTGTATAATGCTAGACCTATTGAGCAGTAGCAACGACAATGGTAACAATAAATTAATTGAATAAAAGTACCCTTTAAATAGTTCTGAGGTAGATACTTCATTATACCCATTTTATATCTGGGAGAACTTAAATTATGTCAGTTGTCCCAGTTAGCTAGTAAACTGAGAAGTTAGAATAAGAAACCAGGCATTTTGAATCTAGAATCTATACATTAAGCTTACTAAATGCAAATAAATATTTATTTAGTTTATTAAATGTTTCTTTAAACAAACATTCCAGGCTTCATCCATCAAAATGAGAAAGGGTACAGTTTACATATTCTAATACAGTAAGTATTTTGGTTTTAAAAAAAGTATAACCGTAAAGTAAGAATCCTGAAATAAGCCTCATAAAACTAACTGAAAACAATTCCAAAGAATATGGCTTTGGAAATATTTTGAGTAATTGTAGCATCACTAGAGTCACTCCCGAGGAGACAATTCTGAGACAATGCTCAATTGAATTGAAAAACTTATAATTGGCTTAATATCACTTGTTCTTTAATGCCTGCTGGTAAGGAACTTCATCCTCTTTCATAATAATGAGGTCCAGTAGCTCTTCTGTCTCATATCTGTATACAGTGGCAGTCAGCTTCTGGTTACAGCAGGTTTGATCTGGGGATTGAAGGTCCTTTGTTTTATCGCTAACCTTTCAAGGCACTTAAGTTCAAGGAGGAGAGTGAACTCAGATCAATCCAAAAATCTCTATTATCTTTATAGCCTGTTTCCTTGTTATCTTTTTCAGCTTCATTTTTCTATCACTTTCTACATGCATTTTAATTTACTGTGATTCCTGGGATATGCCATCCTTTTACTCACATTACTAACTGTTCTCCCTCCCACACCTCTTAGCCCAATACTGTAGAGTGCTCTGGTTTCAAGTGCAGATTCTGGAGCCGTCTTCTTATATTCAAAGCCTGCCTTAACTACCTGCTGTCTGTGTGGCTTCTCAGTGCCTCATTTTCCTCATTCTAGGAGTAATGGTGGTACTACTTCAAAGGATAGCTATGAGGATTAAATGAGTTAATACATATAAAATGTTAAGAACAATGCTTGTAATGAGGTCAATTCTTAGCAAGTATTGCCTGTTGCCTGTTATCATCATCATCCTTTTCTATATCATCATTTAACTGGTAAAATCCTATGCTTCTTTGAGGTCCTGCTAACATTTCACAACTTTTCTGTGGCTTTCTCAGAGCCTCACTGTTCCAGGTAGGTTTGGCCTTTATGCTCTCCCATTGTTCACGCTGCCATTTCAGTATTGGCACACTGCATCTTGTTATTTGAACATGAATCTGTTTCTTGATTATTGTAAATACCCTGACATCAAATGTAAAAGTGAAGGTAAGGATGAAAGAAGTTTGTAGTATGTCTAAAATAATTTTGGGTTATCACCATATCAATAGTATGGGAAATATTTTTAGTCACTCCTAATGTTAAAGAAGCTGGGGACTATTTCCTCTGTTTAAAAGATGTCATAAAATATTTTTCGAGCTTTCTTCGTTATTCAGAAATTTGTTGGAAAGAGTAATTCCTTTAGGATCTCTATGAAGAAGATATCAATAGTTTACATATTTCTAATATATATAGCAAACTATTCATACAGTATAGTACTATATGTATTTCTAAGCAAACATTTGGAAGTTACATAAATTTCTTTCAAATATAAAACGTTGACTTTTTTTTTCTGATTCATATTGACCTTTCTCCAATTAGTCCAAATTAATGAGGTACTACCTCATGAAAAAGTATCAGTAATATCTAATAATATCTTGATATTAAAACTTGAAGAAGGGCAGCCCCGGTGGCTCAGCGATTTAGCGCCGCGGTCAGCTCAGGGCGTGATCCTGGAGACCTGGGATCAAGTCCCACGTCAGGCTCCCCGCACCGAGCCTGCTTCTCCCTCTTCCTGTGTCTCTGCCTCTCTCTCTCTTTCTCTCTCTCTCTCTCTCTCTCACTCTCTCTGTCTCTAATAAGTAAATAAAATCTTAAAAAAAAATAAAGCTAGAAGGAAATATTTGATGTACTGTTTTGTTATCTTTTTCTTTCTTTTTTTTTTCTTTTTTAATGTAATTTGAGTAGAATATCTGGATCTATCATGACATGCAGATTAACAAACTAATTTGAATGCTAATGTGGTTTTACATAGTTTACGTTTAAGTAAATGTTTCTTATAATAGTAACTGTGTATATTTTCCTTGCCAATTCCATTTTAATTAGCTTGTTTATATGTGGAAGATCATAAATATTTGCTTTGTATATTAAAAATACACCACAAAATGTGTTTGTATTTAATAATTACCTAACAGATGTTCCTTTCCTTTTTTTAAAGATGTTTTTAAAAATGCTTATCTACTAAATAATTCTAAATATACTCATAGCCTTAAAAATCCAACAAGTTATTGAAAATTCAAATACATAGATTCTTCTTACCACATTTTTCAGTGAGATGGCATACTACATTTAGGAAGAGTGTATTTTTCTTTTTTCTAGAGTTTATTTCTGGATTGTTAACCAAGGATATGTTAAGATATGTTTATTCTAATGGACCTCATGTCTCAAATATGAGTAGTGTCAAATGATTCTGTTGTTTTCCTAAGGGGTCTTGGTTTTATTGACAATAGAGGATAATTAATTGGCATCTCTTTTTAACTATTTTTTAAACAGAACAGAGATTTCTTCTGCCATCAGATGTCTTTCTGCTTGACTGAACTGCACCTGTGGTCTTTGAAGAATACCTTACACATTGGGGGTAAATGAGCTCTGGTTAATTTAAATATTTTTCAAATATAAGTTAAAACGTTGTAAGTATTAGTAAAGGTTAGAGCCTGGATTGTGTAGCTAGTGTTGCATTATTTTTTTACACTTAATGAAAAATAATTCTTTTTAGTTACTCTGAGTGTTATTTTTTCAGCTTGAGTTAGATTTTCAGTTGTGAAAATTGATTTTATAGGCCTAATATTTGTTTCCCCTTAAGATACATACATGTTCAATTTTTCCTGAGATTGTTTGTAATGACTGATTTATATTCATAAATATTTGCAGGCTAGCTAGTGATAAAGGTTTTTCTATTCTGTATTAAGGTAATATTTCAAACATACAGCTAAGATGTACAATTAATTATATTTATGTTCTTTGCATTTAATATTTTTGGGGACAGGAGTAATCTAAGTATGTTTTAATGATGCCTATTAGTATAATAGCATAAAGTATGTATTGTTAGGAAACATCTTTTAAAAAATCCTCTCCTTTTTGGTTAACTGAAACAACTCTAGGAGGAATGTTTTATTTATATGCCTTTAGCATCATTACTAAGAAGATGGTTTGCCTTGCAAATGTAATTATAGTTTCACTAAGTTTACTTTGCTTAAAATGCTAAGAATAGAATTTCCAGTTCAACAAGGTAGATTTAACACACATTTGCTTCCTCCCCAAATTCTTCTAAAATGAGAATAAATGAATTAAAATGAAGAAGGCATAAACCCATAAGGACGAAGAGAATGCAAGAGGAGACAATTGCAATTGGGCAATTTTTGGAAGATAGGAGGGCTGGAGAAATTAGCAAAGCTTAAAAATCAGAGTATCAAATGTCTACAGAAGAGAATTCCAAAGACAGCCAATTTATCTCAAAATTCTAGAAAGATACAAAAATTTGAGATGCCAGATTCTGCAAAAGGATGAGGATGCAGCAGGAGGGTGACAACAAAGGGACTTGAAAATTTGCTTGAGAAGTATGAGACACCTCTCATACATGTGGAAATGTTTAATTAGAGAGGCTCTAAACTTGGAGACATTAGCTCCAGGAGAAGAAGACAGGGGATAGGTGCTCAAGTGAAAATGGGGATGAATTGGAAACCTACATACTGATGGGTGAAGTCCTCTTAATCTCATTTGATTCTGAAATATGTCGCAGCCAGTTGTACACTTTCCAAGAAAGGAGTTTGAGGGCCTAGAGCAACTGTATGACCCCAGAGAGAAGACCTATTGACTTTGACATTTGAGGGGGAAACACCCTGGTCCTTGGCTGATCAGTAAAGCCCACCAGTCAGCAACCCCTATTCATGTACACAGAACTTCTAATCAGTTTTCTAGTGCCTCATTTTTAAATATGAAGAGCAAGAAACAAAATCCAGAAGTTTCAGAAAACACTGGAAAGTTATTCTGAACTCTTGGAAATTAAAAATAGCAGAAAAAAAATTTTTAACTCAAAAGAAAAAAAAAATTCTCTCCTAAAATAGAAAAAATAAACCCCCAAAACAACACAAGAAAAAGTTGAGCTTATTTTACTGCTATTGAAAATATAAACTGGTTCAACCACCTCAGGAAACAATTTGGCATTATCTGATACAATTACTGAATGTCACATATTGACCAGTAGTTCCACTCCTAGGTATATATTCTAGCAAAAGCCCTGACACTTGTGTACCAGGAGACATGTAACAGAATGTTCATAATAGTACTGTTTATGATTCAGGATCCTAGAAACAACCCAGTAGGAAAATGGATAAATAACATTTGTGCAACAGAGAAAGTGAATGCATTACAGCTGCATGCAACAGCATGGATAAATGTCAGGAATATAATATTGAGCAAAAAAATTTTAAAAGTAAGTTGCCGAAGAGTACAAACAGTATGATTGCATTTAGAGGAAGTTCAAAAACAATAGGCAAAATTAAATAATGTATTGTTTTAGGAGAAACAATATACCAAATATATATGGTAATACTATAAAGAATATTAGGATTATAGACAGAAAATTTTAATATAGCTCTGAGAAAAGAGGATGTGGAATGGAAATAGGAAGGAGTACACAGGAAGCTTAAAAAGGTAATGTTCTTTTTTTTAGATTTGCTATTTTTTAATGTTTTTAATCTTTTATTTTTTTACATTACATATCATTTGTATTCATCCAACAATTAAAATAATTTTGAAACAAAAATGTTACAATATTTTTTTATAACAGTAAAAAATATACAGAAGAAAAAAACTCTAAGGAGAGACAACAAAATATTAGTAGCTATCTCTGAAGATTGGAAATATGGGACATTTAACTTTTTTGCTTATTTCCTAAATTTTATACAATAATATATTATTTTTATAATCAAGGAAACATAATTATGTTGAAATACACATAAATATGATAGAAAAAAATGAAAGCTGTGACAAAAGAGAAGATTAAAAAACAGGAGAGAAAAGACTAGTAAAGTCTCAACATAGGAATTCTAAGCTCAATTGCTAATTCTGGGAAGAGCAGCAAAGAGAAATTATAGAAATATAATTTATAGAAAAAATAGAAATTATCAAAGAAATATTTCTAGAAATTTTCCTCAAACTAAGAAAATGAGTTTATAGGTTGAAAGGGCCTATAAGTACTGAACACAATGAATGGAAAAGGTATCTATGAAGGCATATCAGTGTGAAATTTCAGAACACTGAGCAAAAAGAAAAAACCCAGAGACCTTATAGCAAAGAAAGAACAAATGGATCACATACAAAGGATTGGGATCGCCCTTGGCCTTTTTGACACCAGTAGTGGAAGCTATGAGGCAATGGAATTATGTCTTCAAAATTCAGAGAGAAATTATTTCCAAAAATTATTTCCTAGACAACTAGTCAGTCATTTGTGAGAAAAAACATTTTCAGCTATGTAAATACTCACCAAATTCACCTTCCTTTTCTCATTAAACTGCCAGAACGTATGTGTCTTGCCAAACAAGGTAATTAAACCAAGACAGAGGAAGACACACCTGTCTTTACAGGAAAATAGACAGTGTCTGTGCATCAGACCCAGAAGTTAGTCCAGAATGGTACAGGATCATGAGGCTGGAGGGGAAAGGTTGCTAATGAAAAAATTATACTGATTGGTCATTGATAATATTAGAGTATATTGGAGATTAATTAGTGTTAATATATTTTTAAAGCAATAAAAAACAAGGTAATTTTTAATGTCAGGGACATATTATAAAAAAGGAAATGCAGTCACAGTGTACCTACCCCATGGTTTGGTTGTGAATAAAATTTAGATATTCATTAACATTGTTAGCGCTGACTTAACCAAAAATTGTGCTCTAATTGTATGGGGAGGATGGGGAGAAGTGTAAGTGTCAGTAGATAGGGAGGGGAACATAGTGGTAAAAGATAACTGAATTCTCAATTTCCGTAGTGGATAGGCAATAGATAATACCTACAACTGAAGAATCAAGAAATTACAGAGTGAGAATACTATTTGCAAATATGGAGGAATATAGAGAAGAAACAGTTCATAATTGTAAATAGTTATCTCTAGGGAGTAGGTATTTTCTTTTAAGATTTTATTTATTTATTCATGAGAACCCAGAGAAAGAGAGGCAGGCTCATCTCAAGGAGCCTGATGTGGGGCTTGATTCCTGGACCACGATCACACCCTGAGCTGAAGGCAGACGCTCAACCCCTGAGCCACCCAGGCGTCCCTTAGGGGGTAGATATTGAGGGCTAGAAGATACAGTGTCACAGTGTTGTTCATGTTGAATGACTTTAGCAGTATACCTGAATTTTTTAAAGGCCTGCACATGTTTGAATTAGATATTTAAAAAAGATTGAAAGCCAAAAATAGCAATCTTTTTATACCCCTAGAGACAATGGTAATATCATATGTAATTAGGGATATTTTTCTAGGAAGCTCAAAATGGTATCAATGCAAATATTCTTTAAAAAGAAGTCTGTAGAACATGTGATTCTTGATCTTGGAGTGTGCGTTCAAGCCCGATGTTGAATATAGAGATTACTTAAAAATAAAATTAAAAAGAAGTATGATAGATACATTCAACTGCATATAGGTATAATTTTCTTATGGAAGGAATAAGTGAGCTTGAAGAGATTAAGGTCCTTTTTTGTGTTATGTTTTATGTTTCTGTTTCTTGCATTAAAAAAAACAATAGAATCCTTAGTCAAAATACATTTCTGAAAATTTAAATCTTAATGAAACTGTACTGTTAGCTATCTTGACATTCTCTAAAACAAGGATTTGCAAAGTGAAACATTTTATTATTATTTGTTCTTATAATGAAGCCAGAATTGTTGTATAGTTGGAATCTTAAATTGAAGTTTTTTTTTCTCTAATCATAATTGCCGATTTTTTTCATCTTGTTCCCTTACTCCCATATTATCTAGGTTTTATGCTTCTCTGAGATCATCAATCTCTCTCTCTTTTAAGATTTTATTTATTTATTTATGAGAGAGAGAGAGAGAGAGAGAGAGGCAGAGACATAGGCAGAGGGAGAAGCAGGTTTCCTGTGGGGAACCTAATGCAGAACTCGATCCAGGGACTCTTGGATCATGCCCTGAGCCTAAGGAAGTTCATCAATCTCTTAGTCCCTTTATTTTCTCCTGCTCTGTTATTCCCCTCACCAATTATCTCCTTACCCAGCTAGGACTCCATAGTTGGAAATCTGGTCAGTTTTATCTGGATTCCGTTATACCCATAGTCTTCTGTTACATTCCTAGTAAAATCCTTCCCTGCCCTTCCATCTGTCCTAAAGTCCTCTGTCTCTAGTTCTCCTATTCAGACAGTGTATGGTTTTTAGAGAAGACTCTCACAGTAGTGCACAGTGGCCTCAGGGTGCAGTAAGGTCTTCAGTCTCAAGTGGATCTTTAGCAGGGCCTATATATTTTCTTTGGGAACATTCTTGTCTTTGAGCCCATATGAAATCCTCCTTTTTTAAGGGCTCAGCTTTAATAAGTCATCTAGAAAAGCCTTTCTTGCCATTTAGATTAAGTTAGTAACCCAGTTACATACTTTCATTATGCTTGAGATTTGAAGTATTTTTTTTAAGTAAATCCTATGGCCAGCATGGAGCTTGAACTCACGACTCTGAAATCAAGACCAGAGCTGATATTGAGAGTCTGATGCTTAACCAACTGAGCCACTTAGGCACCCTGCTTTGTTCCTTTTAGAGGAGAGGTGTCTAGAAGCCAGGGTGTTCTTTAAGTGTGCTTACTGCTATTGGAGTGTCATTGTTAACCAGGCTCTCAGTGGGTAGAGCCTAGGGAATGTATGTGTGTATATATGTCTGTATACATATTTATATCCACATTCATTTTTGCATCTATCTCTATATATTAAAAACTGATTTTAATTTACCACCACAGGGTTCATTCTAATTTTCTTCCTTTCTGTATTTGTATTTCTCTATTCAGACAGTGAGAAACCTGAGGTTTCCATATCTTTTGCTTACTTAATCCATTCTCTATGGACTTAGCCTCCTGTCTCTGACCATACCCTCCCCTACATAGATGCCCTCTTCTTTCACATGAGTTCTGATACAACCTTTTGGGCTACCTCCATTTGTGGATGTCTTCCTCACTTTGACACCCGTCATGAGGCCATTGCCCCATGTGAATGTCCTTTTCACCCTGTTAGGGTTCTGACACACCATCAGGCTGACCCTCTGTCTGGACATCTTCCTCATCCAGCATAGTCTCTGACTGGGTTTTGACAGGCCACCCTGGGTCAGATGGAGTAGATCAGACTTGTGCACAGAATTCAGGGCCCTTGAGGTGCCTGTCTGGCTTAGTCAGAAGAGCTTGAGACTCTTGATCTCAGGGTTCAAGCCCCATGTTGGCTGTAAAGATTAGTTAAGTAAAAAAAAAATTTTTTTTTGTTAAGAATTCAGGGCCCTTTATGGTCTTCATAGTTCTGTTCTAGAGTTGTAAATATTTGGTTGTATCTAGTGATGGAATATTACACTAGAGAATATTGCATGTGTTCATAACGCTTATGGTTCTTAGATTTTTTTAACTCACCTTTTTATTGAAGTAGAGCATATGTGAAAAGGATAAAGATCATAAAGATATGTTTTGAACTATCAAAAAATGAACATACCCATAAAATCATCACCCAAGAAATAAAATATTATTGGTATTTTAGGAGCCCTACTTATGACCTTTTCCAGTCACCCCTTATTAAATATTTTTAGTTTTTAAATGTAATTTTATTATTTTTTAAGATTTTTATGTATTTATTCATGACAGACACAGAGACAAAGAGAGAGGCAGAGACACAGGCAGAGGGAGAAGCAGGCCCCATGCAGGGAGCCCAATGTGGGACCTGATCCCCGGTCTCCAGGATCACACTCTGGGCTGAAGGCAGCGCTAAACCGCTGAGTTACCAGGGCTGCCCAGATATTTATAATCTAACCAATAGAAAGAGATTATATTCTTTAAAATGATATGTCCTAGGATGTTTGGCTGGCTCAGTTAGTAGAGCACGTGACTCTTGACCTGGGGGGTTGTATGTTGGAGCCCCATGTTAGGTGTAGAGATTACTTATAAATGAAACCTTAAAAAAAATTGTATGTCCCAATTAATGGCATGATGAGTAGAATGGAGTTTTAATAAGTACATAGGATTTACTATTTTTAAAAACTAAAAGTTAATTGTATTGGGGTGCCTGGCTGGCTCAGTTGGTGGAGCATGTGACTCTTGATTTTGGGGTTGTGAGTTTGGGCCTTATGTTAGGTGCAGGATTACTTAGATAATCTTAAAAAAATAAAAATTACAACTGTAATACATTTGTTTGAAGTTTCGTCATTCAGTTTGAGAAAGTTTGGAGCAGTCAGTCACTAGGGGGCAGCCTGTACTGCTTCCACTTCTTTAGAAACTGTTGTATCCTTTTGTTAGTAACTAGAATTATTTTGCAAGGAGGGAAATAAATGTTACTTCAAAGAGAAAAATATTTCACTATTTACAGCTAGGAATAAAATGGACACAATTATTTGGTTTTGCTGTAATTCAATTGCAAGGACAGAGTCCTTGGTTCTCTCAAAATCTAGTAAGCCTTGCTTTGCTTCTATGGCCCCAGGATAGCACCTTGAATGAGTTTGGAAGGTTTTTTGCATCTAAACAAGCTTCAGATAACTTAACCATACTTTCCTCTAGTTTTTTCTTTTTCTCCTGCAAATTTCCCCCAAGCACCATATTAGATTTAAGCTAAAGTAGAGACAAGAAAACAACAGCTCAGAATCCAACAGTTAGGGCATTTTTTTTTTCCATCCTCTAATTTCATTTGGCATTGCTTAGTGGCAGTTCCTTTTGGTAGCACCCTGTGAAAAATATCAGAGGAAGTGTGAAAGAGAAAAGTTGGTCTTCCTTGATTTCAGTTTTGTTTTTTTTTTACTACTTCTTTCCTCATGCTCTTCTAGTTTTGTATAAATCTTTTTAAATTAGATTGATAAAACTTCCAGTTCCTGCATATCCCTAGAATAGATGAACTCATGTCCAGATACTCTTGAACTATCTTATTTATTCAAAAAGATTGTTTCTGTCCTCCTTGCCTACCCCACCCCAGTCCTGCCACATAATAAACTTTTTACCATAATCTAATGTTAATTCTTCTTTTCCATAGATAGAGACATTGGGATCTACCAGTATTACGACAAGAAAGACCCACCAGGTTAAGTATCCTACTAAACTAATTTTTATAAATGAAATATTCTAAACTATAAAATACTGACCATTAAAAACTCTTTGCATGACCTTTAGATAAATTCTAAAATTAAAAAAAAAAGTCACTTCAGTTCTTTAGAAAAATGCTGAGGTTGATAGCTGTTCTATATAAAATAAAGCAATATTGAGAAAATGCTATAGAAGAACATGAAAATTTTCATTTTACTGCCGATCCAACTGATAACTGGACAGTCTGTTCACGTTTATCTATCAGTGTTCCAGTAGAGGGCATTGTTAATGCGTGGGTCCCACTGTTGCTGGCCTCCCGGATCCTCACCTGATATCTGAAATAGGCATTTCTGAGTGAATGATCAATTTTCTTTATCTGATTAATCCTGTTAATCCCAGAAGTTTCATGATGGGCCAAAAGGTCTTTCTAGCTAGTTACTTCCTGTTTTGGTCTTTGTTGAAGTGGGGCTTGTGTGGGCATCCTGTGTGTGTAGCTTGGTGGCTAATAGGCTAACTTCATGGTTCTGATGACAGACTGAAGTAACTTCTGTTCTGGACTCGGTTGCAGTTCTCTTCCCTATCTGAAGAGATTGTGAGCTCAGGATATTGGCCCACCTGTTGTGCCGTGTAAGCCCTTTCACTACAAATTTAGGAAATACTTCTAGGAAATGAAAACATCCACATTATGACGTTTTCTTCCAACTGCCTTTAAAAAAATTTAGCATAATTTATTAATCTCAACAATGTGCATAATACACATTATATATGCATATTTAAAAATACAAAGTATTTTAATTAAAATAATTTCCAGTTATTTTTCTTCTTTCCTTCTCTCTCCTGCTACAGTATCACTGACAGAGCATGGTAACATAGAAGAAAAGCAGAAGCTGGCAGAATGTAAGCTTATTTTTACTTTTTTGGAATTATTATAAAACTGGAACTTTAATAATCCCTGAAGATTAGGTCTTAAAAATATTTTAAGCTTTCTGCACAAATAGGAAATGTTTTTCCTTCCAAATTTCTTATAATTCTAAATTTCCATTGTTTAGGTCTATAAACATGAGTGAGAATTACATTTGTTAGTCATTTCTAATTTAGACCATTAAAATCTCTATCCAGTTTTGGGACACGTGGGTGGCTTAGAGGTTGAGCGTCTGGCTTTGGCTCAGGGTGTGATCTCGGAGTCCCAGGATCGAGTCCCACATTGGGCTCCTTGCATGGAGCCTGCTTTTCCCTCTGCCTGTGTCTGCCTCTCTGTGTGTCTCTCATTAATCAAATAAATAAAATCTTTAAAAAAAAAGAAATCTCTATCCAGTTTTGATAAGAGAGATACCTGTGTGAACATAAACTTTCTTGATGAACCATATTTATGTCACTTATGTATTTAAAAGAAATGTATCAGACTTAAATTCTGATAACATTTTGTTATATGCCATGCCTAAATTGTTAATGTTTTACCCATTCAAAGAAAATAAAATTTGTTAAAAAAGAAAATTTGTAATGAATAGCATTATTAGCACTTTATTCTTTATAGTCTTTTCTCAGGTGTATAAGTATATATATATATATATATATATATATATATATATATATATATATAATACAGCTACAATGAAAGGTGGTTTTAATGACTTGAAATTAAATATAATTTAAGTTTTATTTGGAATACAGGTAGAGCTGAAAGTCCTACCTGTTCCCTTGTTTTATTTATTTATTTATTTTATTTATTTATTTATTTTTATTTTTTAAAATTTTTATTTATTTATGATAGTCACACAGAGAGAGAGAGAGAGAGAGAGAGAGGCAGAGACATAGGCAGAGGGAGAAGCAGGCTCCATGTGCCGGGAGCCCGATGTGGGACTAGATCCCGGGTCTCCAGGATCGCGCCCTGGGCCAAAGGCAGGCGCTAAACCGCTGTGCCACCCAGGGATCCCCTGTTCCCTTGTTTTAAGTGGGTGAGCTCACATTTAATTTTTTTAAATGCTGCATTAGTAACTGCAGTATAAATTTAAAACTTTGCACATACGCTCAACACGTACACTAGGTTTATAGAATGAAATTAATTTGCTGAAATAAGATATATAGTAATTCTATTGTAAAGTTTAAATGTCTGTATATACTGTATATTATATGAGTACATACACAGAACATAAATGCATACATACAGCTCTTATTTAGAAATATTTTTTAGGAGAATTAAAAAATGAATTCATTTTCTTGATGAAATAGATATCATTATAATGAATTTAACATTTTGTTCTTTTAATAAAACTATTTTTAGTTTGTCTTAGGCTAACATTGAGTCTACTGAATAATTTTATCTTTTATTTAAGGGCATTTAAAACAAAAGAAAGGCTTATCATTATTGAATCATATACATTTTAAAGAGGATCATTTTATTTATTTATTTATTTATTCATTTTTAAAGATTTTATTTATTTATTCATGAGAGACACAGAGAGAGAGAGAGAGAGAGAAAGGCAGAGGCACAGGCAGAGGGAGAAGCAGGCTCCATCCAGGGAGCCTGATGAAGAACTCGATCCCAGGACCCCAGGATCATGCCCTGGGCTGAAGGCAGCACTAAACCGCTGAGCCACCCAGGCTGCCCAAGAGGATCATTTTAGATAAAAAAGTTTTAATAGGTGATGCTTACTTTTAAATTTATATTCTATGCATCATATTTTGTGTTTTATTTCTTTCCTCGGTATATCCATTCACTCAGGAATTTTCAGGTTGGAGAGGGTTACTTACAGAATTTGGAATTTCTTTTGGATTGAACCTTTTAATTATTTGTATGAAAAAGTTACTTCTCTGGTAAAGAGTTTGGTCATTTACAATTAGGTACTAGATTTCCAGGACTAGGAAACTTTCCCAGGGATTCTCTGAGCCGTATCGGTTGTCCTCATAAAATTATGATCACCGAGGTTGTTTTGTGGTAAAAATCCTGTTCCTATGACAGAGCCTTTCAAAAGGCTGTTATTTGATGATGGAAATGAAGCCCACTTCCTCTCAATTAAGGAGGTGTTTTATTTTAATCCTCCTAAGGCACACTGCTAAGCAGAGTTTCCTTTTTAAATCATGTTTAACTAACTGTAATACATGTTTCATTTGCCAGCACGAGATTATCCGTGGACACTCAAAAATAGACGCCCAGAAAAACTTCGAGACTCACTCAAGGAGTTGGAGGTATCTTTCCAAAAGTTTCAAAAATGGCAACAAACAAATCTGTTTTAAAACATCTTTCAACAGTTTTAATTTTCATAAAGGATCAGCTCTCCTGGTGATGATAGCTTTGCTTTTGTCTAGTGAGGAGTTCCAAAACAGTTGCATCTTTGTGTGGCATGCTGATCTTTTTTTTTTTTTTTTTCTTGGTGCTTGCAAATCAGAAGCACTCTAACTGATAACAACAATGTATATAGCCAACTGCACTCTCTCTTTTTCTGTTTCCTTCAGGAATTGATGCAAAACAGTCACTGTGTGCTGAGCAAATGGAAGAACAAATATGTCTGTCGGGTAAAATGGTTTGGCATACTTTTGCAGTGTTTAACCAATGGAGCTGAAAACTATGCAGTAATTGGTATTCTTGTGTTATGATAGATAATGGACAAAAACTTTTTAGGAGTGGATATTTCAGAGTTTGAATTCTAGTCATTCTAGAACCAACATTAGACAGATTGACAGAGGCCACCAGGCTGCCTCATTAATCAGTATAGTTGTGCTGACAGTATGAACTAGCATCAGCTAATATGTCAGCTAATAAAAGTCTTTTCAGACGGTATTTTTTGTTCAGATTTGTTTGAATGTTGATTGGATGTTTCCTGGAATAGATTTAATCATATTTTCGAGTGAAGATAAAACCACAGGACAAAAGGTTTTTTGGCATATTACTTTGAGTAAGCATTTGTAAATACCATGCTTATGGAAATCAACAAGCGGACTATAGTTAGACCTAACATAACAAGACATTTGCTCATATTCTTTGAACCCTCTAAGTTATGCTGTTTAATGCCATAGCCACCAGTCACCTGTGGCTATTTAAAAATAAATTTAAACTAATTAAATAAAGTTAAAAATTCAGTTCCTCAGTTGCACTACCTACATTTTAAGTGCTCAGTAGCCACATGTTGTCATGTGGACAATATAGATACAGAACATTTCCATCTTAGAAAATTCTGTTAGACAGCACAGTTAGGACCTAGACAACATGAGCTACGTGTTGAATGGGTCTAGATTTAATAATAAGACATAATATTTAGGGACCATTGATCAGAAAATAATGGACAAATGCCTTAGCTTTGTTTATAAGCTTAAGAAATACTAGTTGCCTTACTTGTTTGTGATTAAAAGAATCACTAGTCATATTCTACTCATACATGTAATTGAAGTTACATTAGGACTAATAATTACAACTGTTTTATGAAATTAATAATCCTATATTAATTTAAATTCTTTTTTATAATATGATTTATTTTAGGTCTAACTATTATTGTTTGAAGTTTAGGCCCATGGCTTTAACCATAAATATACATTGAATTTGTAGTTATTATGAACATAATTGAATATTGGAACATAGACTATCCTTTTATTTTTATTTTTATTTTTTTAGACTATCATTTTAATGGACTCTAATTTTTCCTCAGTTTTTGTTTAATCTAGTCTGCTTTTACTCATGAAAGGTAACTAACTAGTTACTTCCTCAAGTGGCAGAAATTATTTTTTTCCAGGGACTATCTGCAAGGCTGAATTAATATTTTTAGAACCATAATACTTTCTAAATTTGACTTAGGATTCTATTCAAAAGGATGAGATTATTTAAAAATTCATAATTTGTTTTCATTAAAGCTTTAATCAAACATTAAACTTAAATACAAAATATGCTCCAGGAAGTTTTAAACTTAGTACAGCTCAGATTGTACTTCTCAATGCCATTACTCACCTTAAAAGCAGGCTCGAAATTATTTGACTGGAGGGCAAGCCTACTACCCGTAGTAAGAGGTCTGTCTTGTGGCCTCCACCCTTACCATCACACAGGGTAAGTTGGAACATGTCAGGCATCTTAAAATATGCAGTGAAGCATCCCAATAGGCAATCCTTTTTAAATAGACATTATTACCTTTTGATTTTTAAGCAAGTTTGTATGTATCTGTATGAAGGGAGAATAAGGCAAAGGATGTCTTTCACTATTAATTCAATGGAGAAAAGAAATTTGCATGATAGAATATATATAAAATTACTTCTATAATTTATAGCAAACTGACAATAGTGGTTTCTCAGGCTGTTGTACCAGCATCACTTTTAATATTTCCGATGAAATTTATCTTTCTTTACGGTCTGTCATATTTGTGTGCTTCATTTGTATGATTGATAAATTATTCCTAAAATAGCCCTTTTACTACCAGCATATTCTTGATGTGATTATTATTTTAATAAGATAACTTGCCCTCCACCTGATCATCCTGATTAGTCCCCCACATGTTTTTATTTTGAGAAAATTTTATTTAAAATCAATTAGCCAGGCAACCCTGGTGGCTTAGCGGTTGAGCACCGCTTGCAGCCTGGGGTGTGATCCTGGAGACCTGGGATCGAGTCCCACGTCGGGCTCCCTGCATGGAGCCTGCTTCTCCCTCTGCCTGTGTCTCTGCCTCTCTCTCTCTCTCTCTGTGTCTCTATGAATAAATAAATAAAATCTTTAAAAAAAATAAAATAAAATCAATTAGCCAACATATAAAACATCATTACATATAATACATCATTATATCATTACATTATAGTTTTAAATAATTCATCAGTTGCATATAACACCCAGTGATCATCATATCACAAGCCTTCCTTAATGACCAACAGCTAGTTACTCCGTTCCCCCCACCCCCCTCCCCTTCAGCAACCCTGTTTGTTTCCCAAAGTTAAAACTCTCTTATGGTTTGTCTCCCTCTCGGATTTCTTCTCTCTCTCTCTCTTTTTTAATTGAAGTTTGATTTGCCAGCATATAGTATAACACTCTGTTCATCCCATCAAATGCCCTCCTCAGTGCTAGTACCCACATCTTAAAGGCCTATGAGAGACCTCCTAACATTATTTATCCATTTTCTCAATTTCTAAACAATACAGTGAACTAAGTCTTCTATAAATATGTGTGTAATATGTGTTATCCTAAAAATCTCTAATATTACAGTAAATTAAAAATTTGATGCTCAAGCTAAATTTTTAAAAGGATCTCTTTAACCTTATTTGTTAGTTGCAAATTAAGTATTCCTCAACTACTCAAGGGCCCTCCTATTGTGCACCATCCAGTGTGGTAACTCCAAACATAGCATGGGCTTAAATTTCTATTGGTGGTTTTCCCCCATATATTTAGCCCTAAAATGGCAACTACTGACCACAAGATACTCTTAAAAAAGGGAGTGAATTAAAGTTCCTCAGTACCTTGGTGCTAATATAACTGAACTCTCACTCTTTGATTGTGGCCACTCCTTAACCAATGTAAATCTTTTACCCCACACTCCAAAATGGCAGATTTAAGACTTACAGACTTTTTCCTAGTTGTCTTCTTTTTAAGGGATCCTCATTTCTTCAAAAGGTCCAGTTTTTTAAGAATTAGCAAGACAATACCAATACTTCAGGAGATACATTTTGAGCTTGGATTTTTACCTTTGTTGAATAATGAGATTTTTATAAGTTGTCATCATAACCAACACTTAGTTCATGTTGTTGATCCAATGAACTATAAATCGTACCATTTAAAAATAATTCCTTCCACTTGCAAATTCAAAAGTTTATAAATCAGGGATCCCTGGGTGGCGCAGCGGTTTGGCGCCTGCCTTTGGCCCAGGGCGTGATCCTGGAGACCCGGGATCGAATCCCACATCGGGCTCCCTGCATAGAGCCCGCTTCTCTCTCTGCCTGTGTCTCTGCCTCTCTATCTCTGTGACTATCATGAATAAATAAATACAATCTTTAAAAAAAAAAAAAAAAAACAAAAGTTTATAAATCAAAACTTACCTGTGCATATGTTCTGTATGAAAACTGTTTTTTAAAGTTGGCTTTTCAGACTGTGCCTCTTCCTTTTTTTTTTTTTTCCCTTAAGATTTTATTTGTTTATTCATGAGAGAGACAGAAAGAGAGGCAGAGACATAGGCAGAAGGAGAAGCAGATTTTAGGACCTGGGATCACGACCTGAGCCAAAGGCAGATACACAACCACTGAGCCATGCAGGTGCCCTCAAACTGTGCCTATTCCTAATTTGAAATGTATTAAAAGTATGAAATATAATTTAGAGTTTTAGTTAAAGTAGCTATCACATATTTTTTTGTTCTCCTAAAATTATTTTAAGAAAGTATTTAATAATTTCCACTTTGAATTTGTTAAACCTTTTTACAAACTACTCATTTTATAAATATTTTACAAGAGGAATAATAGTTTCAGCATTAGGAGACTATTAAATTGTATACCACCATGGTGGAATTTTTAAATTCCTTAATTTATTGTGCTTTAAGTCACATTCATTTTACAGGTTATTGCATAATTATTTAAAAGCAGTGTTATTAAAATAGATGTAACCTCACATATGTTGATTTTATTTTTATTTATTTATTTTATTTTATTTTTTATTTATTTATATTTTTTACATATGTTGATTTTATTTATTTATTTATTTATTTATTTTTTGTTGATTTTAGATTAAATAATCTGAATCGTATATGTACAGTCAACCACAAAAGTATATGATAATGTTAGCTGTACCCCTGTTTCTTTCTATAACAGTTCCACATTTCCAGGTACAATTTTAAAATGCCAGTGGAATGCCTGGGTGGCACAGTTGATTAAGTGGCTGACTGTTGGTTTCTGCTCAGGTTGTGATTTTAGGGTCCTGAGATTAAGCCCTGCATCCGGCTCTGTACTCAGTGAGAAGTCGGAGGATTCTCTCACTCCCTCTTCCTCTGCCCCTCCCGCTGCTCATGCTTTCTCTTTCTAAAATAAATAAATCTTTTTTTTTTTAATGTCAAGAAGAGATAGTTTTCTTTTTTAGTTCTTGTAATGAATTACTTGACATGCTATGTAAAAATATAAATTTTTTTTCTAAGCCTGTTACAGATAAATTGTGAGTTTATGGAACTCAGTGTATCATACTTTCCTCAGTTGTAGAATTGATACATCATTACCTGATCTTTCCTTTCATCAAATTGGAAATCAGTTTGGAAATCAGTTTGCTTTTCTCATAAAATCATAATTAACAAACCATGACCTTAAGTTACAACTATTAGAAACAGCATATTACTTCTATAAAACTTATCACGCTGTATTTATTGAGTGCCACCATTATGGGATGCACTAAGGAAGTGTAAAATGTGGGCTGAGTCCCTAGTATAACCTAGTCAAGGAATATAGATACACAAAATCACTAAGACACTAATGAGTACTAAGTTGTAGAATACCAAGTAAAAAGATAGTAAAGTTTAGTGAAAAGATAGTAAGAGTTTAGATAGAAGGCATAGAGATTAGTCTGGCATAAGATGTAGGATAAAACAGGAAAACTAGAGGCAGTTTGTATAAAGAACAAATGAAATAGGATAATTATTTTCTGAAAACACCAACCCAGAGGGTTTCTGGACTTGATGATCCTAAACACAAAACACAGTAGAAGGGAGGTGGCTAGACTGAGAATAAGGGGAATAAGTGAGAGTCTGTATCTGGAATGGTGAGCTTTTCCCCAGCTTTCCCCTCTCTGGCATGAGGTATATGGCTCTGTATAACCTGTTTAAGGGATCCTTCTCTTTTTTTTTTTTTTTTAAGATTTTATTATTTATTCATGAGAGAGAGAGAGAGAGAGAGAGAGAGAAAGAGAGAGAGAGAGAGAGAGAGAGAGAGAGAGAGAAAACAGGCTCCATGCAGGGAATCTGATGTGGGACTCGATTCTGGGTCTCCAGGATCACACCCTGGGCTGAAGGCAGTGCTAAACCTCTGCCACCCGGGCTGCCCAAGAGATCCTTCTCTAAAAAAAAATAGATCATACCCCTCCCCCACCTGTTGACCCAGAGCAAAGGCGATAGATACTGATATTTGGTAGTTTCCTTTGAAAGGGTAGATGTGCTAACCAATATCCTTATAGTGGAGCTATGAGTTAATAAGTCTACCATAACAAGCTTCCAATTAATTTTTGAAATTTTATTTATTTTTTATTTTTTCCAATCAAATTTTAAAGAAACATACTTTAAAATATAACCAGAAAGCTAGAGGTTATGATACTTTTGAAGAAATTCTCCATCTGTAAATCCAAGATCTGTGTGTGAGTTTAAAAAACTAAAGATAAAGAATCAGGAACAGTGCAATAAACAGAATTAAATTCAGGGATTTAAAATTAATTCCCATAGAGATGTAAGAGCAAATGTTGCATCTTTGAAACAAGACTAAGAAACTATTTTAAAAAATGGAATACTTGGGAAAAGGGCAGGGGCTCTTGGGAATTAAAAGCATGACAGCATAAATAGAAAAATTAATAGAAGAATTGAAAGAGAAAGTTGAAATATCCCTGTATTGCAGAACAGAATGACAAAAGGACATATTAGTAAACAATAGGCAATAGGAGATAAAGAAATTAGAGTATTAGGTCAGAGGGTTAATATCTAAAAAGTAATAGGAAACAAGAGGGAGAAACAAAAAAATAATAAAAGAAAAATTCCCAGAACTGGAGGGTACTTGTTTTCTAGTGTGGAAAAAAAAAGAAAACATGACTGAAAAAAGATCAATACAAAGGCTTGTCTTGTGAATTTTAGAAAACCAAAAGATAGAAGATCCAAAAAGCTTTCAGAGTAGAAAAGAAAATAAGACACATACAGAGGAATGGGAGTCAGACTTCCCAATAGCAAAACAAAGAGAAGACAGTGATCCCTTCACAATTCTGAAGGGAAGTGATTTTTAGCCTAGAATTCTATATGTAGAATTCTAAATTGTTACTCAAGCAGGGACATTTTCAGACTTGTTAGCTCTCAAAAAAATTTACCTGTCAGGCACTTTTCTCAGGAAGTTATTGGAAGATGTGCTACCCTAAAGCAATAGAATAAACCAAGAAACAAGATTTTTTAGGATTCAGAAAATGGAAGCTCTTACATAAGAAAGAAGTGAAGAGAAATCTTAGGATGATAACTATGCCTTAGGCGTAGAGAGCAACTAATCCAAATCGGGGCAAGAGACAGAAGGTTCTGCTAGGAATGTTGGAGGAAGGGAAGGAAAGGAACTGATAAATCTAATATCTGATATAGTAGAACTTAAAAAAATAATATAAATGATATAAGAAAAATATTGATTCATGATAATAGAAAATCAATAAGTAATAAAGAAATAACATATGGAAGACATTGCTAGTTGCTTGCTCAATATCCATTTTTCTTTATGAACAGACCCTGACGTTCCCAGTGGCAATGTGACCAGTTACCCTGTTCCCTTATGAAGCTAGAGGTGGCCAAATGAAGTAGCTCTGGCCACAAGTCACTGGTAGGACTTACAAGAAAGCTTATTAAAGGAACCAGACTCACCTGGATGTGCCTTTTTAGTTTCTGCTTTTTGCTTTCCTCTAGTCTGGATCTGAGATATGCCTGAGGGGCAGAGGCCTGCCTTTGACCATTTTTTCACTCGAGGCATATATATATTTCATGTCTACTATATGCCAGATAGTATTCTCAATGCTGGGGATACCAGTGAACAAAATAGACAAAAATGACCAATATTCCTGTTCTCCTGTGGTTTACATTTCAATTGGGAGATATCCTTGAAAATGTTGATAAGTGAAATTTAGAGTATGTAAGAAAATGAAAACCGTTAAAGAAAAGCAAAGCAAGGGGGCAGCCTGGGTGGCTCAGCGGTTTAGCACCGCCTTCAGCCCAGGATGTGATTCTGGAGACACAGGATCGAGTCCCGTATCAGGCTCCTTGCAAGAAGCCTGCTTCTCCCTCTGCCTATGTCTCTGCCTCTCTCTCTCTCTCTCTCTCTCTCTCTTTCGGTGTCTTCCATGAATAAATAAATAAAATCTTAAAAAAAAAAAAAGAAAAGAAAAGCAGGAAAGATAGGGAGTTATGTGTGTGTGTGGAGGGGGGGTACATGATGGGCCTGACCAGTAAAGGCCTTACTGAAATATCTCATGATTAAGACATGAAGGAGTTAGCAATGGAAGATATCTTGAGGAGAGGGTTCCAAGTAGAGGGAATAGCAGATACAAAAGGCCTGAGATGGGAGTATGCCTGACACGTTTGAAGAACAGGAAAGAGTCAATGTGACTAGAGTGGAATGAGTAAGAAGAGTAGCAGGAATTGAAATCAGAGAGGAAAGTAGACACTAGTTATATAGGACTTTCTAGGCCTTTGATAGGACTTGGCTTTTATTCCAAGCGAGGTGGAAGACCCTTGAAAAGTTTTGAGCAGAGGAGTAACTTGTTCTAGTTCACTTTTCAATTGAGTATTATGATAGGAACAAATTGAAGAGAACGAAGATGAGATCAGGGAGATGGGTTGGAGGGTTGTTGTTATGGTCCAGGTGAATAATGGTGGCCTTGACTGGATGGTAGTGGTTGAGCAGTGCGAAGTGTCCAGATTTGGGGTATATTTTGAGTTTTGAGCCATCAGAATTTGCTGATGAATCAAATGTGGTAGACAGAAAAAATTTCTGTACAGCTATAAGAATGGAATTGCCATTTACTGAAATGGGGAAGACTCAGAAGTGACTTTTTTTTTTTTAGAAGTGACATTTTTGGACATCAGTGTTTGAAAGGCCATTAGATATTCAAGTGGAGAAGTCAAATAGTTGAGAGAAAAGTCTGGACTGGAGAGATAAATTTGGGAGGCAGCCACACAGAGGATATTAAAGCGAAGAGATTGATGAAGATCACCAAGGGAGTGAGTGTAGATACAGAACTAGAGGAAGCTAAAGCGCTGAGTCCTGGAATCCTCCGGCATTTGGGGATTGGAGATAGAGAAAGGGAGAGATAGAGCAAGAAGACTAAAGAATAGCCAGAGCACACTGGAGGTAGTGTTTATCCTGGAAACCAGGTTTCAAGAAGAAAGTGAAGTATTACTGTTAACATAAGAAGCCAGTAGCAAGATGCCTGAGATGGACCATTGGATGGAATAGCACGGAGATCATCAGTGACTTGGTAAAAGCAATTTCAGTAGATGGTGTGGACAGGAACCTGGTCAGAATATATTTAAGAGAAAGTGGGAGTAGAGAAATTAGGAATTAACAGCATAAGAAGGGGTTATGTTACAAAAGAAAATGGAGAAATAGGTCAGGAGCTTGAAGGAGAAGTGGAGTCAAAAGTTTTTACTTCTTTTTTAGATAGGAAAAATAACATCTATTTTTGTTGGTATGCTAATGGGAATGATCCAATAGAGAGAGGAATAACTGATGCATGGAAAAGGGAGAATTAATTACTGAGTAATGTTCACAGGAAGCCACTTAATAAGAGGGAGGGAATAGAAAGTAGGTGCCTGGTACCTGGTGATATCATGGACCTGTCTTATCTGTCATGGACTGCCTAACTGCAGATTTCTGGTTCTGTGAAGAAAACCAAACCCGTTCTAGTAAGTAATTATTTCCTTTTTTTGTTTGTTTGTTTCTGTTACATGCACCTGAATGCAATCCTAAGTGACAAAACATGCTTAGAAATGTGGGCATAGAACCAGAAGGTGCTACCGTAAGAGTTAAAAATGGTCTCATTTGCAAGTGAGATGAGAGGTTGTGGCAGGATTAACAGTGAACAGTTGTTTTAATTCTAGGTATTCTTCAATATTTTAACAATTTATACCTGTATTCCTTTAACTGAAATCTTTTTTAAACATGCCCAGAGAGTGCTTCTAAGAAGCAGATGTCAAGCTGCTATACTGGGGAGTGCCTGGCTGGCTCCAGTCAATAGAGCGTGTGATTCTTGATCTTGGGGTCACGAGTTTAAGCCTCATGCTGGGCATGATCTCTTTATGGATATCACTTAAAAAAATAAATAAAGGTTAAATAGAAGATGTACTAGGAATGCAGGAGATTATGGGGGGGGATGTGAAAGATGAAGGGGGAAGGGAGTAAAGTAGGTGGGAAGGGCCTTTTGACTGAGGTGCTGGTCTGAACTCTGTGAAGGGAGAAGCAATGAAAGAAGATTGGGCCGAAGGGGCCTCGGGCTGCAGAATGGTGCTAGGAAAGTTTCAGCCAGGCTAAATGGGGAGTCCCTGAGCCAAAGTTGCTCATTAGAGGAGCCCCCTGTTGAGCTAGCACACAACCATGCTCAGATATTGGCTGGTGGCCACCAGAGAAAGTGTAGCTTTTGTCAGTCACCTATGACACCGTTCCCAGCCTCCATTCCTCCTGAAGGAGCTCTGAGTGCTGCATGTCCGTGACCATTATACCCACAAAGATTTACATTAAAAATCAGAACATGTATCTCTATATTTGCACATATACAACATTGTGCCTGAGTAATCTTAATGTTCAGCCAGCCAATTTAATATCATGCCTTAATAAGTACTCTTTTTTTTTAGGCAAAAATTTAATTCTTTTCCAGGAAAAACAGAAAATTTACATTGTATCTTGATTACCTCAATCCAAAGTTTGATGATCTATGACAATTCACTGATACAGTAAATATTTATTCTTAAAAATACAGTAAGATGTGAACCCAGTTTTGGAACATGGTTATGACACAGAAAATTTTCAATCTTATAATAATGCATCTTTGTATCATCAATTAACATTTCCTTCCTGTTCTTTTCATAAGTGATTCTTTCTTCTTTTATTAATTTTTTTCATTTTAAAGCATTTCTTTAAAGAAACTTGTAATTTCCCTGCCTCCGCCCTTGGCATTCATGTCTAATAATGTTTTGGAAGCCTCAAGGTATTTTGCTCCAATGGGAGCTAGTTCAGGACTATGAATTTCCCTCATATATTCAGTTGTAGTTAATAGTAAATATATATAAAGCTAAATGAGTTCAAAATCTGAATAATCTGTCTCGTTGATTTTCATATTTAACAAAATAGAAATGTAGAAATACCAAACATTTATCAACTTTTTAAAGGGAAAGTAGTTTTACTACCGTAACTAACAAATGAGAAGACATTTAATGCATTACATTTATACTTATACTGGGATTTTATACAAATGCCTAAAATGTTTCAAATTTAGAACTTTATATTGGATGTACAAATCGGAATATACCAATTAGTTTAAAAGTTCATTTATAAACCAGGCATCTAAGGTTGGATTTGAGAACCTAACAACTGTATATTCATATTAAGTAGATATACTACTTAAATGATTATGAAATGAAAAGTAGTTATATCTATGCTGCTTATAAAATGGTGTTATATATAAAATATTCACAGTAGCTCTTCACAGTGAAATACCTGTCATTTGGTTGTCTCCTTGGTCTAAGTAGAAGCCTAGGTTGAATTGTGAGATCGCAGTTGCCACCGCATGCTAAATAAGTAAAACTCCTTATATCTGTATGCATCCTTCTGCCATAACAGACCCTACTCCTGCCTGAGGCCCAGTCTCTCTGCTTCTATGACTTTGACCTAGATCTACAGCTCTCAAACTCTGCAGTTAGGCATCCTGGGGACTGCAGTGAATTCACAGGAGTCCTGCAGGATATTTAAAAATTTCAAGAAAAACACAAGATTTCTGTCAGATACCACACAAACGAGTAGCTGTAGGTAATATAGGGTTTCAACATGAGCTTACACTATATTTCTTTTAAGGATGTCATAGCTCTATGAAGCTGGCTTTTCAGGATTTGCTGTGATAAAAAGTAGATACAAAGAACAGGAGCAAGTAGGAGGGTGTCCAATCTGATTTCAAGGTTTGAGAAGTTGTATAGGGCCCAACTTCCATTAGTTCACACATCCTATTGGTAAGTAATTGTAGTTATTTGGAATTATTTTTTTTCAATGTCTGTTATTATGTTTTCAAATGGCTACTAAGTTGTTGGGACATTCATACTTATTAAGCTGTTGGGATCTATTTATTCAATGGAACTGCAGTTACATTTGGCCTAGGTGCACCGTAAGATTCCTGAGACTTGTAGGGTGCCGTGAACTGAGAAAGTTTGGGAGCCCTTGGCCTAGACTTTGGATCCCACGCCCTCTGGCCTTCTCAGCATTCCACATGATTGTCATTTCTTTTATGTGTAGCATTATAGTGGAAAGCACAAACTGCTTTATTCTTCCTGGTATCAAATACTGGCTTTACTAACTGTGTGACCTTGGGAAGCTACTTCACCTCTCTGTGCCAGAGGTTATTTAACTATAAAGTGAAGATAAAAACTTATGCTTATTATAAGAAGTAAGTAAGTTAACATATATAGAGAGTGTTTAGTTTCTGGCACAGACCTATGTTTTAACTTACTGTCAACTGGATATTTCGAATCAACTTCATTTTTTTTAATTAAAAAATATTTTTATTGTGTTAAAACATAACATAAAATTTGCCATCTTAACCATTTTTAAGTATATAGCTCATTAATATTAAATATATTCATACTGTTGTGAAACAAATCTTCAAAACTTTTTCACCCTGAGAAACTCTAATATCCCTTAAACAACAAATCCCCTTTACCCCTCCTCTCAGCCTCTGGCAACCACCATTCTACTCTGCCTCTGTGAGTTTGATGATTTTAGATACCTCATATAAGTAGAATCATGCAGTATTTGTCTTTCAGTGACTGGCTTTTTTTACTCAGCATAATATCCTCATGGTTCCTCTATGTTGTGGCATGTGACAGGAATTCCTTCCTTTTTAAGACCACATTTTGTTTATCTATTTGTCCATTGTTGGACATTTGGGTAGCTTCCTTCTCCTGAATACTGTGAATAATGCTGCTATGAACATGGGGTAAAAATATCTCTCTTAAGATCTTGCTTTCACTCCTTTTGGATATGTGACCAAAGTTGGATTGTTGAATCAGATGATTGTTCTATTTTTAGTTTTTTGTGGAAACCCCATACTGTCTTCCATAGTAATTGTACCATTTTACAATCCTAGCCATGGTATACAGGGTTTCAATTTCTCTACATCCTCACTAGCACTTGTTTTATTTATTTATTTATTTTTGTTTGTTTGTTTGTTTTATAGTGGCTATCCTAATGGGTCCGAGGTGATATCTCATTGTGGTTTTGATTTGCATTTCTCTAATGATGAATGATGTTGAACATCATTTCCTTTGCTTTGTTGGCCATATCTTTGGAGAAATGCCTATTCAAGTGTTTTGCTTTTTTTTTTTTTTTAAGGGTTATCAGATTTTTTGTTATTGATTTATAGGACTTTAAAAAAATTTCTTCTGGATGTTAACCCCTTATCAGATGTATGATTTGCAAATATTTTCTCCCATTGTGTGGATTGCCTTTTTACTCTTTTGATTATGTTGTTTGATACACTAAAATCTTAAAGTTTGATGTAGTTCCATTTGCCTATTTTTGCTTTTGTTGTCTTTGCTTTTGGTATTATATTCAAGAAATCTTTGTCAAATCCAATGTCATGAAGCTGTTTCCCTGTGGTTTCTTCTAGGAATTTTATACTTTTGTGTCTAAGTGTAGATCTTTAATCCATTTTGGTATTTTTGTTTATAGTGTAAGAGTCCACCTTTGTTCTTTTTGCATGTGGATATCCAGTTATTCCCACACCATTTGTTAAACTGACTATCCCTTCCCCTTGAATGGTCTCAGCTGTCTTGTTGAAGATCACTTTGACCATGTTTGTGAGGGTTTATTTCTTTGCTCTCTGTTCTGTTCCATGGTCTATAGGTCTGTCTCTATGGCAGAATCACACTATTTAGATTACTGTGGCTTTATAATATGTTTTGAAATCAGGTAATGTGAGTCCTCTAACTTTATTCTTTTTAAAAATTGTTTTGGCTATTTGGGATCCCTGAGATTTCCAATTAGCTTTTAAATAAGTGCAACTCTTCTCTTTTTAAACAAATAACCACAAGTCTTAATCATCACTAGCACTACCAGGTCTTATCCCTTTCCTTCAAAAGCAAATTTCTCAAAAGAATTGTCTATTTGTCATCTCCTTTTCCTTATTGCTCACTCAGCATTCAGCCAGCTCCAGTTGTGCTTTTGTCCTGATTATTATGATGAAACAGTTGCCACAAGTTTGCAAAAAACTAAATGCAATAGACTTTTTTTTTTTTAGAGCATCATCTTAAATATAAAGGAGGATTTAACACTATTGACTACTCCCTTGTTTTTTGTTTTGTTTTAGAGAGAGACAGAGGGGAAGAGGGAGAGGAAGAGAGAATCTTAAACCCCTGATGCAGGGCTTAGTCTCACAACCCTGAGATCATGACCCTGAAATCATGACCTGAGCCAAAAAATCACAAGTTGGTTGGTTAACTGACTGAGCCATCCTTGTGTCCCACCACTCCCTTTTTCTTGAAGTGCTTTTTTCTGTTAATTCTCCTTACACTTAGTTTTTCCAATTTTCTTTCTACCTTTCTGGCATTCTTGGTCTTCTTTTCAGGCCTATACTCCTTTCCTGTGTCCTTGAGTGTTGGAGTTCCTCAATTCTAAGCCTTCTCCTCTTTCCTCTGAACTACTGAATTATCAGATTTATATCTATAGCTTTAGTGGCTGATTTATAGAGCTCAGACCTTTCCCCTTTGCTCCAAATCCATAAATCTAGCTGCCTACTTGGTGTCTCCCCTTGGGTACCTCAAAGATATTTCAAACACAGTGTGTGTGTGTGTGTGTGTGTGTGTGTGTGTGTGTATTAATTTTTTAATTTTTTAAAAGTAAACTTTATCCCCCATGTGGGGCTTCAACTCACAACACTGAGATCAAGAGTTCACATGCTCTACCAACTGAGCCAGCCAGGCACTCCTTTTTTTATTTTATTTTATTTTTTTTAAGATTTTATTTATTTAGAGACACAGCAGAGGGAGAAGCAGGCTCCATGCAGGGAGCCTGATGTGGACTTGAGGATCACACCCTGGGCCGAAGGTAGGCGTTAAACCGTTAAACCGCTGAGCCTCCCAGGGATTCCCCCCAGCCAGGCACTCGTAAACATAGTATCTTTAAAATGGAGCTCAGAGCACCTTACCTATTCCTCTTTTGCCATTCCAGTCTCAGTGAATGGCTCTGCCTTCCATCCACTTATAGAAACCAGAAATGTGGAAGTCACCTGTTTATCTTAGAGATTATCTTCTTCTTTACCTAACTCCCTCCACCACACACACATCTAACTAAACTCTTATTCCTACTGATTTTATCTCCTAAATCTCTCTCACATCTGCTGGAGGCCTTCCATCCCTTTGCTCATAACTTTAGTCAAAGCCACCTCACTTCATCTCTCTTCTAGGCTACTTAAACACTTCCTAATGTTTGTTCCTCATCAGTTTATCTTCCACACTGTCGCCAAAATGATTTTTTAGAGGCAAACTGGTCACTCTTCTGCTTAAAACCCTCCTATAACTCTGGAGAATAGATAGGAAACTGAAAACTGATTAACCAGGGCAGGGGTAAGGGAGCATGGGTGGGAGGGATACAGGAAATGGAACAAGACTTTTTTTTTTTTTTTTTTTTTTTAAGATTTATTCATAGAGCGCCTGGGTGGTTTACTCTGTTGGGCGTCTGCTTCAGCTAATAATCCTGGAGTCCTGGGATTGAGCCCCACGTTGGGCTCCCTGCTCAGCAGGGAGTCTGCTGCTACCTCTGTCCCTCACCCCGCTTGTGTTCTCTGTCTCACTCATACTCTATCTCTCAAATAAATAAAAAATATTTATTTAAAGATTTATTTATTTGACAGAGAGAATGGGGAGGGGGCACAGAGGAAGGAGTGAGAGAATCTCAAGCAGACTCCTCACTGAGCACAGAGTGTGACATGGGGCTCAATCTTAAAACACTGAGATCATGACCTGAGCTGAAATCATAAGTTGGGCTCTTAACCATCTGAACCACCAACAGTGCCCTAGGAACAAGACTTTTAACTGTTACCTCCATATAATTTGTTGTTTTCTTTTAGAAGTACATGAATAGGGGATCCTTGGGTGGCTCAGTGGTTTGGCGCCTGCCTTTGGCTTAGGCCGTGATCCTGAAAATCAGGGATCGAGTCCTACACTGGGCTCCCTGCATGGAGCCTGCTTCTCCCTCTGCCTCTCTCTCTCTCTCTTTCATGAATAAATAAATAAAATCTTTAAAAAAAAAGAAAAGAAGTACATGAATGTATTATCCATTCTAAAAATTAAATCAGTAAATTGAATTTTATTTCTTTTCAAAGATTTTGTTTATTTGAGAGAGAGAGAGAATGCATGAGGGAGAGAACATGTAGGAGGAGCAGCAGAGGGAGAAGGAGAAGCAGGCTCCCTGTGAACGAGAAGCTCCACGTGGGGCTCGATCCCAGGAGATCAGAACCTGAGCTGAAAGCAGATGCCCAATTGACTGAGCCACCCAAGCGCCCCCAGTAAATTGAATGTTAAAAATTGTAGCATCATACTACTCTTAAAGGCTAGATTGAACTCCTCCCAATCTATTTACCTTTTTAACTTTATCCCCTACTATACTCTCTTTTAAAAATTGGGGCACCTGGGTGGCTCAGTTGGTTAAGTGTGCTGGACTCTTGATTTTGGCTCAGGTCATGATCTCAGGGTGGTGAGATTGAACTCCAGGTTGGGCTCCATGCTGGGCGTGGAGTCTGCTTAAGATTCTCTCTCTCTTTCTCTGACTGCATGTTAAGGGTGTGTGTGTGTATGTGTGTGTTTAAATTAACTCAGGAAGTGCTCTTGTCAGTCTTTAAGAAGTGATGTTTATGCAAAATTTCCAAGCTTACTTTTCTGGAACATCTTCAAAGATTAATATTTCACAGACTCTGCCTTGGGAAATACCCTTTTAGATTTGAACTATATTAGCATTTTATTACAGAGAAGAAGCAGAATGTTTCAGGGGCAACTGCTATTCCTAGTCAAAGAGAATAGACAAAATGTTTTATTAAGATGGTAGATTTTAGATAAATTAAAGAAAATCAGGAGAATACTGGTGGGTTTGAAATCTGTTGGGTGAAGGTGAGCAATTAAAAATGGTAAATTCAAACTAAGGGAAATGAAAAAAGATGCAGTGATGATCTTTATTCCCAGTTTTAATATTTTAAAATAAAAAATAATTAGGGGCACCTGTCTGGCTCATTTGGCAGAACATGTGACTCTTGATCTCAGGGTTGTGAGTTCAAGCCTCATGCTGAGTGTGGAGCCTGTTTAAAATAAACAAATAAAGAATAAAAAATTTAAAATAATTAAAAAGACTCCTTATCACTGTAAACTGGCAGACAATAAAAACAGGTATATAGTAAAAAGTAAAAGTACCCCCCAACCCCAAGTTCATTCCCCTCTCCATGATAACCACTTTCAGCAGTTTGATTTATGTCCTTCCTCAATGCATTTTCAAACATTCTTCTGTGTTTATGTATGCATATACATTTGTTTTTAAGTAAGTGGAGGGACTCCTGGGTGGTTCAGTGGTTTAGCGCCTGCCTTTGGCCCAGGGCGTGATCCTGGAGTCCTGGGGTCAAGTCCCACATCGGGCTCCCTGCATGGAGCCTGCTTCTCCGAACTCTGCCTGTGTTGTATCTCTGCCTCTCTCTCTCTGTGTCTTTCATAAATAAATAAATAAAACCTTAAAAAAAAAAGTAAGTAGAATTACTCTGTACATATTGTTCTGTAACTTGCTTCACTTAACAGTGTATAACATATCTTTCAATATCTATATCTACTTCCTTATTTTTAGTAGGTGCATAATAATCCATAATTTGGATTTACCATGTTTTGAGTAATACTCTTTATAATAAGTAAGGAAGTTGGACATGGATGAACAATCTAATAATATTAAGGCAGTATAAGAGAAAAAGAGAATGTTGTTTTTTTTTTTAAGTAAGTGAAATTGCAGAGGAGAGGGACTCCAGTTTTCTATTTGATCCTTTTAGTAAGGAGCCACTATTGTAGTTCATTTTCAGTATGATTTAAATTCTGACTTCCTAGAAATGCATTTTGTGGCATAAAGGCATCTCTGTAAGACCATAAAATAAGAGATGTATTTGTGACTAGATATTTTAAGAGCTGCTTCTTTGTTTTTAAACAGCTTTATAGAAAAACACCGAAGACATATAAGAAGTTAAAAAAACCATCCATAATCCCAATTTTTGAAAACTCTATGAGGCTAAAAGTAAAAATTCATGCCTCTTGCTCCTAATTTCACCTCTTTGAGATACCTGGCATCAATGGTTTTGGGCATATTTTTTCTGACATTTTCTTGTATTTATACAGATAATTTCTGCATGCATATGTATATAATACACATATCACACTACTTTTTTTCCTTAAAAAATGAGATGATGCTATTCATGCAGGCCTGCAGCTTTTGGAAATTCTGCACCTCCCCCTCCAACTTCAACAATGTATCGTAGACTTGGGCAGAAAACTTCTGATTAAACTTATCTTTTATTGTATCTCCATTTGTTTCCTTCTACTAACAACATTCACAAAAACCAAACTCAGAAGCAGCTGATTTATTAACTAGCATGGCAATTTATTAATTTATAGTGTCAGATATATCTGGCATCATAGATTTTGTTCATTTGCTTGGGGGCATTCCCACCTGATAGCTGAATTACTCAAGAGACTATAGATAAGAATGTTGATTGGTGAGCTGAAAATTAGAACAAAGGCAAGGAGGTGTTCTTACAGGATATTTCTATCAAGCTACAGTAGCTCTCTGACTTGCCCTGGAGCTCTTTCTGTCTTGACAACTGGCATTAGTCATCACTTATTGCCCTGAACATCTAGAAACATACAGAACAGACTTCCTCCAGGCTCCTGATCTGAACTGTGCACTGCTCACCACTCCATTTAAGATACCTGACCAGGTCCTCAGTCATTACCCTTTCTTTATGTATTGAAAATGTTGATTAGAATTTGATGATCCCCCAAATCTGCTTGATGAAGATAGGAAAAACACGTTCACCTCCACAGCAGCTCATTTAGGAACCCTCTCCTCAGGTGAGCCTCTGTGGAAGTGACTCATATATGGAGCTTATGATCCTCAGTGTCTCCAGACATTGCCAGATGTCCCCTGGTGGCCAAAATCAGCCTCAGTTGAGAACCACTGGTTTAGAGGAAGAGTGGTTTAGAGTGAAGAAAGAGCTACAGAGAGGAAAACTGGATGGGATATAACATGGAGGTAAATGGAGAAATTAGAGTTAAGGATGTTAGTTTTCAGTGGTGTGAGAAAGAACATTGGATCTGTCCTATGTCTTGGTCTACTTTCCCACTAATTATGAGACTTTAAAAAAAAATAATAATTATGAGACCTTTGGTTAGTTGCTTTACCCTCCTGATTGTTAGTAAGTATGAAGCTTAAACTTGTTACTATTATTTTTTTAACTTTTATACTTATTAGGTATCAGAGTTGTACTAGCATTTTACAGACATTATAATGCATATAAAAGTCCTCTGTAAATTATAAAATTTTGTACAAAAGTGCTGTGCTATCTGATATGATTTCCTGTTCACTTTTCACCACTGCTTTTATCTCTTTTGATCTTTAAAACTACTGACAAATAGGGGAATCCCTGGGTAGCTCAGCGGTTTGACACCTGCCTTCGGCCCAGGGCATGATCCTGGAGTCCTGGGATCGAGTCCCACATTGGGCTCCCTGCATGGAGCCTGCTTCTCCCTCTGCCTGTGTCTCTGCCTCTCTCTCTCTGTGTCTCTCATTAATAAATAAATAAAATCTTTAAAAAATAAAATAAAACTACTGACAGATTTATTTTTGACTTGTTTTGTGTGTGTGAATTTCACCATGATTATAAATATTTTCTAGGAATCATCACTTTATGTAATATACATAAACATAAAAGAGGTGGCTTGAAAATTACATTAGGGAATAAAAAGTAGCATTACTCATAGTAAGTGAGAAAATGAGATTTCTTATATTGAAATAGACCTAGCAGGGCAAATTTCTAGGCATGTATCTATTCCATATATTGAGTAACACCATACAAATCTTTGGGAAACCCCATTGTTAACACTTCTCCGTCCAGAAAAATGCCTATTTATTTCTTGTCCTTTTGTTTCTTGTCCTTAAATCAGTTCCCTCTGGAGAGTCCATTAAATTTTTTTCTTCCTTGTCTTAACTGCATTCACTTTTGTTTCTCTACTTTAATGGATTAGTCAGGCATGATTTCCTTCTATACTCAAATGTTTGCTGAAAGAAGGAATAAATTACAGAAGACATGTTATCTTTCTTTTAGCAGGTTATCTACTAAAATGATCAGTGACACTACTCTTCGTTAAAGATTTCCACAATGTAAAATTGTTTGACTATCTATAGCTCTCAGTTTCTCCAGAATTAATCCCATGGATTGGATTGGGGACAGAATTGAGTGAGGTGTTGTGTACCATTGTGATGTAAATTCACTGGACCTCCATGAGAGTGGCTCTATAATACCTTAAATATTTGCTTCAGCCCTGGAATTCACTCCAGTGGCCCTAATACTTTATTGCCTCTCTAAATTGTAGTGTTTAGGTCCTGCTGTCTCCCACCTATCTGCTAATGATTTTGGGTACTGCTAATGATTTTTAGTACTGACCTTGTATACCTTTACTTATCATTTTTTTCCTCAGATGTGATAATAATCACATGGATTTGGGGAGAGTTTTCTTAACCAATGAGAATATTGAAGTCAGTGGGATTGTTTTTGATCACTATTATAAAACACCTCATCCACAATTATTGCACCAGTTCTTCTTGAATACTTGAGACCAAGTGTGAGACCCACTCTTCTCTGTGGGTATTAAACTCTCTCTTCTAGGAAGCAACTATTAATCATAACCAAACCTCCATGTCTCTCTGAAATGAGGTCTTCTCCTGTATTCTTTATATACTCTACTAACATGTGTCTTCCTTATTCACCATTGTATCCCCTCATATAGTTGCATTATATGGGAGGCACTCACGTCTTTTGACCTAGTGAATGAAATGAAACTCAGGTTCTTGTGGTTGTTTATGTTTTGTTTGGATTAATAGTATCATCTGATATAATTTTCTTTTTCTTTTCCCAGTGCCATTTCACCTCCAATTAAATACTGAAACTAAGGTTAGGAGAAATCACTCGAAGGGCCATCTGAAGATTGTGGGAATCATTTGTCACTTTTTAAAAGAGAAAGCCTCTTTGGTATGAGCTTATTGGAGAAAATGAGAAGGAGAGATGATAAAGGCAATGGAAAGAAACATGTACAAAGCAGAAATAATAAGAAATATACTTCCTGTCTACGAGGCCATCTGAGAAAAGAAGTTTTCATTCTTATTTTGCCCTAGTCATGTTCTGCACAAAGAACAACGTTAAAATTGGAACAATTTTGGGAAATCTCATGGGCCTTCCATTGATTGTTCCTGTGGATCTATTTTCAAGCTCAGATCTGCTCTGTAGTGGCTTTCCTTTACTTCTCTCGTCTTTTTCATTTTCTGACCTGTCAGAATTCTCCAATTCCTTGCAGTAAGATAGAACAATATCTTTTTTTTTTTAAAGATTTTAATTATTTATTCATGAGAGACACAGAGAGAAAGAGGCAGAAACACAAGCAGAGGGAGAAGAAGCAGGCTCCATGCAGGAAGCCAGACGCAGGACTTGATCCTGGGACCCCTGGATCACGCCCTGAGCCAAAGGCAGACGCCCAACCACTGAGCCACCTGGGCGTCCCAAGATAGGACAATATCTTAGTGTCCCTTTTCCTTCTTGTTCTGCCGAATCTTATGTAGGCCATTTTTATTTTAGAGAGTTTAAAAGCAAACCTTTTGGGGAAACAGGTGGAAACACTTTCCTGTCTGAACCTGAATATTCTTTTCCTGAACTTCAGACAAATTTTTCCTGATTCTGGTTATCTCCGTTATTATATCCAGGACTATCTTTGGCACCGGTATTTGGAAACTTTATGCTTTCCCACAGGTTGTTTTATAAAAATGTTAATTAGCTTATTAATTTATCTATATCTTCTTATTTCAAAATCTAGTGTCAGAGATACCTCTAGGCCACAAGACATTTAGAGATCTATAATGATGCACATAGCTTGATCCTAATGAGTACCCAGACTAACTCAATAAGGGTGCTAACGTGACCTTTTAACACCTCTACAGATTGGAATGCTTCAAACCTCAGACCATGGGCCTCTTTCTCTTTCAACTTTTATTGATTGATTGAGTGAAATTTTTTTTTTCCTCATGGCTCTAGAGAGTAGAATTCCAAGATCAGTGTGCTGTCAGGGTTGCATTCTGTTAAGGCCCCTCACCCTGGCTTAAAGACAGCAGTCTTCTTACTATATCATTATATGGCCTTTCCTCTGTTTGTGGACATGGAGGGAGAGAGAGAGGGAGAAAGAGCGAACTTCTGTTTTCTCTTCCTCCTCTTATGAGAATATGAGTCAGAGTGGATTGTGGCCCTAACCATATGACCTCTCTAACTCATTTTTTAAGGACCGCTTATCCAGTTCCATGACTTTAAACACTACCTTTATATTCTTGATGACTCCTAAATATATATCTCCAGCCCTTACATCACCCTAAGCTTCAGACTCATTTCTAATTGTCTACTCAATATCTCTACTCATATGTCCGTAGACACGATAAACTAACATGTTCAAAACCAAACTTTTGATCCCTCCTAAATATGTATTTCTTTGAGTCTTGCCTATCTCATTAAATCCATTTGCTCAGCCCAGATATTTTTGAGTTTTTCTCTTGTATGCCATATCCAATCCTTCTGCAGGTCCTGGTTGATTCCCTCTAAAATATGTCTCAAATCTGTCCACATATCATTTCCTCTAGCATTGCCATTCTATCCAAGCCATCATCATCTCTCACCTGGACCACTGCAATAGCCTCCTAATAGTCTCCTAGCTTCTACTTTTGCCCATACCCCTCTTTAAAACATAAATTAGATTATAATTCTCTGCTGCTTAAAATCCAGTAATTTCTCATCAACCTAACCTGGCCCTAGAGCTACCTCTTTGATTTCATCCTCTATGAATATATATCACTGTCACTCATTTCCCCTTAGCTACTTTGCCCTGGCTTTCTTCAGTCATTCCAGGCACATTCTGACCTTAGAGTTTTTGCATTTGCAGTTCTCTGCCTCGATTCCCTTTCTCCAAATAATACTATGATTTGTTCAATCATAGTACTCAAATCATAGTACTCAAATGTCATTTCCTTAGAGAGGTCTTTTTTTTTTTTTCTTTATTAGTCATTCTAAAAACAGCATTCTCCTAAAATCCCCATCCTTACTGTGCTTTATTTTTCTCTGTAGTTCTTATTGCCATCTGACATTATACCAAAATTCTTTACCTGTAGCTTGTGTCTACATGAGAATGCAAGCTCCCTGAGGTGAGGGAGGGCAAGGGCTTTGTTATGTTCACTGCTGTTGTCTTCAGTACCTAGAATAGGGCCTGGCTTTTACAAAATACTAAATATATATTTGTGGAATGAGTGAATTGAATATAAGGATAAGTGGCTGCACGTATCCTTTGAACAAAGATTCTGAAGGAATGCTGAAACTCAGTGGGCAGGATTCACAGTTCCCAAATCACTGCTCCTATCTCCATGTGGTATCTACTGCAGCACGCATGCTTTCTTTCTTACTGTACCTTGACACTTACCCTTCGAATCCTTTCTAGCTTAAGTCCACCTTTTACTTACTCTCACAGGTTGCACTTTATATCTCCATCCCACAAGACTGGTCTTTTAGAATTACCTTTCTGAGATAGCAAATGCTCAAACATAGAAACAGCAGTTACTATTAGGAGATGAGGGTTAGTTCATGATGCTGGTGCCTAAGAGCAGAAAATAAGGAACAAGAAATTTGGGACTTGGACAAATTAAATTCTGCAGTTCTGGAGGAACTTGCACATATCTTGGAAACAATATCCTTATGAAATCATAGCAATTGGGAAAGGTGACAAAAGGATAGTACTGGTGACAACTAACCTGGAGTCTAGTGTACCCTATTTAGTATTGAGTCCAGTCTGGGCACAAGATTTTTAGAAAGACAAAAATAGGTGTTCAGAGATGGCAAATAGTATAGTGAATACACATCATATGAGTATTGGTCGAATAATAAAAATTGCAAACATATACTATGTGCTAGGCATTCTAAATACTGTTTGTAAAAAGTTATTTAATGCTCATCCTATGAGGTAGATGTTACTCTATCTTTTTGGATGAGGAAATGAAGTTACAGAGAAGTTAAGTAACTCCACAAGGTCCCATAGCTAGTAAGAGGTAGAACCAATGCTGATTTCATTCCGATTTCAGAGTCCATGCTTAACACTATCTTTTAATATTTTAATATATGCTATTGAAAAATTCAGGTTATTATGGAAGTTCTTGGAAGGCAGTATTTTTACCTCAGCTCAAGTGTCACCATCTCCCTATTCGATATCCCTAGTCTCCCCAGTATGTACTCCTATAATAGGACCAGCAATAGCACTTTATTACACTTATTTGCTTGTATCTCTGCCTCTCTCAACCTGCCTTTAACCTATTTTGAGGACAATATTTTATTCTCTTTTGAGCCATTAAACTTAGTTTAGTGCTTGCCATATAATCAACATTCAGTTTTTGTTGAATGAAAAAAAAATGAATGAATGATCTCTAAATCAATTAGTAAGATAATGAACTCCTAATCACTGGATGTATTCAAGCACGGACTGAATACTTGAGGGATGCTTGAAGGGATGCTGCAGAAGGAACTTCCACATTTGTGGAAGATTAGACTAAGTTTCTATCTGACCATGAATAATCTGATCCTATAATGAGTTAAATTATGATTTTTTTTCTTCGAACATTTCATTAGCACCTAGTGTATGCCTGGTATTGTTTTAGACATGAAGAAACAAAGACAAAAGTGTCCTAGCCAGTATCCATAAAGAGCTGGTAGTCAGTGGATAATTAAGAAAAGAGATGCTCAAGATTATAGATGTAAAGTTTTAGTAGATAAAAATAAATAGAAAAGGAACAGATCTTAGACATGTTTTGAATAAATGGGGGAGGGAGAAAAAAGCTGTGACATAGGGGGGAACTAGGTATGAAAGATGACCCTAAAACTGCCTGCCTGAGAAGGGAGAATTTAGAAGTAAAGACCATGTGCTATGTTATGGGGGAATTCCCCAAAGGGAAATATCAGTGTTAGCCATCAAAGTGTATTGCAGGGCTGGATGTAATTCAGTAGGGATTAATTTGTGAATATTTTGAAATTCTTGGAACAAATGTTCTTATTAGTTTCCCAAATGAATAAAAATGATCACATCTTCATGCCGTCTGCCTCCTTTAGGGGCATTGACATTAAATGGACAATCTATTAAGTCATGTGGGACGCTTCAGTTTCTTTTCCTATTCATATGCCTGGAATCTGTTGTGCAGTGGGGAAGTAATAGTCTTTCTTTATATTAACCTGGTCCCTCTTGCTGCTCATCCTTCACACATGTCTAAATATGTCTTGACACAGAATCATCCTTTCTAGCTGGGACATGATGCCTAGGTAGGTGGGGAATTCCCCTGTTTTGTTTAAAATCATAGTTGTCTTTGAGTTTGGCTAGCATGTTGATAATTAGTTTACTGACAATTGGTTTTTTTTCTTTTTATACCATATGCTATTGCATGATTCATCTGCCTTGAGTCTGTTGCCTTGAAGGTGAAACAATTTCTTCCAATGTTGATATTTCATAATCTCATAGATAACAAGCATACGCATATGCATAGTCCTTTCAGAAGTTTTAAACATTTGGAGATGAATGAATTATGTTGCCACAAATGGAAAGGAGCAGTATAACATCATAATGGTGATATCCAGTCATCTTTTTTTGGGTGGTTGGATGAATACTGGTATTGGTAAAGCCCAGCTATTTTACTATGTATCTCTTTTTGAGAAATTGTTTGTGGTATGTATTATTTATTTATGAATTTTATAGTTTGACATTTTACTTTAGTTGCCTAGATTTACATGTATTTTAATATTTTTAAACTGACAAGATCTTTGTTTGTAGAAGTGGGGTTTAAATTCCAAATAAATTGTAGCGTTCACTGTTTATAGTCTAATGTAGCATTTTTTTATATTTGATGTATAGCAAACCTTCAGAAATCTCTTAATTTGACATAAATAGTAATCTTTCGAAATACTTTAATAAAACATAGTACATTTCTGAATGCAATGCAAAACAGTTACTTCTACATGGGTGCTTTCTAAGTGTTTTGATGATTAGACTACTAATAATCATGGACTAAATTCAGTTTCTGCACAAAGCTTTATTCAGTGCATTTATTGTGTTGCATCATTTAGTCACCTGTATCTTTTTACTCAGAATGGCAGTGATTGTTTCTGATGAAGAAAAACTCTTTATAATTTCATGGTGTAGATGCCTATGTATATATATCTTTATAATTTATATATTTGAAGAGAGACTTTTTTTTAAAGACTCTAATTCTCAGTATATCTCCTCTCCCCCTCTGATCCCTTTACCTGGTTTTAGCTCCTCTTTGGTTCAGGTGTGCTGGTGTCCTTAAGCCTCTCTGGGCCACAGCTGGAGAAAGTGGTGATTGACAGAAGCCTGGTGGGGAAGCTCATCTCTGACTCCATCAGTGATGGTAATTACCCCCATGTGCAAATCAATTGCCTACATAAACAGTGGGGCAGGAGAAATAGTGTGTCAACAGGTACACTAATTATTACCACTGGGGACTTCCAAACACAAGTAATCGCTTATAATAGCATAGTTACAACCCCTGGGACCAATACAGGTTTTGACTAATATTTAATACCAAAATTGTGTCAAGCACTGGGCTCATATTCTGAGTATTTTTCACTTTTTCATTTAAAAAATGTGAACATATTTTCAAAACAGGGTGGGGTTTTTGTGTGTGTTCTTTCAAAATTAATCCCCTATTGACATTTCAAATATTTTTCACTTTCAAATGAATTTTGAATGAATGACCCAAACATGTCAATACAGGCACCAATAAAAAAAAAAAATCTGTAATTTGCTAGTAGGAAGATCCTTTGTTACCAAAATCTATGAATACTAACTTTTGAGAAAATTTAGGCAATATTTCTAAATATCAAAAACCAATGCCAAATATACTAGATGAAGCTGGATCCTTTTAAGTGTACCATAATCAGTATATAATTGCTACAAAGCACATATCAAGGGGTACCTGGGTGGTATAGTTGGTAGGATGGCTAACTTTAGGTTTCAGCTTGGGTTGTGAGTTCAAGGTCAGACATCAAGCCCGGTGTCAAGCCCTGTGTTGAGCTCCATGCTCGGCACAGAGTCAGAGTTAGCTTGGATTTCTCTCTTCTTCTCCCTTTGTCCCTCTCCCACCCTCACCCTCCCGTGCACATGTGGGTATGCACTCTCTCCCTTCCTCAAATAAATAACTCTTTAAAAAAACACATGAAAAAATATTTTAAACCAGTTATTAAAAAGGTAGGATACTGACATTTATTGAGCCCTAAAAGGCTCTAAGATCCATGTCAACCTACTTATTTAATCAAAAATAGCGTTATATGGTATAGTTATTTCTATTTTATAAATAAAGAAATTGAAGCTAAGACACTAAGGAACATGCCCGCAAATGAGATACTAAGGGAACAGCTTGAAAATAACACAACTGAGATTGTAACCCAGGTTCTAGCTGCAGAGCCCATTTTCTTTCTGCTATACTGTGCTGATTCCTGAGGTTTTTAAGGTCATATTCTTTTATTGAAGGTAAAAAGGTTTAAGAAACAAGTGGCATTATCATTAGTGATTGAAAATTCTCTTTATCCTAACTGAATAATCAAAACAAAGTGTGATCTAGTGGACAGAGGTGAGAATACAGAAACCTTCCTGTGCTCTGCCATGTGCTCTCACTAGCTACCTCTGAATAAATTGGACACAATTTCATCCTCCTCCAGAAAAGCACTTTGCAGGATGGCTATAATTAGCAACATTCATGACAATAATAAGCTGGGGGTGGGATTGTAAGTATGCCATTTCTTCTTCCTTACAGGAACATGGTGTCAAGGAAGCTTCCTATGGAAGAGTTTCCGTTTTCATATGTGTAATAATTGACCCCTCTATTCACACTGCAAATAAAATAGTGGCTGTGATGATTTTGTCATGTTGATGCTCCTCTCTAAGAATTAAAAGGAGATTTCCAACACTATTCATGTCTTTGAGATATCTCTTTTTACTTGTTTCTTTTATTTATACCCAAAATAATACACTCTCATGAGACCATGATAACAATGTGATTTCTTGGCAGTTCTCCAGATTCTCCTGTAATTGTGTAGATATACTCTTGGTTGCTGCTTGCATAGCCAGGGGTATGGAAGTAAAGAAAAATATATGAAACATACAAAAATTTCTTTATGGTAGGAGCAATATAAAACATTTCTCAAATTCCTATTATACTAAGTTTTTATCAATAATATTTATAACATTAATAGCCCTTTATGTAACTCATGAATTTTAATTGTCTACCTACTTGTGTGCATTAGAAATAAAGCTGTAGAAATATTTTTGCTAATCTTCATTACTAGATATTAACTTCTGTTATGTGTGCATATTGAGCGTAATACCCTTTATTTCATTCAGCTTGTATTCATTGATGAAAGAAGGTTCATTGATGAGAAATTTAAAAATATAAAACATACAGGGATGCCTGGATGACTTGTCAGTTAAGCATCTGACTTTTGCTTGGGTCATGATCTCAGAGTCTTGGGTTGGAGCCCTGTGTTGGGCTCCCCGCTTAGTGGGGAGTCTGCTTCTCTCTCTTCCCTCTCCCCGCCCCCTGCTTGTGTGCATGTGCACTCACAAATGAATGAATGAATGAATGAAATGAAATTGGTGGAAAACATTGATCTGTATTCCCTAAAAAATGAATTTATTCTCAGGTGGTTTATATCATGTAAACACAGGATTAAAGGCTAAGTACAAATAAAAGTAAATCTTTACATTCAGATATGAAATAATCTTTAATAAATAATCTTTAATTTATGCTTTTCTAGCTCTACTTCCAAATGTAGCTTACTTGGTTATTGTCCCCAAACATCAGTGTATCATAAAATGGTCTTAGGAAAAAAGGAAAAAGTATCAAATCCATGCATGACTAAATTTATGATTATTGTTTCTGATATCTTTAATATCCTTGTAAAATAATGATATTTAGGAGACTAGTTATTTCAATTGTTATTTATCTTATGAGAATAACTTTTCGTAATATTTTGGTGAAAACATTTCTCAATTCATTATTATTTTATTCTAATTTAGTATTTTATGATATCAAATCTGTATTTGTTTTTTAGCTCTTCTCACAGACAGTTTCATCATCTTATCATTTTTGGCACAAAACAAACTATGTTTTATTCAGTTTGCCAAGAAGATGGGTTCTCCTGATACAAACAAAAGATTGGAAAAACTCTCAGCCTTGGATTATAAGGTAGAGATTTCAATTTATAGAGTTGTATTATTAATTATTAAGGCATACTAGAGTATCACATTGATTGATATTATACTCATTATTCTTGAATATTTCTAGATTTCAGACAAACCAGAGTTAATTGTTTGATTATGGTTGTTTCAATGGAAATATTGGCTTTCCCACCTTTTCTTGTTTATTCTCATCATGAGAGTCTAATAATGGCATGTTTGGAGCAATTTATGTAGTATTTATGGAAATCAAAGATAGATAATAAAGACAAGTCACACATTTGAAAATGGTTTTCTTGCTAAGGGCAGTATATATACTATTCTCATTTTTCTCTAAGACCTCATATCACCTAGGCAAAGATAGCTTGGCTATCCTTCTGGCTTCCGTTTCACAAGAAAAGAAAGAAGAAAGAAGGCACTTCCAGAGGTTAATAAAAAAGTGTAATAAACAAGGAGTGGGAAGACCCCTCACCCCCCACATACACATATACCCAACTATAACTAGAGAAAAATGCAAAACAAAATCTCCTTCATATGTTAGTATCTCTCCCTTCACTAACTCCAGGTAATTTGTTTCCTTGTATCAGGGATTTTACATCTGTTAAGGCAGGATTTTTATTTTAAATGATGTGTTTCATATAAGTTTTGCCACATTACATTTTAACTGCTTGGAAGGCACACACTCTGCTAGGATGAGTATCTAATACATTTTCCAGGCTGTTTCAGTTCAAGGCCTCTTTTCAGCAATGACTTGTGTTTGCAAGATTGATCCAGCCTCTGTGACGTGGATTTGAGACAGTTCACTGTTCACTGGGAACAGAGCTGATATACAGCTTCCTTAAAAAAGATGCACACTTATGCCATACCCAGAGTATCTATCCATAATACGGGCAAAGATTTTTAGAAGTCAGCTTTGTGGCTTGAAACTTTGTGTGTGTTTCTGAAAAAGTAGTATTCAGGCTAACCTTTTGCCCTTTGGGATTATTTCTTATTGTGATTGAGGTGGTAGTGGTATGGGGAGGATTTAAATTTATTTGGTAGAAACATCTAGTCTTGTAAAAAGATTTTCAACATGGGATAAAGTATATTAAATGAGTTTTTCATTCTGGTAATAAACTGTAATTTGGTTCTATTTGCCAACTTTGTGGAGCTTCCATTACATTTTGTATAATATTGATTTTCTTTAATTGAAGTCAGTGGTACTCCTATTATATTTTGATTAGTAAAAAAAACTGATCTTAACATTCTTAATGGGATATTATCTTCCAGGTTGGCTAGCTGTAGATTTATTTGAAATGTTGCTTATTTACAAATACTGGTCTTTAAAATACACCAATATGTAAAAGGTAAATAAATTAATGAAATGCTCCAATATGCAGTAACTCAAACTTTTTATGTTTTCAATGCTATGATGTCAAATTTTATATGATGTTTTTTCAACTTAGGTATAATGGATAGCTTAATAGTCTTCTTAGCTGAAGGATAGTAGCTGCCCATTAATGAGATCAGAGGGGGAACTGTCAGAATGTCATCTTTTCTTACAAGAAGATTTGAAAAATAGACTTACTATATGGACTCTTCACTTTAAAAGAATTGTTTATTCTTTCTGCCTTTGGGTTTGAGAACAGGGGCACTCTACATCATTTCTATACATTGGAGAAGTGACCTACTTCCCTTTGGAAAAGCCCAAGGATTCCTTTCTGGTTCAGTATTTAAAATATAGGTATTTAAAAACTTAGTAAAAACTGCCATTTGTCTTTTGGAAGGATAATTTAAGAAACTTGTTCACTTTACTTGCCCTGTTGACCATCATGATAGAATACTAATGCCATTAAAAACTCACAGGAAATAGGAAATTTCAGTTAACATGCATGGTTTGCACTACGAGGAATGAAAGTGTCAGTCTCTTAACTATTTTCTCATCTAGAAATTCGTAAGTAACATGTTGACATGGCAATAGGACATCAAATAGTGTATATTTATTTGTAAGGACTTAGCAATTCCATTATGGTACTTATCTCAAGATAAGTAGTTAAAATAGTGATATTGGGAGCATAAATATGAGAATTTGCACTTCAAAGCCTAAAGTACATCTGTGTTGTCTGTCATTGCCCATTTGGATTTTAAAACAAAGAAATAGTGTAGAATATTATAATTCTGCTTTTCTTTACAGCTGTAGCATAATTTAATTCTTTCAGAATGAAATAATTTTGGCAAAGAAAATTGCAGGGTAAATATCAAAAACGACTGACCTTTAACAAGTTTTCCAGTCTACATTTTAAAAATCCAATTCAATTTATTTAACAGGGAAGGGACAGTGCAAGGAGTTAAATGTTTACCATGAGAGAACAACACTGGTAATTACTTTGATTTCAGTTCCTTTTGATGTGCATTCAGAGGATGAAGAGGTCAATAATATTATGGCCATGCAAATAGAAAAGGGTTCCTTTTGACCATATTAAAAAAAAATAGCAGAGGATTATTAAAGCATTAACCTTGATTTTAATGGCCTTGGTTGAGTGGTGAGATCACAATTTGGATGAGCCTGATTATTTACTAAATACAATACATAAATGCAACGGGTTCTTAACACCCATTGCACTCTGGCATTATCGCATTACTGCCATCCTTTGTTGCCTTGCAGACAGGAATATGAAAGCAATCTGTCATGTAGTGAGACTGGCTCCAGAAGCATTTCTCTGATAAGAAGACCCCCTGCCCTTTGCTAGTGTCTGGTCCAGTAGGCTTAGCCATGCGCTTAATCCCCAGAAAGTGGTTCGATTATTGCTGACCAGCAATGGCAAGATAGTTTTTTTTTTCTTCCAAGCTATCAACCTTCCATTAATTCCTTAAGCAGAAATACGGTGCAATCTATATTTCCTTGGCATGTGTCACCCAGATGGTGCCGTGCTTATGTTTTCAAATAACCATGTTCCAAAATAACATAGTTTGAATAATAAATTCTACAAATCCTTCCTAAGAAAGAGAAGCATAATTCTCAGAAGCTGCATAAACTTTTACGCATGATGCTATGGCTTATCCCTTTATGCAGAATATATGTGTATATGTCTCATATATTCTTTAAAGTGATATTTCCTCAAGTTGTTTTTCCTTTTATTGTTGTCAGTCATTGTTAAAGTGTTATGTCTTAAACAGTAGTGAGATACTCTTGGTCAGCAGTACTGAACTTGTCATTTAATATAGCTGGTCTTAAATCCTATGTGTAGGTCGATGCTGTCAAGCAGCCATGACTGTACATTTTGGTATTGATTGGGATTGCTACAGCCAATTCCTCCCTAACTCACATTTCTCCTTTTCCTTTCCTCTGCTAAAAATGGGGAGAATTTTGAACATATGTCTTTTTTATATATGTGTCAAAAGAATTTGGTAAATTCTGACACCTCCTTAAGCACATGTTTAACATGCATATTTACTTGCATTTATCTACATTTACAGATGCTTTAATTTTTGTAATACTGTGAGGATTTTGCATTAAAAAATGATTCTCATATGCTTTTTTTCCTTGATAATTAGATTTCCTATTACGAGATACCAGGCCCAGTAAACAGAACAACAGAGCGTCGTCTAGCTATCAATTGTGTTCAGGATATAGTTGTCTGCTGGTGGCCATTGGTCAGTGATGATGCTTGGCCTTGGGCCCCCATTTCTCCAGAGAAGGACAGAGCCAATCTGCTGCTCCTAGGTTATGCTCAAGGAAGACTGGAGGTAAATATAAAGCAAATATATACATTTTGTTGAAGAGCAAATAAAATAGGATTATTAGTTTTTCTATTCTGAAATAAGGATGAATACTTTGTTAAGCCTAGAATTTATTTTTCTAAATTCTCAAAGAAAGAAATTATGAATAAAGTGGGGGTTCTTAAAAGTATCATATCTATAGGGTAAACAGAGAATTCCAGGGCTGGCCTGAATCTCACAATGATTAAGAACACAGCCTTCTGGGTTCAAATCCTAGCTATGCCACTACCTAGCTCTCTGTCCTTGAGCAAGGTATTAACCTCTGTGCACTGTGCTTTCATTATTTGAAAAATAGAGTTAATGAAGATAAGTATGTTAATATATGCATTTAGAGCAATACCTACATATAGTAAACTCTCAAATATGGACCACTGTTGTGATTCTTATTATCGTTATTAGTACTGTCATTATTGTTTGCCCATAATTTCCAGCCTGCCAAAGCTATATTATCAATCACCTTCTTTATACTTCAGTCATTGAATCAGCAGTCAAGTGCTTATTTTGTGGAAGACTGTGGTGCCAAACCATGGCTGAGGCAAGAATTTATAAGGATGGCTGTAGAGCAATGGCCTTCTCAGTCTAGAATTGTGCCTCAAACAGGAACAAGGGTTAATCTAGGAGGCAATGACAGTAGTTCACTCCACCTATTCCTGACAGTGGTTCCAACATCATTCATTATGTTGTAATTTCACCTTGGACCAGTACTTTGAGTATGGAATTCTGTTTTTATAATTTAAAACAAAAGCAACCTTCCTGTTTCTTCAAGTTTTTGCCTGAGTAAAATATAGATAGTCCCAGATTATACATGGTTTGACTTAGGATTTTTGACTTTGCCATGATGTGGAGGCAGTACATGTTCAGTAGAAGCCATACTTTAGAATTTTGATCTTTTTCAAAGAACAAAAGATCTTCTTCGTCTATGATAGGTGATAGGATACTTTCCCATGATGCTGGGCAGTGGCAGTCAGCCACAACTTCCAGTTAGCCAGGCAATCATGAAGATAAACAACCGATACCCTTATAACCATTCTGTACGCATACAATCATTCTGATTTTTGTTTTCAGTACACTATTTGATAAATTGTATGAGATATTCAGTAATTTATTATAAAATAGGCTTTGTGTTAAGTGATTTTGCCCAACTAGTATAGGCTAATTTAAATTTCCGAGCATGTTTAAGCTAGGTGAGGCTAAGCTGTGATGTCCGGTAGGTTAGGTGTATTAAATGCATTTTCAACTTGTGACGGGTGTATTGGGATTTAAGGCAAGGAAGACAGTGGTATGTTTCTGTGCTTCCTCTAAATCTATTATCTATTGGGCTTTAATTCTGAGATATAATGAACAAGTCCAGGTATTTTCTATCTCTACCTGCCTCTTCTGGTGTTATAAACTTTCAGGCTGCCTTTTAAGACTGCAGAGTCATTTATAATTAATTAATTAATTAACCTTTTTCTGGAACTTTTCCAATTTTGTTGTAGTAACTAAAACCACTTATAATGCTTTAAGTGTGGATTTGTGAGGCTAAGAAGTGCTTTGTTCCTATTCACTTGCTTTTCATGCCCACTGCTTTCTTGATCTTGGGTTCAGAAGCTAATTGAGTAAAAGACTTCATCAAAATGATTGTAATAAAGCTAATTAGAATTCTATTAAATATTCTGCCTTATAATAAAGGTAAAAATAATTTAGTTATACTTTACATAAATTACCTGTATTTGAAAGGAGCGTATTACACGAAATTAGTGTTCTAAAGGGTATACATATGATCTACATACCTTATCTCCTGGTGTCATCTAGATCATGGACTTTGGAGTTGGACAAACCTAGTTTACCTGTTGGTTGGACCATATACATACTAACTGTGTAAACTTAGTCAAATTTACTCCCTCTAAGCTTCTGCCTGCTGTTAGCTAATTCTGTGTTCTTTGCCCTTAGGTAGATCATCCATCCTCTGACATTAGTTTTCTATTTTTAAGATGATGGATTTCAACCAGAGAGGTTACCTCCAGGTCTGTGACAGCTCTATAAGGTGCTCATCTGGATTCTGAAGCACAGATCTTATTTAGCCGGTGCTTGCTCAAATGCCTTTATTAGATATGAAACTAAACTTAGCCTCAGCACTGACAGCCCACCCTGACTGGCCCTGACCTACCCTTCCAGTGTTATTTCCTTATACAAACCTATGTTTGTAGCCAAGTGGTTAACTCACCGCTTCTTATTTTCCATGTCCTGCCTGTACACATTACTGGCATTTCTACCTGAAACGCCCTTCCTTCTGTTTCCACATCATTCAACAACTATTGAGCGTGACCGTGGAGTAAACACTGTATTTCATTTCAGGGGATATGAATACAAAAATATCCCTTCCTGCAGGGATCCTGGTGTCCACCAATGAGAGACAAATATGAAAACGTGTAAGTGCACTAAAGCATTAAATGATGCTGTGGATAGAGTGTGTGTAAGCTATCCTAGGAGCCAGAGGGGAATGATTGATTCTACTTAGGGAGATAGTAAGGAGGAAACATTAAAGAGGCTTTACAATTTGCTCAAATAGGAGATTGGCAAACAATTTTACTTGCTTTTACTATCCTTTCTAAGTTTGTATGAAGGTTGTACTAGCCCTCTAGAGTGATTTGGCTAGCTTTTTCTGTATCTCCTCTTTGAACCCAAAAGATTTATCTGTATTTGAGCATTTGGTAAAATCTATAAAACTGCCTGGGTGTGGTGTCTTAAAGGAAGGTAGATTTTTTAAAGAACAGATTCCATTTTTAAGGGCTGCTTTTTTCCCAGGAATTCTGGGGGGTTTTTTTGAAGTCATTTTCTTTAATTTGTATTTCTGGAAAATTACCCATTTTGTGTAAGTGTTTTTGAATAGATTTCATAAAGTTGTATATGATACTTGCACATGATTTTTAGTTATTCACCACTGATTGCATAGTTAATGCCCCCCTTTTCAATCCTACTATATTAAGATACAGAAATTTTTCTTTTTTTTTTTTTTTTAGCAAAAGTAGCTTTTTCTTGGATTTGGCCCTTTCAGTCATTCTATCAAAGTTAAACTGTTGAAAAAATTTGTGAAGATTACTTTTACAGAACCTCATGTGAAATTACATATGCAAAAGGTGAACGTCTTTGGAAGAAATCTCTAGGAAAATAATTGTTTCTTTTTTCACATGTGAAGACGTAATTTTTAGCTATGAATTAGTTGTAATACGTTTTTTAGAATATCATGAACAAAAACCACTAGTCTATAAAAGTAATATTCAGGCATATGTCTTTAAATTTTTTTCACTGGCCACCAATAGTCTTCTTGAACTAATCATCAGAATAAAAGATACAATATACTCTTAAACTCTAAAATTCAAAGTAAAAAAATAGCAACCTCATAGATTAGAAATTTAATCTTTGTATCTGTTAAACTATAGAATTTTAAAAAAGCGTTTCCCATCCAAATTAAATCAGAAAATATAATAAGCTTTTAGTTGGAAAGTGACAAGATCCTAGAGTAGTGGTTCCTAGCCTTGGCAACACAACACATTACTGTCACTTGCAGAGGTTTTACAAATGGGCCCACTTAAACCAGGTACATCAGAATATCCAGAAGGAGAGGGGAAGCACCGGTATTCTTTAACAGGTTCCCTAGGTGATTCTCATGTGCATTCAAGTTGAGAAACACTGCTTTATAGCAAACTGAAAAAAAAAAAAATTAGAGCCATCATTTTTGCATAACAGACCATGGAAAGGATAAAGCCCACCTACTGAACCAAATGAGAGTTTTAACAATAGATTCTAAGTAGAAAATTGGCTTACCAAGCAGCTAAAAAAAAAAGAAAACAAAGGAAACACAGAAATAAGCTCTCTGTGACTGAATTATCTGTCTTTCAGAGGAAGAACATATTTTAAATTTATTTTATGGATATTAGAAAACTCCTGGTCTAATTTCACACCGCAGAGCTATAAACAACAGCACATATCTTAATTAGAAGCATAAAGCAGAGAGTTATGTAGTCTAGGAAAAAATTTCTTTTGAAAAATATACAATAGTGTGTACAAAAAATTTTTTATCAGTAAATTCATTTAAAAACAGTTTTTAATGGTGTATGTGTGGATTATTATATATAACGTGGTAATTATTTTTATTTAAATTCCACATACTCTTTATGCTTTGCTTTTTGGAAAGTTATTACCATCATCATAGAACTATTTAATTCATTCGCTTTGTCAATAATGTGATGACAACACAACTTTTTTCTTTACCTTTGTATTTGAGCAAGTATTTTAACTTTTCAGCTGCATGGATTAGATGAAGCTTTCTGAGTATAGTGGTAATTTCAAGAGATTCTTCAGAAGAGGTCACCTGAATTCGTTTATGAAATTAATCAAAAACAAATAAGCAGAGCTATTAAACCTTAAAACCTGTTGTCAGGCATAGGAAAATATAACCCCATAAAGATAACTTTTTTCATATAAAATTTAAAAACCATTTTTGCAGTGATTTAGAGGATCAGCGACTAATGGAAAAGTAAAGATATGACCAACTTTTAATATAGCATAATTTGATTAAAGAAGCATTTAGAAGGTCTTATAAATGCATTCAACTGAAAAGCCAAAATATATAAGAAACATCGCTTCCAAAGAAATGTATGTACTATGTTAGCTTTCAACCAAATATCAAAGATTTTATACTCTAGGGATGATAGCTTTTTAAAAAATCTCTTTATTATAAAACACTCATAAAGAAAACCCCAGGAAATAACTGTATAGTTTAATGAGCTATTACAAAGGAAATACCCCCAGAACCACACTCAGGTCAAGATGAGGAACTTTGCCAGACACCCAGAAATACTGTTTTGTACTGTCATGATTCCAACCCCTGCCTCGTTACCCAAAGGTAACCTCTATCATGACTTTCCATCACTTTCTTGTATACCCATATAGCTTTTATCATCCTAATACATCTCCCCACAACGCAGTTTAAGGTTCTCCTTTTAAAACACTTTAATGTATCTTTTTTAACCTACGAGTTCTCCTTCCATCCCTTTGTTTTCCTTAAAATTTATGTTTTGAAACTGCAGTTTCCTATAGCCTGGATTTTATTTGCATATTCGTAGTGTGGTTCAACATGTTTATCTTTTGAAAGTTCTACAAGGTAGTCAGTTTTGGCAAGACTATATGGGGCAGTGTGTTGTTGTTATCAGAAGTCATGTAATGTCAGGTTCTTTCTTGGTCATCTCTCTTTTAATAATGTTAGCAGCTATTAATGCTCAGTGCCTAGATCTGTTAATTCATTAGGGTTGCAAAACAGTGATATTCTAATTTTATTATTACTTCTTTCATTAATTAATTGAGATACTTTTATAAAAAGATACTTCCACTCATCTCCTATTTATTTTCCCAGTGGTTGAATTCATATTGTGTAATATTGTGTAATCAGGATAAATGTCAGTTTCTTTTCTTTTATTTGCTAATTTTCAAGATAATGAATTGATTCTTTATTCCCTGAAGGTAACCAACTAGTTTTTGTTTTTTAAGTAGCATTATTAATTGATGGTTTTAAATATATTTGACTTGATGGGGTTTTAGAAATTATAGCTATTATCCTTTTATTTTTTTTTTTTTTGTTTTTTTTTAAATTTTTATTTATTCATGATAGGCACACAGTGAGAGAGAGAGGCAGAGACACAGGCAGAGGGAGAAGCAGGCTCCATGCACCGGGAGCCTGACGTGGGATTCGATCCCGGATCTCCAGGATGGCGCCCTGGGCCAAAGGCAGGCGCCAAACCGCTGCGCCACCCAGGGATCCCAGTTATTATCCTTTTGAAAGCTCAAACTTGTCTTATATTTGGGAACCTCTTCAAATTGGCTCCTCTCTTTGTCATGACCTTAGTAGTCTTGAGTAGCCTCCCTGCTATTTGGAATGACAAAATGTTCCATGCTTATCTTATACATTTTCTGCATCAGACCTGGAATTAGCCATTTCTTCAATAGCTCTGGTTTCTTTTAATGGAAAATGTCATTTTTAAACTCAAGTTTGGGAGCTAGGAATAATGTGTCATTGTTATTAGATTGGTCATTGTTTCTAGTTTTCTTTAGTAGAATGAGCTAGAGATTTTATACATATATATATTCAGAGTGAGTTTACATCATTACTTCTGACTAGAATTCAGGATACAGGGTCGTTTACTTAACCTTGTCTATATTATATCTTTATCTCCTTTTTTTCCTACCAAAAGTCCTAGTTTACAGGGATATGGAGGACAAATTATAGTATCCCATAATTGTTTACTTTTTCTCACAGTATACACCTAACAGTCTGAGAATAATCATACTAATACTACCACTACTAATATAAATTATGAACATTTAGAAAACTTTTTGCCTGTGTTTTTATCACTTCTTTCCTTCCATTTTAAAATAATTATGCTTTATTTACATTATTGGAGCATAAAGTCATTGCATACAATGTTCTCTCTCTTCTAATTCTCATCTAGTCATCCATGGGTTTTTGGTTTTGCTAATATTTAGTTGAACTGTTTCTTTCATGTGAAGATTTAGAGAGATTCAGAAACTATAGTGCCACCGTCACCACTTTGCCAGAATCAGGGATGCTATATTCATGGTCATATTAAACTCTCTTAGTTTTCTTTTTTCCTTCTTTTTAAGTAAGCTCTCTGCCCAACATGGAGCTTGAACTCGTGACCTTGAGATCAAGAGTTGCATGCTCTGCTGACTGAGCCAGCCAGGTGCCCCGATAATGCTTAGTTTGAACCAACTCCTCTATAGCTAAACTTGAAACATGGCAATCTTGAGCCTATCTCCAGCTCACTGTAATTGCTTTTCTGCTTTCTGTGCTTTCTTAATTTTAAAATATCTTCCAGAGGGGGCATCACTCATATTGACTGCTTATGCTTTTCCTTCTCTGTACTGTTCCTTTTTGAATGACTTTTGGATCAGTCCTACTTTTTTCAAGTTTAGCGTTTTTAAGAATAAAATGAAATAACCTCAGTGGTTTTTTTTTTTTAAAAAAAACAAATTTCAACCTTAAAGCTGACTGATTTAAACTTGACCGAAACAATTCACTTTAGGAATGAAACTACCAGCTTGTTTATCCTTGAAATTGGGAAATTCCAAGACCTTTGGGACCCTTCTTTATCTTTTCTGCCTTTCTTAGCTTGAATTTTTAAACTCTTACAATTTCTTTCTTTAAAAAACAAAAAATGAAAAGCAAACAACAAAAAATAAAACTTTGAGCCTGGTCATCCATCTCTTGTCTGGTGTCACAATCTCTCTTAATTGGCCACTTGGAACAATTGGCCTTTAGCTAACATACTGCCTCTGTTTCCGTGCTTTTCTTTGTATCTTCCAATAGGAAGATTTCCTTTGAATTAAAGCAGAGATCTTTTTCTAGAGATTTCCAGACTTTAAGTAGGTCACCACACATTATAAAAGTCTTAATTTTTTCATCCCTTAATTATCTATACTGTTCTTACCCATCTCATTGTTTGCCTCTTCATTATGCCTGTATTAAAACTTTTTACCATGTTCTTTATCATAGCCATTCCCATTTAATTCTACTGATCACTTCCTAAAGCCTCTGGCATATATATTTGAAGAATCTTTAAAGAGTTATTAGATTCCAGAATTTACCTAATCTGGGGAATGCCTGAAGATAGGATTAAGACCAAGAACTCAAGGTTGCTAAGAGAGTAAATCTTAAAAGTACTTATCACAAGACAAAACTTTGTAACTATGTATTGGTGATGTTAATGAGGCTTACTGTAATTATCATTTCCCAGTATATACAAATATTGAATCATTATGATGGACACCTGAAAGTAATATAATATGTCAGACCTCCATAAAAAGAAAAAAAGACCGAGAACTCAATGAGAGAAAGGAATTCTTTTTTTTTTTTTAAAGATTTTATTTATTTATTTATTCATAGAGACACACAGAGAGAGAGGCAGAGACACAGGCAGAGGGAGAAGTAGGCTCCACACAGGGAGCCTGATGCGGGACTCGATCCAGGGTCTCCAGGATCACACCCCGGGCTGCTACGCCACCGGGGCTGCCCAAGAAAGGAATTCTTGATTGTGAAGTTTGTAGAGGATAACACTGAACATTCCTTACAGAAGGTTATAGTAGACTTCAAATTAATCTTGCTAGCTTACATGAATATCACCAGCCAAGGTTCTCTGTTTTTGGATTCTTTTCTCTCCTTTGTGCTTTTTTCTTCAGGGCATTGTCACTTAACATTTCTCCCTTCATTACATAACATATTTTTAAATTCCTTTATCTTAGCATTATATCTTGGCCTGATTATCTCCTGACTAGTACTTCACATTAAGTTCATTCAGAGAGGAAAAACTAGCTGCATAAATATGAGAGATGTCTTAGTATATGTAAGTTTGGATTTTAAAAGTCTGTTTTCTCTTGGTATTTTGCAGTAACTGCATAATTGCATTTGGTGGTTTTCAGCTTCTTAATTCCAAATGATCTGCTAACAGAGCATCTTATACCCAAGAAATGTATTGACACATTTTCCTTCCATATAGCTCCTCAGTCAGTAGGGTGTATTTTAATGACTTCAATGCAGGTATAACACTTCATTTTTATAATCTTGGTCCATCACATTAGCATTTTTGTAGAAAACCTGAATGACTGAATTTTCTTGTCCTGCATCTTATTCCTTTATTTTAGCTGAGTCGAGTCCATCTTTATTGCTGATGATATGTTTCTCTCTACTTCTTTTTTTTTTTTTTTTAAGATTTTGCTTATTTATTCATGAGAGACACAGAGAGAGGCAGAGACATAGTCAGAGAGAGAAGCAGGCTTCTGGCAGGGAGCCCAGTATGGGACTCCATCCCCAGACCTGGGATCACACCCTGAGCTGAAAGCAAACGCTCAACTGCTGAGCCACCCAGGCATCCCTCTCTGTACTTCTTGTATGCAAAATGTTTCAGAATTCTGATTGGAATCTCAGTCCACTTTTACTATCAACTAAAAATATTAATATCACATTAGGTAACATGCAAGTATCATCTCAGTATTCCTGATTGACCTAAACTTTTGCAATAAGGTTTTGTGCCATGTCAGTCAAATTATGTATAAATATTTCTCTGTGGAGATATACTTAAGTCACTATATACTTCCACTTATTGTTTATAATAGTACATGATAAATTTATTTTGACAGTCTCTGTATATACAGATGTCTTATTTTCATGGGCTGAATTTTAAAAATTTTGATAATATTGGCTATTTAAAAAATTACATAATTAGGTATGATTTTAAATGAATTTAAAATCTGGGAATTAAGTATGAACATTGTATATCTTATTTAAAATATATTCAGTCAGTCTGTTTATTGAGTTACTACCATATGCCAAGCACAGTACTAAGTATCATAAATAAATCACTTTAATATTAACCTCAAAGTTACATCTTTCCTATATTTAAAATTATCTTCGGCATTTATAGTTTACAACTATGTATCAGTCATGAATTCTAAATAACCAAATTTGGGTTTTATTTAGGATCAGTGTCTCTCATTCTTTTCATCTGCTATTCTTGTGAAAAAATCCAGGACTTTCTCTTTAGGAACAACAAGGATAGCTACTATTTATTGTGGTCTCCTCTGTCCCCTGCATATTAGGTATGTTATTTTTAAATCATACTGCAATCCTGCAGCACAGGTAAATAAATCCTCATCTTACAGATGAGAAAACTACAGTTCCAAGAGGTTATCTTGCCCCAGACTCCAGAGCTCTCTATCACCAAAACAAGGAGTCCGTCTCTGTTATGTGCTGCTTCTTTGCTCCTTGGCTGTTGTACAGGGTCAAGTCCAACTGAGAATTAAATTCTGAACCTAAGTATGTCAAATACTTTCAAGCCTACAGGTATTTTAGATTTTAATGTTGTTATCTTATTATACTTTGAAAATCATATAAACTGGACCCTTTCTATTCATGACATAATGCTATTTTCAGAAGATTTCATTGAAACATTGCAGAAGAAACTTAAAACTTAAAAGTTTTCCTTTGTGTCTTCTGCACAAACAAATTCAAAAACTGGCAATGATGTTTGTGTTTGCCTAATTTTTGTGGTGAGGAAATAGTTTAGTTTGTATTTCATTCATCTAGGGATGTTTTTACATTTACACTTACTAAGTATGCTGTCTGTTTTCAGTACAACCCAACCAATACAAGAATGAAGCATCTTTAAAAGAAGTCCGTTTATTAAGAACCTTGCCCTCCAAACTTCTTCAATCATGCGTAGGAGAGTTGCCCAGATCATCAGCACAAGCCTCTTTTTCACCCCCAGGTTAACAGACTCCATTGTCATTTGCATAATTTGTCTCTTCAGTTCCTGCACCTAATTCTCATTCCTTTGCTCTGTGGGGATTCCTAACGCACCATGGTTCTTCTCATTCTTGCCCTCTGGTCGCATTGAGGAAAAGGTGGACCTTCACGGAAATTTATTAACTCCCTCTGCTTGCAAGGCAGTGTCTTGCAAAGACCTTGGTTTTTAGAGTCAGACAGATCTGGATTTGAAACTACAGCTGTGTCACTTATTAACTTTGGGATCAAGGACAACTTAAACCATCTGTCTGACCCTCATTTTCCTTATCTCTGGAACATAGATTGTAATACCAAACTTTGGAGTATTCCAAACATTAAGTAAAACAATGTATGAAAAGTGATTAGCATAGTACCCTATTTTCTTGCTTCTTATTTTTGGTGAGATTACTCTTTATTGAAACTTATGCACACTCAAGTGTTTTTTAATGTTTAAACTTTTATGGTATCTTTATGCCATGGAAGACATTTTCTTTTCTTAAATGAATTTGAGCTTTTTAGTGGGGAAGATAGCAGGTGATCCTTTGACCTTGATTAGCATTTTAGAGTTATCTGGAATTGACAGTGAAATTGTTTCTGGTACCAATTCTGTTGGTGGGGTAGGAGGGTTCCCCCCGCCTACCAACAAGCAGTTCTTGGATACCAGCAAGATATCCTAATTCTGATACTATCTACCTGGAGATAGTATCATAGGATCCCACAGGTAAAGTTCAGTCCTAGAAGACTGCACCCCACCCCCTACTTCAGATGCCAATCACAAGCCCAGATTGTTACCTGTGCTTCTGACCTACCAGCTACAGATTGGAGGTTCCCACAGCCTCCTCCTTGGATTTCAGATGCAAGTCACAAGTCCATGTTGTTACCTATACTTCTGACTGACTGGCTGTAAACCAGGGATTCCCAGCCTGGAAGCTCTCCAAACCCTGCCCTTTTGGCTTCATTACATAAGCATGATTAATTTAATCATTAGCCATTGGTATTGACTGATCCTCCAGTCCCTCTTCCTTCTGGGAGATCTAGTGGGGGAACTGAAAGTTCTAACCCTCTAAACACAGGGTTGGCTCCCTTGACAACCAATGCCTATACTTAGGTACTTCACAAAAGTCACCTCATCAACATAACAAGACTCTCCTCCCCCCTTAGGAAATTCTAAGAGTTTTGGGACCTGTGAGCCAGGAACTGTGGAAAATAACTAAATATGTGTGAGAAATATATTTTGGTCATCTGAATAGTCATATATATCGATTTCTTCTAAATTGCAGTATCATACCTTTTTCTTAGTGACACCACAGAGCTTATTGGGTTGACATAAACTTGGAAATCAGGAACCCTGGGCCCCTTCTCCTTGGACCTTGAGCCTAACTTGAGCCATCTGACAAGGCTGGCTCTTCCTTTTAGAGTACTCTGTAGGAGGACAGACTCTATTCAAAGTCAGTTGGCCTCTCAGTTTTCTGCCCAGAGGCTTCCTTTACAAAACTTTAAGTCTTCTGGAAGTATGGTATTTCAACTAGTGTTATATTATGTGTGTGTGTTTAATTTGTAATTTTAAAAGTTTATTGCATACCCGCTACCAGCAGAGCTTTTGGCTAGCTGTTGCATAGGACGCACAAAAGAAGTATAAAATAGATGGGACAGGTTTTTTGTTTTGTTTTGTTTTTTGTTTTTTTTTTTTAAGATTACAGTAAAAAGAAGGCCATTTGTCCAAACATTAGAAATAAATAAAAGGCTGAATGTCTCAAGCAAGTCATTGGCTAAGTTAGAGTGGGGAAGGGGGTAGAGAGGAGGTGAGATTAAAAAAAAGAAAGGATGCCATCCAGCTGGAAGGAATCCAGAAATTAGAACAGCATTTGGTCTAGTTCTTCAGGGGGGAGTATGGTTGGTAGGAAAAACTGAGTTTCTGGGTAGATTTTAGGCAATGCACATGAGTGAAGTTGTTAAAAGATAAACTGAGGCATATTTAAACTTTTAAGAGTTTATTTGAACAAAAATTTATTCCAGTTGGGCAGTGACTAACTAAGTGGTTAGGAACTCTGCCAATGGGAGCCAGTGGAAAAACTTATGTAGATAAAGTGCAGAAGCAAAGAGAGGAAGTTATTTGATTGGCTGTAGCTTAAAGCCTAGTTGACTGTTGGTGGTTGGTTATCCTTAGCATTTTGATTTTGTAACTTTGAGGCATTTACAGTCTTTGACTTGGGTTTTGCTTATGTAGGCCCTGGCATTAGAGCCACTTCAGTCTAAAGGTCTCCTTGTTAAATTAACTTAACATTTTTACAGAGCTGTAAAAATGCAGGGCAGATTTTAGTTTGAATGTAGAGTAATGAGACTGGAGAAGATAACACTAGAATTTGCAAGTCACATCATGTCCCTTCTTTGCTTATGGCTTCTCATCTCATTTAGGGAAAAAGCCAAAGTCCCTAAAACATCATCTGTTCCCTTCCCCTAATTCCCACTACTTTCTTCCTTCCTCCTCCTTCTCTAGCTGTTTCCCTTGATCAGGCCAAGAGCGCCACCTCTGGGTGTTCGTTTCCTCTGCCTAAAGTTCTCTTCTGCCAAACAGCTACATGGCTCACCCTTTACTTCTTTCAGGTCACCCTTATCTGAGAGACCTGTCCTGGATTTTCTGTATCATCCCCTCTCACTTCTGTCACTCCCCATTCCCCCTACTTTGTTTTTATTCTTCTCAGTATTCGGGAAGTACAAGGTTAGGATCACTGACATCCTATATATGGTTGCTTGTGAATTGTTGCTTGGTCTTAAGCCATTAGAATGCACATTCTCTGGGAGTGAGGACCTACTGCAGTATCCCCAGGACATAGGACTAGTACTTGGCATATTCAAATATTTATTAGACAAAAAAGAAAAACAAGAGCAGGAAAGAGAGGGAGAGGGAGGGAAGGAATTAGATATGGGTCCTATAGGATTTTGCATTCCAGGCAGGGGAATACAAATTTATTCATTAGAAGGGTTTGAACAGAGGAGTGAGAGTAGGGATGCCTGTGTGACTCAGCAATTGATCATCTGCCTTCAGCTTGGGGCATGATCCTGGGATCCGAAATCAAGTCCCATATTGGGCTCCTTGTGGGGAGTCTGCTTCTCCTTCTGCCTGTGTCTCTGCCTCTCTCTATGTGTGTCTCTCATGAATAAATAAATAAAATCTTTTTTTAAAAAAATGAAGGAGAGTGAAAACACGTACTTTAGGAAGATTAGTTAGATGACAATGTATAGGATGGATTTTTTAAAAAACTTCCATCAGTCCCCCCTTCCTATCTCCCATTTATTTATTTATTTATTTATTTATTTATTATTATTTTTTTAAAGACTTATTTATTTATTTATTCATTCAGAGAGAGCAAGAGAGAGGCAGAGGGAGAAGCAGGCCCCATGCTGGAAGCCCGATGTGGGACTTGATCCCAGGTCTCCAGGATCACACCCCAGGCTGCACGCAGCGCTAAACCGCTGAGCCACCAGGGCTGCCCCCCCCTTTTTTTTTAGATTTATTTATTCATAGACGGGGGCGGGGGCCAAAAACACAGGCAGAGGGAGAAGCAGGCTCCATGCCGGGAGCCCAACATGGGACTTGATCCCGGGTCTCCGGGATCACACCCTGGACTGAGGCGGCGCTAAACTGCTGAGCCACTTGGGCTGCCCAATCCCCCCTTCCTATCTCAAAGCCAGCACTGTGTAACATAGCTGTTTGTGCTTAAAAAATAAAATAAAATTTTAAATTTTGAAATAGTGTGACTCTCAAGAAACTGCTAAAATTGCTAAAAGCAAATTCCCTATACTTTCCCCCCAATCTGCCCTAGTGATAATATCTTACATTACTGTAGTTCATTGTCAAATCCAGAAAAATGACCTTGGTACAATACTATTAACTCTGCTATAGGCCTTAGTTGAATATCATCATTCTTTACATGCACTTTTGTGTGTGTGTGTGTGTGTGTGTGTATAGTTCTAGAATTTTCTTACATGTGTAGAAACATGCTTTTTAATGTTTCTACATCTGATTTTCAAGTTTTTGACAAAGTACTAGAAAATCTCCTCTTTAGTAATACTCTCCAGGTTCTTGGCCTCCTACATTAAAAATAAAGTGAATGGCCTGTTGTTTTCTTTCTTTATTCTGTCCCGGTGTTCTTTGTAGCCTTTTCTTTCTACAATAAAGATGATTTAAAAACTTCACTTCATCAGTATTGACAAATCATATTACTTAAACAGGTCTTAATTATTTTGTTTTAAAACCAGTGCATTGGGCAGCCCGGGTGGTGCAGCGGTTTAGCGCCACCTTCGGCCCAGGGCCTGATTCTGGAGACCCGGATCGAGTCCCACGTCGGGCTCCCTGCGAGGAGCCTGCTTCTCCCTCTGCCTGGGTCTCTGCCTCTCTCTGTGTCTCTCATGAATAAATAAATAAAAACTTAAAAAAAATAAAACCAGTGCATTATATTACTATATAACATTTCTTTCTGTTGGCCATTTGTCTACTTAACAACCTTCAGATCCTTTCTTTATAGAAAAATATTTCTATAAGACTCTTAACAGGGTTCTAGTTTTTTTCCTTTGCCTACCCTACCCTACTAATTAAAAGTATTCTGGTCAGTAATTTACCAACAATTTCAGAACTGGGAAGGACAGTGGGTGGGAAGGAGATTAGCTAAATTGTTTAAAGTCCTTTATTCATTCTTTTAAAAATTAAACTTCTGGGGATCTCTGGGTGGCTCAGCAGTTTAGCGCCACCTTCGGCCCAGGGCGTGATCCTGGAGTCCCAGGATCGAGTTCCATGTCGGGCTCCCTGCATGGAGCCTGCTTCTCCCTCTCCCTCTGTGTGTGTGTGTGTCTCTCTCTCTCCCTCTCTGTGTCTCTCATGAATAAATAAATAAAATCTTAAAAAAATTAAACTTCTGATATTTTTAGATATTCTGCTAGCCATATTATCTTAAAGGGCCACCTTATTAGCTTTTATATGTTGAACATATTTGTCTTTAAGTTATTTACAGATTTTCAAAAACAAAGTGTTAATGTTGAAATCTTACAATTTCTGCAGCTGTGTTATATATGTGCTATATACATTCATATATATTCTATGTGAGAGATATAACATATACACATATATAGCATATACACGCTTATATGTGGCTGATGTTTAGGGTGATAATTGATGGTCTTCAGTAGGATGCTGGATGAATATGCAGGCCTGTGTGTGACCACTGAAGAAGAATCAAGGTCTTTGTGAACATACTTGATACATTTCTTATAGGTTCTGAGTTGTATCCGCACGGAATGGGATCCACTGGATGTTCGCTTTGGCACCAAACAGCCTTATCAAGTGTTGACAGTGGAGCGCTCCATCAGTGTAGACAAAGAGCCCATGGCTGACAGCTGCATCTATGAATATGTTCGGAACAAAATCCAGTGTATATCAGTAACCAGAATACCACTAAAATCAAAAGCTATTAGCTGCTGCAGGAATGTTACTGAAGACAAACTGATTCTGGGCTGTGAAGATTCTTCAGTAATTCTTTATGAAACTCACCGTAGAGTAACTCTCTTAGCCCATGCTGAACTTTTGCCTTCATTAATAAGCTGCCACCCAAGTGGTGCCATTCTACTAGTTGGCAGCAACCAAGGGGAGCTGCAAATTTTTGATATGGCTTTATCCCCTATTAACATCCAGCTCTTGGCTGAAGACCGCTCACCCAGGAAGACTCTGCAGTTCAATAAATTCTTTGACATTTCTAGCAGTCTTGTTCAAATGCAGTGGATAGCTCCTCCATTGGTTTCTGAGAAGCCAGAACGTGGGGACATTTATAATCTCCTCTTCCTCAGGTTTGACAGAGGACCTTTGGGTGCACTCTTGTTTAAGCTTGGTAAGTCAAGAAAGTTGGTGAGTTAAGTTAAAATGTTTATGATGGTGACATTATGATTAAGAGAATAAAACCATCCTAGAAATGGAAGTTTTCTGTGTCATCCTATAAATAGGCTTGCCTTTCAAAAATTTTATATAATTTTTTTTCAGGTAATATTTATGCCCAATGTGGGGCTCTGACTCACAACTCTGAGATCAAGAGTCACGTGCTCTCCTAACTGACCCAGCCAGGTGCCTTCATATAGTTTCTTTAAGAAAGCTTTGTGGATGATTTTCTAAATGTTAAGGAGCATTAGATAGTGAAGAGTTTGGAAATTGCACTAATTGCTCATTGTAATGCATGAAAAACTTAAACTTAACACTTTTGATACTTTCCAAAATAAATACATATATGAATATTTTGAAAGTACTTAATATGCCATTAAAAAGTTCTTTGTTGTAGGAATGTAATACTTTTTCTATTAATTAGTTATTCTAGATGATAAGTATCCATTGCTTCCCAGATTGCAATGTGTAAGACAAATGTTTTAAAAGAAGAGAAAGCAAATGTTTGGTTAGAATTTGGACAGAAGGTTATACAACTCTGTTTCCTTTTAGATAAAAATATTGAAAAAGTTTTTCAATATTATGAAAATCATGTATTAATGTAGCTCATTTCAACCAGGAAACTTTTTTTTTTAGATTTTTTTTTTTAAGTAATTTCTACATCCAGTGTGGAGCTTGAACTTACAACCTGAAGATGAAGGGTCGTATGCTCTACTGACTAAGCCAGCAGGTGCCCCTCAACCAGGAAACTTTAATACAAAATTGTATTAGTATGATTCATTGGTCTTTTGCAGTTTTACATTACCAGCTATGCATTATGCCCTATAATATTCTTTTTTTTCCCTATAATATTCTTTAGGTAGTTTTGTATAACTTAACATTCTTGAGAGAACCTCACTTAGGTTTTAAAAATAGATTTTAATTCATATTATTGCAACTTGAAAACAGAAAAGTAAATATATTTTTAAACCCATTACATGATTTGGCTCTGTGGTACAAAATTAAGTTTTGAAAGACATTGTAATGTTTGTTAAATAGCTGTCAGTTTACTTTTTTTTGGTAATATGTCTACCTCTGAAATTGAACCCATGAAATAAATCTAGTTGAAAATGACTTGATTAACCTGAAAGATATAGTAGATATAATGTGAGGACTATATTCTTTCCACATAATAAAACCGCAACTAAATCTGTTTATAATGGTCATGTTGCCCAAGAAAAAAAATGTTTGGAATCTCATTTATTGTAAGATAATCCAGTTCTACTTTGCCCGGCTACATGTTTAACAGTTGTATATCTCCATACACAACACTCATTAAAGTGGATGTTAGATGTTTTGCATGTCTGTTAAAACACACACACACACACACACACACACACGCATACACACACACACACCCTCTAAATTACCCAGTTACCTGTCAAACAAAAGGCTGTCTGCCCACATATACCTAGCTTTTCTTCAGCCCTCCCTTGTGGGCCTACTCACAACAGCTTTGCAAAAAGCACAGCTTTCTCTTCCTATCTCTAGCACATTTGCCTTCTTACTAAAGTAAACAGGCTCTCAGTGTAGGGATTTAGAGGGCTTCCTGCTAATTGCCAGCTTGTAAACTTAATTGGACTGTCTCCCTGGGCACTGTTCCTAAATCAATTAGGCAATGAGTTGGCTGTCACCTCTTTTTCCCAAGAAGGTCTCTTGGAAGAGAATTATCCAATAGAAGTCAAGCATTCAAATGAAAAGGTGATAACTTCTGCAACTGACATTTATCATTTAAATTTTATTTTCAATATGACTCTTAAGTTTTATGGGATAGGGGAAATTGTACAGACTTACAGACTCTTTAAAAGATCTAAATATGGAGTTTCCCAGAATTTTAAAAATGTAAGATTAATATTTATTACAGATTATTTATTTTTTCTAGGAAGAGTAGATTCCTTGAAACAGTAGATTCCAACTAACAGATCTTTTTTTTTTTTTTTTTTTTTTTAAAGAAAACCCTGTTTAAAGAACAGATTTTTCTTAGGTTCTGCTACTAAATACATCCAAAAATTTTAATATACTTCTTGAATTAACACAGTGCTGATTCTGGGCATCCATGTGGAATTTTCATGTATAATTCAAGTTACTGCATATATAAACAGGTAGTTGCATGTGCAGTTTCTCCACTAGGGAGCATTTACGAGATTTTTTCATAAGCTTGTTATGCAAGCCTTTGGAAAATTTGACATGCAAGGTGTAGCTTACAATTTAAGAAGCTGACATAGATCATAGTTTAAAATAGAATGCTGTCATATGTAAACGTGGCAGTGGCTGGTGCCAATATGCTAAGATTTTTGGAGTTTGACTTTGAGAATAGGTCAGTGTAGTGTTGAAGGAAAACTTTGTTCCAAGGCTAGAACTTCCATTCTAAATCCTTATAATCATCACACAAATGTGTTGGGGATTAAAAGGCCATCACCAGTGTTAGAAGAATTTGAAGAGCATGTCTTCCTCAGGAGGGAGCTAGAAGTGTCATCCTCCCACATGGAAGCCAATAAGTACTGTTTTATGTAAAGCAAAATGTAATCAGATTTCTTTGCTTGGCAATCATTGTTCCATATTTCCACATATGTAGACTGAGATTAATTTTCAAAAGAGGAGTCCCTAATTATATTACAGAGATATTAAAGCTTTTCCATTGTCATCAATCAGTACCTTTTTCAACTTTCACTGCTCTCCTTAAACTCACATGGTCAGCTCCCTGCCCTCTCAGCTCCCTGCCCAATTAAAGAGTCATACCTTTTAATTGGCACTTCATTAAGTTTATCTGCTCTTCACCATCTCCCCACCCACCCACCTAACCAACCATTTATCTACATGAACATAAATCTTTCCTTCTCAATTCAGTGGAAAAGGAGCCCTTCCTCTTATCTAAGACAGTTCCACCACTAGTTCCAATCTGGATCCCATTACATTCCTATGGATACCTTTACTTTGTCATCCTCCCCACACCCCCCATGAATTTTGCTTTGTAGATGAGGCCCAAGCCACACTATAAAACAAATAAACGAACATCTCTTCCTTAAAATTGTTTCTTCTCTGTTACTAATCAAATGTTCTCCTTCTTTTTGTAGTTACACTCACTGAAATAATAGTGAACACTAACTTTTTCTGCTGCTTTACTTCCCATTAGTTCCTCACAGTATCAAGTTCTGGCCTGGTTCTTTATTGTTCTTCTGGAACTGCTTTTGGAAAGGTCATCAGAGACTTCCTACTTGATACATATATTTCTTTTATCTTACTTGATGACTTTTCAGCATTTAATAATAGTTGCTGACCACTTCTACCATCACAGAATTCTCATCATACCTGCCTTCTGTGACCTGAAATCCACCTTTTCATCACTTTTTCATGTCCTTCTTCTGTATACTCATGAATATGTTGAGGCTCCCTAAGTTTCCATTTTTAGCTCTCCTCCTGATTTATACAGATTAAGAGCTTTTTCTTATTTTCCTTCTCCCCAAACCTGTTTCTTCTCTTATATTCTCCATTTTGGTGGATGGCACAGTTATTCAGATGGAATCCCAAGTGAGAAATCATCCTAGAATCCTCCCTCACCCCTAATGCCATATAATTAGTGACCAAGTCCTTTCAATTCTGCCTTCTAAATACTGTCAGAAACCTCTCTAGTCAGCCTTGCTGTCATTACCTTAATTTGGCCCTACCCTGTTTTTTTTTTTAATTTTAATTTTATTTATTTTTAAAGATTTTATTTATTTATTCATGAGAGACACAGAGAGAAAGAGAGGCAGAGACACAGGCAGAGGGAGAAGCAGGCTCCATGCCAGGAGACTCGATCCTAGGACTCCAGGATCACACCCCGGGCCAAAGGCAGGCGCCGAACCACTGAGCCACCCAGGGATCCCCCGTACCCTGCTTTCAAGCAGTGATCAAATAGTAGCTTTCTTTCTGTAATCTTCTACCTTCCAATCTTCTCATCCCACCCCACAGTTAATCCCCTGAACTGCCACCACAGTGATCTAACTGCAGATTTGGCCATGGATTTTTCAGCCTGAAATTCTTCAGTGATTGATAAACACTTGTCTGCCTCTCAGGGCACATCCCCCTAGCTGTTTTTGCAAGAGTGTAGCTCCCCATCCAAGGCATGTGCTCTACACTTCCTCCATCCATGGTTTAGATAGTTTTCCATCCACCTGGAGTGCCCCCGTAGTGCTCTCACTAGAGACCGCAAAGTTGGGAAAAGATTAAATGTTCAAGTGATTATATCAAGCAAGAAATAATTAAAGCTAACCTCTTTCCTCTCCTAGGATTTTGAAAATCAAAGGCAGTATGTGCATGTGCATGTGTGTTTGTCATTCTGTCTAACAAAACAAGTAGTATGATGTTTCTCTTAGTGTTTTTTTAAGAAGTATGTTTTCTTCAAAAGAGTTATTTTCAGTGGGCTATTGAAATATTATACTTTACCCAAGTAGTAATTGGGGGTAATTTATTGCTGTAAAAAATGTCAGATAATTTATTAGATGCCTACTCATCTTAAAGTTGGATCTCCTATCATTTGAAATGGACTGTTACTCCAGATAGCACTCTGCTTTCTTTAAACTAGAATGATGATGGATTTTTAAGTCACATTTATTGGGGTATAATTTACATAAAATAAAATGTACCCGTTCCAAATGTACAGTTTAATGAGTTTTGGCAAATGTATATATCCTCATGATTACTACCACAATCAAGAAGATATAGATTTCAATCACCAAAAACTTCTCTCAAACCCTTTTGCAGCCATTCCTCATCTTCCTCAAAGCTGAAGAGCACAGACCTGCTTTTTGTCATTACTGATTAGATTTGCTTTTTCTGAATTTCATAGAAAAGGACTCATAAAATAGGTATTTTTCTAATGCCTTACTTTTTTAACTCAGCATCTGTGAGAATATTCCATATTGATATGTTTTATCTATAAATTTTCCTTTATGTTACTGAGTAGTATTCCGCTGTTTAGATAAACCACAATTTGTATATTGTTCCACATATTTATGGACATGAGTTGTTTCCAGATTTAAGCTAATATCAATAAAAATGCCATGTACTTTCATGTACACATCTTTATATCGAAGTATATTTTAATTTCTCTTGGGAAAAACCTAGGAGTAGAATGACTGGGCCATAGGCTACATGTATGTTTAACTGAAAAAGAAACACTATATTTTGGAGTTCTAGTTGCTCCACACACATCCTAACACTTAGCATTAATGGTCTTTTTAATTTGGGGGATTCTAATGGATTTGTAATGGTGTTAATTTTCATTTCCCTGATGACTGTTGGAATTGAGCATCTTTTTATGTGTTTATTTGCCATATATCTTCTCTGATGTCTTCAAATCTTTTGCCCAAATTTAGTTGGACTGTTTATTTTTGAGATGTAAAAGTTTTTATATATTCTGAATATAAGTTCTTTGTAAGATACTAGTATTATGAATATTTTCTTCCAGCTTGTAATTATCTTTTCATTTACTTAACTGTGTTTCGAGTAGCAGGAGTTTTTAATTTTAATGAAATTCAATTCTTAAATTCTTTATGACTTGTATTTTTCATGTACTGTCTATGAAGTAATTTTCTAACCGTGTTTTCTTCTAAGAGTTTTGTGATTTTAGCTCTTAGAATTAGGTTCATGGTCTGTTTCAAGTTAATTAATGCATATAGCGTGAAGCATGGATTGAAATTAAGTTTTAAATATGAATACTACACTGTCTTAATTACTGTAGTTTTACGGTAAATGTTGAAATCAAATACTACTGTTCTCCAGCTTTGTTCTATTTCAAAATTGTTTTGGCTACTCTAAATCTTTTAAATTTCTATGTCAATTTTATTTTATTTTATTATTTTTTAAACGGCCTTTTTTTTAAAGATTTTATTTATTTATTCATAGACACAGAGAGAGAGAGAGGCAGAGACACAGGCAGAGGGAGAAGCAGGCTCCACGCCGGGAGCCTGACCTGGGACTCGATCCCAGGTCCCCAGGATCACACCCCAGGCTGCAGGTGGCGCCAAACCATTGTGCCACCGGGGCTGCCCTCTATGTCAATTTTAAACTGAACTTGTCAGTTTCATAAAAACACTTGAGATTTTGATTTGGAGCATGTTGAATCTGTAGTTGAATTTGGAGTGGAGTGACAATTTAACAATATTGAATCTCTCAGTCTATGAACACAGTATCCCTCTGTATTTATTCAGATCTCATAAGATTTCTCTCAGCAGTGTTTTTTTAGTTTTAAGTGTAAAGATCTTACATATATTTTGTTCAGGTTTTTGGGTGCTACTGTAAATAGTACTTCTAATTACAATTTTAATTGTTCATTGAGATTATACGGAAATAAAATTTGAAAATATTGACCATGTATCCTGCAACCCTTTTTTAAAAAACTTTATTTATTTATTCATTCATGAGAGATAGAGAGAGAGAGAGAGGCAGAGAGGCAGAGACACAGGCAGAGGGAGAAGCAGGCTCCATGCAGGGAGCCTGATGTGGGACTTGATCCCAGGTCTCCAGGATCACACCCTGGATTGAAGGCGGCGCTAAACCGCTGAGCCACCTGGGCTGCCCTCCTGCAACCCTTTTAAACTCATTTCTTAGTTGTAATAATGTTTTTTTTGTTTTGTTTGGTTTTGTTTTCTGTAATAATGTTTTTGTAGATTCTTTAGAGCTTCCTGGGATGACCTATGACAATGGCAATTAAAAACAGTTTTACAATCTTATTTATTAACCTGTATGCCGTTTATTTTGGTTTCTTCCCTTATTATACTAGCTAGGATCTCCAGTATAGTATTAAATAGAAGTGGCAAGAGAGGACATCCTTGCTTTGTTTTTGATCTTAGAAAGCATTTAGTTTTTTCACTATAAATATTATGTTATTAGGTTGAGAAAATCTATTCCATTCCTAGTTGGCTGAGACACATTATCTTGCGTGTATATTGAATTTTTTTCAGGGGCTTTTTTTTGCATCATTAGAAATGATTATATGCTTTTTCTGGTCATATGGTGAATTGTACTGATTAGTTTCCAGATGTTTCAGTGGCCTTGCATTTGTTGGATAAATCTCTCATTTATGATATATGATCTGTTTAATATATTGCTGGACTTGCTAATATTTTGTTAAGGATTTTTCTGTTTATGGGAAATATTGGTATGTAGTTTTCTTTTTCTTTTCCTGTAATGTCTCTGTCATTTTTGATATTAGTGTAATGCTAATATCATGAAATGAGTTGACAAGTACTCCCTCTTTTATATTTTTGAGTTGTGTTGAGTTGATATTATTTCTTCTTTTGATGTTTGAGAGAATTCACCAATGAAGGCATCTGGACATGCAGGTTTTGTATGTGTGGGGCACATGCCTGCATGTGTATGTGTATAAAGTTCCTTTAACTATGAATTCAAATTTAAATAACAGAGTCATTCAAATTATTTATTCCTTATTGAAAGAGCTTAGAGAGCTTGAATCTTACAAGGAATCCATTTCATTTAAATTATATTTGTGTAAAGTTATTCATATTAAACAATATTTTTTAATGTCTGTAGTTCTATAGTCTTTATTTTTGATTGGGTAAGTTGTGTCAACTCTATTTTTTTAATCAATTTAGGCAGAGGTTGGTCAATTTTACTGATCATTTCAAAGAGCCAGCTGTTGATTTCATTGGCTCTTCTTTATTTTCTATTTCTTATTTGTATCATTTCCACTCTTCAGTTTACTTTAGGTATAATTTGCTCTTCTTTCCGTAGGTTCTTAACATGAGAGCTTGTATTGTTGATTTTAGATCTTTCTTCTTTTCTAATTAAAACATTTAAAGCTAGAAATTTCCCTCTAAGTACTGCTATAGCTGTACCTCACAAATTTTGATGTTACATTTTTATTTTTATTCTGAAATTTCGAGATATTTTTAAATTTACTTTGTGATTTCTTCTTTATTTTTATTTATTCTTTTTTAGTAATCTCTACCTCCAACGTGTGGGGCTGGAACTCATGACCCTGAGGTCAAGAGTTGTATGCTCTACTGACTAAGCCAACCAGGCACCCCTGTGATTTCTTCTTTAAATCATAGTTTGTTAGTTTAGGATTTTATTTATCTGAGAGAGAAAGACAGAGAGAGCACCAGTAGGGGGAAGGGCATTGGGAGGGGAAGGGACAAGCAGACTACCTGCTGAGCAGGGAGACTTGTGTGGGGCTTGATCCCAGGACCCTGAGACCATGACCTGAGCTGAAGTCGGACACTTAACAAACTGAGCCACACAGGTGCCCCTAAATCAGTTTATTTAAATAAATGTTGACTAGTTTCTAAATGTTTGGAGATTTTCCAAACATCTTTCTGTATTGATATCTAATTCTGTTGTGGTCAGAGGACCTACTCTGTATGATTTCAAAACAGTTAAATCAATCTATCTATCTATCTATCTATCTATCTATCTATCTATCTATCTATCTATTTATTTTATTTGTTTGCTTATTTATTTATTTATTCATTCATTCATTCATTCATAAAAGACAAAGAGAAAAAGAGAGGCAGAGACACAGGCAGAGGGAGAAGCAGGCTCCATGTAGGGAGCCCAATGTGGGACTCGATCCCAGGACTCCAGGATCACTCCCTGGGCTGAAGGCAGGCGCTAAACTGCTGAGCCACCCTGGGATTCCCCAAAACAGTTAAATTTATTGAGGCTTGTTTTATCACCCTGAATATGCCACATCTTGGTTGATATTCTGTGTACATGTAAAAAGAATGTGTATTTTGCTGTTATTGGGTTAAGTATTTTATATATGTCAGATCAAATTCATTATTAGTGTTTTTCAAGGTTTTTCTATCTTTACTAATTTTGTTCATGTGTTCTCTCAATTAGTGAGAGAGAAATGCTAAAATCTCCATTTATAATTATGGCTTTTGACTTTTTCTCCTTTCAGTTCTATCACTTTTTGCTTTATTATTTTCTGTTATTAGGTACATTTAGGATATTATGGTTTTTCATGATTTTTCAATTCTTTATTATAAAGGTATAGAATTTTAGTTTAATTCATTTTTATTTTAGCAGTTTTTAAAGTTTTGCTGTTGACTCCTGGCTTGCATGATTTCAGAAGCAAAGTTTGCAATTTTTCATATCTTTATATGTGTGTTTTTTTCTTTGGCTACTTTTTAAGATTTTTCTCTTTATCAACCTTTTGAACAGTTTGATTATGATTTTTTGTTTGTTTGTTTTTTTCTTGACAGATCAGTTCCTTCGCTTGCTATAATTATTGTTTAGGGTATAAATGGAGTCAACAGATTTCAGATATTTTTGGTTTCCTATCAAGTTCCTACATATTAATATCTACTGCCAAGGAACCACCCTGATTTATGAGAGCTTTCAGTGCCTAACTGCAGGCTCATGAAAGCTTTTGGATAGTACCATTCATTGATTTTACCAACACAAAAAGAATAGTGAGGTTTTATTGCTTAGTATAATCAGGGCAATTCCCCAGATTCCCTATCAAGTTGAATCCTGTCAGATACAGCACAAATTCTCATTTTAATGTGACTTGAAGTTAAAATTAAGAATTTAGGCATCTTTCTTATGAACTCTAATATACTTTTTAAATCCTAAAACCTATAACTATTCCAGTTAAATGATGATGATAGTAATAAAAAGAATTGCAGTAATATTTTATATATTTTACAGCTTACAAATAATTTTACATACATTTTCTCATTTAGCTTTATGATTATTTATAGAAGTTTTTATAGACTTACTCTAATTATCAAACACTGGCTGAAGTAAAAGGTTTTATAGCCAGCCATTTTTGAAAGATTACAAAAATAAAAATCAAACCCTGCTTAAAAGCCCTAATATTTACTGTTGTTTAATTACACAGAAATTATTAGTTTCAAATGATCAAGCATATATAAAAAATGATAAAATAATTAGAATGACCCATCTGTTTTGTGTGTGTGTGTGTGTGTGTGTGTGTGTGTGTGTGTGTGGTCTTACTCCTCTAAGATTAGAAGTGGAGGGACACCTGAGTGGTTCAGTGGTGAGCCTCTACCTTCAGCTTAGGGCATGATCCCGGGGGCCTGGGAGCTGGGGTCCTGGGCCTGGGAGCCTGCTTCTCCCTCTGCCTGTGTTTCTGCCTCTCTCTTTGTGTCTCTCATGAATAAATAAATCAAATCTAAAAAAAAGAAAAACCAGATTAGAAGTAGATTTTCTTTCATTTTAGAAGGTTAAACATATGTTTATATTGTATCAAGAATATTTCAAGTAAATATTAGTTGTGAAGGGCATCATTAACAGTATTAATCATTTCTTACTTCAATAGAAAAGAATAGTTTTTAAATGCCAGTTTAAGGTAAATTGGTATGTGGTACCTATGAAAAAACTATCAATTGAGAGTACTCATTAATAAAAATAGACTTAAAAGTATTTATATAATCATATTTGTCATGGATATTTGTACTTACCTGCACCCACACCAAAGTATATGGGGCTGACAACTAGAAACAACTTAGAACTAATGAAGCTGGTCAATAAGAACTGTGTTCACATCAAAAACCTGTCTGTAAATGTATACAACAGAGGCCTAAACAACTGATAGGAAAAATAGAGTTAGCTCTTGTGGTTTACCTAAAAATTCTTCTCATGTTTATTCATTTTTAGTGTAAGCAGTTTGATTATGTGGAGTATCAATTAATGCTCAATGATAGGCATAAGATAGATGGAGTTGGTAGCTGGAATTCAAAATGAAGATTTAACCACAGAATCACTATTCATAGCCTCCTGAATCCCACATTTCTAGCACTTACTGTAAGAAATGATTACTGTGTTTTTCCTTTATGGAAATGTTAACTCTGTTTTTATTAGTCTACTTTTTATTTTTAAAAGAATCACTTGGTTTTACTTTTTTGTGACAGGTATTTTCACGCAAGGACAGCTGGGCCTGACAGACATCATATTCCAGTATATTCACTGTGATGAGATCTACGAGGCAATAAACATCCTGAGCAGTATGAACTGGGACACTCTGGGCCATGAGTGCTTTATCAGCATGAGTGCCATTGTAAACCATCTTCTTAGACAAAAACTCACTCCAGAGAGAGAAGGTCAGACATGAAATACACTTTGTAAATTGATTTTGTATATACATGAAGTACGTTTTATTGAGTCAGTTATCTTTTGAGGATTTTTTGAGTTACGTTATTGGAGATTGAAAGATAAAAATGTTAATGCCCTATTAAAACTGATAAGATCAGATGTCAAGTATCTATATGGAAAAAAATTATATGCTGGTTTACTGTATAATGTCAACATAAACAGTAACTTTTTTTTATATACCTATGTTGGAACTCACAATGCAGTCATTGTACATTTCGGTTTAAGTTCATGTGTGGAATATGCTCAAATTTCAAACTTTAATCAAGAATTTTATATACTCTCGGGGCACCTGGGTGGCTCAGTTGGTTAACTATCTGGTTTGATTTCAGCCTAGGTCATGATCTCAGGGTCATGAGATGGAGTCTGGGGTTGGGCTTCATTCAGTGCGGAGTCTCCTTGTCCCTCTCCTTCCCCCTCTACTCCCTTCCCTTCTCATACATGCACTGCCTCTCTCAAATAAATGAATAAATCTTAAAAAAAAAATTTTATGTATTCTCTAGGATCTGGTACACAAAGAACCAAACAAAAATCCTTATTCTTCCTTCACTTTAGACATCGATATTTTTCTCTCCCACCCCAAGTCTTTTGTCCAGAGAATAGTCCTTACCACTGATTTTGTGTGTGTGTGTGTGTGTGTGCGTGTGTGTGTGTGTGAGAGAGAGAGAGAGAAAGAGAAAGAGAAAGAGAAAGAGAAAGAGAAAGAGAAAGAGAAAGAGAAAGAGAAAGAGAATTGTAGTCCAGGCTGCTGCTCCTGTTTTCATTCTAACTGATAGTTCTGATATCCTTCTGCCTGCTTAGATTTCTCTACATTCCCTCAGTAAGTAATTGTACCCATAGGATCTAAGATAAGATACTGTTTTGTCTTTTTTTTTTTTTTTTTAAAGTAAGCTGTATGCCCAGTGTGGGACTTGAACTCATGACCCTGTGATCAAGAGTTGCACGTTCTACCAACTGGAGCCAGCCAGGCACCCCTTAAATAGAATACTGCTTTAAAAAAGGGGGTAAAATAATGTGCCACATACAATGATGAAATTCATTTTTATATTTGTCAATTATCCAGCATATGTTATTTTTATTTTTAGTTATTTACTTAATGTAAAATGTACCTACATGCTCTTGCACTTGTTTCTTTCTTTAAAATCTTTGCAAGATGCATCGACATTAATGATGAGAAGTCCTAGCCCATGAGAAACTGTTCCTACATAATTTACAAGATAGAGAAAACAGGAAATATGTCAAAAGGCTGGAGAGGTTTTCCCCTACTATTTTCTTTGAATGTTTATAGATTTTCTAACTCCATTTTATTACATTTCCAAAGTAAACACAGTGTTTAGATGAAATTCTATACATAATCTTCATTGTAGTAATTTTAGTGGGCATGTTCCTTCAGGAAGTTCACATTATGGGACTTGTCCCAACTCACAGGAGGCCCACAACAAGTATTTATTTAATGTTAATTGAATGTGCTTTTTGGAGGTAGTCCAACCCATCTATGGAAGGTCCAGTATTTCTACAGTGAGAAAATGCCTAGCACAGACAGTGCTGGGCCTACTGTAGGTATTCAATGCATATTAGTTAAAAAGAAGAGTATAACTTCAATATGTTAGGGTACTAGATATTACTGCAATATGTCTGCCTACGGAGTTATCTCAAGTACTTATTTCTTATATTGGTACACTCTCAAGATAAGGTACATTAGTAGGAAAAAAAAAAGCAGAATCCATAAAGAAAGTCTGTTATAGTATATGCAATCTAAACCAGAGATCTTAAATTTATAGTTGGAGAATTATAGAGAAGATAAAATATTGACAGTTGCTCAGGACACTGAGAAATTGCTGGCACCTTGGTGATTTTGTGTTGTAAGAAAGAGTACTAGGGAATTCACAAATGGGCATTATCAGATTCTTGCTTTAATAAAGGATATTTTCAAGGAACCATTTTGGTAAGATAGGGAAATAAAAAAAAGCTTGTATGATACTAGGCTATTAAAATAAAACACTTTCATGATGCCGGGTTATCAGAATATGTACATTTTAAGTAGGTATATGTGTTTTCTCCAAGCAACTGCAAAATACATTTCTAAGACACTCAGAATTCTTCTCTATTGAGATTTATGCTCTCCGAATCTAACATTTGACGTGGTAATTTGTTTTCCTTTTTATTAGTGGAACCCAGTGAGCTCTTTTATTTGTAGCTGTGTTGTGGTTATCTTTGAGATCTTCATTTCTGCCTTAAACATCAAGCTGGGCTATCTAATGAATCTATAACTGTGCTGGGAGTTATGAGTATTCCATGTAGGCTTGAACATTTCAGAAGTACATGCTGTCAGGAAAACAAGCAATGGCAAGAGGATCTGGCTTGTTTTCACAATAGCATTGCCGTATTCAATTTTAATCTAAATTGACTGCTGCTTTGAAAGAAAATACCCCTAAAGTTCATCTTACTTTACTGTCTAGAGTTGAGATTAAAAAAAAGAAATTACTAACAGCTTAGCCAACTCCATAGCAATTACTCTGATGAGGTATTTAATACTTTCAAACCAAATATGCCTAAAACTAAAGAGTTTTGCTAAATAAGGAATTGTTTATTCAATCCAGTATTAGTAATATAAAAATCAATGGAGTCTCACTGTGAACTGTGGTGTTGTCATACAACTGTCACCATTACTGTAATTATATAACTTCCAGGTATTTCTGGGAGAAAACACAACTCCAAAGGCATGGCGTGGTAAAATTATGAAGTAGGCAAAATGCGCCTTTTTCTCCCAGTCTCTAGTCCTCTGGTTTATCAAAACTTGCTCTCCAATCCTTTTTTCCTAGGAAGGTGTCAGTTGACCAAGAGTGGATTAGCATGTCATCCCTCCCAGGGGTATTAGCTTTCATACTTGGACAAAACCAACAATCTTGTTTTTTAGGACAATATTTAGGGAAGGTATGGGGACTTTCACTGTTTCTTTGAAATTGTCTTAGAAAGATATTATTACTCCAATAGGGCTATTTTTGTTTGCATTACTTTAAAAACACTTCTAATACTTAACTTCAATCCCCAATGCAAAAAGGGTAGTTTTCTCCTTTCAATTAAAGAGAGTAAATGTTGAGCACAGTGACTTGATTTTACTGGAAATACTAGTTCAAACTGTGTTACTTTGATGAGTCACTGTTTTAATTACCCATTTGTGGTGAGAGGTTGGTTCATTATGGATTTCTTCAGTTTTGACAGCTTTTTGTTGCTCAGAGTCATTGTCAGCTTTGCCTCAAGTGAAAGTTTATACACAGGTTTGTTTTTGTACCAGCTGTCATATTTTAATTTCATCTTTCCTGCAACAAGCTCACATTTCATCCAAGTTTGCAAAACCTGACTGACTGCAAACATGAGTATTCTGTTGTAATTGAAGGAGTTTCACTTGTTTTAGTGCTGCTATGTTTGAATTCCACAGCACAGCTTGAGGCAAGCCTTGGAACCTTTTATGCTCCAACAAGACCACTCCTGGATACAACCATATTGGAATATAGAGACGAAATCAGCAAATATGCAAGAAGATTCTTCCATCACTTGCTCAGGTGAACAAAATCTTGGAATTGATGAGCGTCAGACTACCTATTTAATGAGCATTTTCTTTAGTCAGAATATTCCATAATATGGCTGTTTTCTAATAGTCCATTTCCTAGGAAAAAAACGAATCTTCTCTTGATAGTCTTGTTTTCCTTTTAAAGGATACATTTGAATATTGTTTAGGGCTTTTACATCATCAGTACATTTGAATATAACTTCCGCTTTAATATGAAAGCAAACAATACTAACTATGTAAAGTCAATTTCTTTTGGGCAAAGTCCGTTTTAAAATATTAACTTAGTTGTGCTCTTAGCACTAGAGAAACGTTTTAGTTTTAAATGAAACTAAAAATATGAATATGCTATCAAGCTCTGAGACAGTCATTGGTTTGCTTTTCTTTCAGAATTAGCATTGAAAGATTTGTCCATTGTCTTCTCATATAATGTGGCAAGTTCTTAGTCTCACTGTGCCTCATTTTCTCTGCTTTTTAAATAGGTATCATATATCTCTTTAATCTTAGGGATTATATGAAAAATTATATAATATCAAGAAATCACTGAGAAAAAAACACTATAGAAGTTGAAGGATAAGTACATGAGCATATTCAATTATATATATAAAGTTCAAAAAACGGATGGATGTATGGATGGAAGGAAGGCTGGAAGTTGGATGGATATAGATAGATGATAGCTAGATAGTTTAGGGGTACATATACATGTGTCAATGCTCTAAATAAAAGCAAGGAAGTGATTAGCACAAAATTTAGGGTAGTATAGGGTGGGTTAAAAGAAATAAGATAGGAATAGGCACATGGGAGCTTCCAAGATATTAGTAATGTTCCATTTTTTAATATGAGAGGGATATATATCAGGTCCATTATAATATCATTCTTTTAATTGAATATATATTGTATACTTTTATATACGATGTACTTTATAACAGGAAGCAATAGAATTATCAACTTCATGTAACAAAAGGAAGTATCGCATCGAGTTGCATATAGAGTTTTAATTTTACTTATCTGTTATAGTTCTTTTTAACTCTTTTAAGGAATTTCATGTGTAATCTCTCCTTTTTTCTTAAAAACCCTGTAAGAGGGTATTATCATTTGACAAATGTATTTGTTAAGTGGCACTTTGATCTCTACCCAACAGTGAAGACTTTGGAAAATAATTTTTTTAGAAGCTGAGAAATGTTAATATATTACATGAATTATAATCTATGATTGAATCTGGCCTTTTTATCTGAATGACTTTAGCATATCCCAAGAGACTCTTCATTCTGAATAAGGCAGTTTTTTATATATGAACATATGCCAAAAATATTGGGGCTGATGTCACATCTATTTGGACTTAGGGCTTTGTTCTTTGCTCTGCCTATATTTTGTTTTCCTTGTTTCTGGGGAAAACTAATGAATTCACCTCCTGCCTGAAGAGCCCAAAAAGATTAATGTGAATGAAACATGTTTTGGAGGCATATTCTTGGTGGCCTCACTATGTTTGGCTTCTTTGACTTTATGCATTGATTTAGTTGAGCATAAGTCTTACATTTTATAATGTTGCTGGTCCTAGGATGCTCATATCCTGCTTATATTCATACAGTGTACTAATGTGCAATGTTTTGTTCATTGGGTTTTCTTCAAATGCAGTATTCTAATTATGTTTTGGAATGTATTCTGATGAGGTGACTATTGTTATCATTATTATTAGACGCTAGCATTTCTGTGTGGTTATACCTGGAATTGAATATTTTTCCTTGGGATATACTAGGTTTTTCACGTTTTCTTTTTTGCAGGCTTTGCAATTATTTCAGTGATAATGAGTGTTTTTATTAGTTCTTTTGACAGGCTATGTATGTCATGAAAAAAGCAGAGTAAGTTTAGAAGAAATTAAATGAGATACCTTAAATTGGAATTATTCTTTTGTTTAATCTGTTGCCAAGAAGTTTTCCTGCTTAGGGGAGAGGAACAGGCCAAATACTTTTTTGTATTTGCAAAGTGCTAGAATTGAATTACAACCTGTACCTTGTCTAGCCAGTATATTAATACTCTAAAAAAGTTATTAGATAATGGAATATGTCCTAAACAGTAAAGACCATCATAAAGAATTTCAAATTAAAGATGAAAACCAGGAGCACCATGCAGAGTAGGGTTGTACCTCCAGTTATTAATTGGTAAAACTGAGGACCAAGATTGCTTGAGTCCAGATTGGGCTCTATTGATAAGGAATAAAATATTACCGTGATTTTAATTTCATAGAGCATATAAAGTGTGAAGTCATAGTATGAATTTGTGACAATTGACAATTATCTGTGTGGGTTATTAAAATACTTTTGCATACAATTTTGTTTTTATCTTGACATTAGAGGAAGACCATGGATCTTTTTATCTTTAGCAAGTTAAAAAAATTATCTTGACAGTCTTCTTCCAAATCCAAATGAATCTAAACTTTATTTTTAATTAATTAATTAATTAATTAATTAATTAATTTTTTATTCATGAGAGACAGAGAGAGAGGCAGAGACACAGGCAGAGGGAGAAGCAGGCTCCATGCAGGGAGCCTGACCTGGGACTCAATCCCGGGTTGCCAGGATTATGCCCGGGCTGAAGGCGGCGCTAAACCACTGAGCCACCGGGGCTGCCCGAATCTAAACTTTAAAACGAATTTCTCATGTCCTTTTTTGACACTTCTTTTTTGTGTTCAAAGTGGTAAATTTTCATAAAGAAATGTTTCCTGTACATTTAAATCATTGCTCCTAACATTGAGGATAGAAAACGGGATTACTATATTGATATGATAGCTAAATAAAATGTTTACTATGATAAAATTTTAAGTAGATAATACAGTTTAATTCATATAATCATTAAGCTGGAAAAAACTTATCTATTTAAGATGTAGAGAAAAAAATTCAGTGTTCTTTCCTTTACTCTCATATTCACACTTCTGACACCATATAGGCAGGAGCTTTTTTTCTCCCCATATCGACCAGTTCTCTGACACCTACTAGGTGTCCTATAATTCAGTTCAATTCTGACACTAAGAGAGTTAGCATAGACCCCACTTGTAAAGGGATCAGTCCCACAGAAGTGTCCCTACTTCAGCTGCCATTTGCAAGCAGTATGTCCCCATGTTACCCACAAATTCTGTCTAATTTGGCTACCAATTGAGAGTTTGCTGCTACCCCTTCCTCAGGTTCAATAATTTGCTAGCATGGTTCACAGAACCCAGGCGCGCAGTTTATTTACTATTGCTGGTATTTTAAAGGATGTATTAAAGGATACAAGTGAACAGCCAGATGAAGAGATATATAGGGCAAGTTATATGGGAAAGGATGTGAAACCTGATTCCCTTTCCAGGAGTGCCACCCTCTCAGCACCTCTACGTGTTCACCAAGTTTGGAAGCTCTTTCAACCCAGTCCTTTTGGATATGTCTGCAGGCTTCCTTACATAGGCATGATTGATTAAATAATTGGCCATTGGTAATAATTCAACCTCCGGCCCCTCTTCTGTGGCCCCAGGTTTGGGGGTGGGGCTGAAATTTCTAATCCTCTAATCTTGTGCTTGATTCCAGTGACAATCAGCCCCATCCTACAGGCTTTCACAAAGTCTGTAATATAAACTCAGGTGTGGCTGAAAAGGGCTTGTTACGAATAACAAAAGACTTTCCTTTCAGTTAGGAAATTCCAAGGATTTTAGGAGCTCTGTGCCAGGAATGGGACAAAGGCCAAATATGTATTTCTTATTATAAATCATAGAAGGCAAATGCAACTACCTAGGCTAAGTTCAGAAGTTGGTTGTTCGCTTCTCTGTCTTCATAAAATTGAATAGTCCTCCAGAACTATTGAATAGGAAAGTATTAACAAGTAAGAGCTTTTCATTATAAATAAATAGAAACTATAATAGGAACTCCTAGATACTGATAAAATAAAAGGGCAGACATTTCAAATGAATGTGCCACATATGATTGTACTCCTTGGAAATATAAAGGATTAAAATTAATTTATTCTACTTATTTCCCCTCTTAACTGGAAGACCACTGTTATCTGATTTAAATGGTATTAGGTGATTATGGCACAGAGTCATGCTTTCGGTTCTTATAAAATAGTAAGCAAAATGTTGAGAGAGCTTTATTGCCTACAAATAAAAATACTATGTGAAATATTTGAGGCGGAATTTATTGATGTCTGAATTTTCTTTTGCACTGCAACAAAAAGTAAGATTAATTGATAGGTAAGAAGGGAGATGGATGGATATGTGATAAAACAATATTGTAAAATGATGATAGAATCTAGGTGGTAAATATATTCTTTCAACTTTCTTAGATGTTTGAAATTTTTTATAATAAGGTGTTGGAGGGAAATACACATTATATTGGAGTCAATATTTAGAGTTCAGTTATACTTAGTGTTTTGGAAATTATTCTTAGCTTTCAAAATGGTTCTTAGCTTATGCAATAAATATATATGATAGGCAAAAAAAATTTGTGACTAAAACAGTTGCTAACCAATTTGATTTTTAAATGGTTTTCAATTACACTTTTCACTAATGGAGCATACACAGTAAGTAAAACCATTATATGAAATCAACTCAAAGAATATGAATTCTAAAACAGTAACCTCAGAATACTTAGGGAACAAGATAAATGATTTGAAGAGAAAAACTTCCTGGTCAGATCATCTAAAATGCTGGATAGTATATCTAAAATATTTGCTTAAAGCAAGGTTGAGCTGGCAGGAAAGGAAGGGAAACGCTCAGAGGTTAAAATGACAAGGATGCTAGATTCCACAAGAGTAAGCAAACTCAAAGTTTCCCTTGAGGGCATGTGCTGGCACCTGGCAGTGAGGAACTTGGTTTACAAAGGCTGTATATTCAGAATGTAGGAGACAAAGCCTAGGGCTCAAGCAGAGTGGGAGATTGGATCTGAGATTCCCCACATCAATCTAGTACCATTGAAGGGGTAGCACCTTCTCTGAACTATAAGGAAGGGGAGGGTATGAATGGCAAGAAGGAATAGTAGGCCAAAAAGAATATTAAACTTGTCGGAACACAAAAATTGATAGTATGAAACATAAACACTAATGTCTAATTCAGGTGGTTTTAAAAATTAAGATAAAATCCTGGACAGTAACAATAACTAAATTAGAAAATGAATGAAGAAGTTAAAGCATTCTATGGCCTTTATACTTTTCAAGAGGAATACAGAGATACTGATTAATACTAGATTTTATTAAGTGAAATATACATGGTAGATATTCTAGAGTAATCACTAAAAAAATAGAAATAGGGTGTATAATTTTTCAAACAAATACAGTGAAAATGTTGGATGAGGAAGAAATATTCACCCCAAAAGAAGGCAAGAATTGAGGGAGGGTGCAGCATATAGGGAGAAGAAACATTAAAAAAGCAGTTTTAAAAAATGGAAAGCAAAACACACAATAAGGTGGTAGAAATCAGTTTTAAAAATCAATAATCAATGTAAGTGAGCAAAATTTTTCATTTGCAAAGGTTTTTGAAACGGAGTTTTCTAAGTTTTTACAAGAGACGTAAAACAAGTCTAAAAGTTAGAGAATGGAAGAAATTATACTAGGTAAATATCCAAAAAGGAGCTAGTGATGTTACAGAAATAGTCTTTAGAGCAAAATCATTAGTAGGGATTACTAGAAGTCAGTATTCGCAGAAAAATCGTTTAACTAGAAAGATATAACAATTCTAAATGTGTAAAACACAGTTTAAGTACACATGAAATAAACTGATAAATCTACCACCATAGCTGGGAGATTTTAATTTCTTTCATGTGGTAATTGATAGATTAAGCAAACAAAATATCAGTAAGAAAATGTAAGATTAGAACAACATAATTAAAAGCTTGATTTAATGGACATGTGTAGTGTACTATATACAACGTTGGTGATAATACTTTTTGCATGAACAGACAAAAACATTTTTTTTAAATTGACCATATTCGAGGCCATAGAGCCATGAAAATTGCAAAAGATTAGTTGTCTTTACTCGGTAACTAATTTCTGAGCGTCACATGCCAGCACTTATTGTTAGAACTAGGACTATAGCAAAGAACAAAACAGATACACATAAAAAATCTGTGGCACCATAAAGTAAGTAAAATATATAATATTTTAGCTAATGATATATTCTACAAAGATGAACAAAGCTACTGGGGTTAGGGAATGTTGAATGGTGGAGTGAGTGGACTGCAGTTTTAAATAAAGTTGTCAAGGAAGGCCTCACTAAGAAGGTAAATATAAGTTAAATCCCAGGAGTTTCACTGAAGCAGTGAATGGAGAGGCAAGCTAATAGGAGAATGGGTCAGAGAAGGAACATGTGGCTTGGTAATATAAATCTTTGTTGCCTATTGTAAGGAATTGAGATTTTTTTTTTTTCTTGAATAGTAGGGGAAGTTAATAGATGATTTGGAATTAACTTGTGAATGGATCCTTCAGATGCTATGTCAGATAAGGGCAAGGAGAACGTTTGGGAGTCTATTGTAATAACGACTGAGAAATAGTGGCTATTCAGAGCAGGCTGGCAAAGGGATGACGATAGAATGGTTGGATTTTGGATATATTAAAGGTTTTGCTGACAGCATTTGCTGACAGACTGGATAAAGAATATGATAGAAAGAGAAGTCAAAGATGACATCAAGTGTTTGGACCAGAGTAACTGGAAAAATGGAGTTTCCATTGACAAGACTGGTAAGAACACAGGAAGAATAAGTGTGTGGGAAAATGTCCTGAGATTGGTTTTGGACATGTTGAGTTTGAATGAGGAATTCAGAGGTGAGTTCTGAAGCAGGGTTATAAAGTTAACTGTTTATGATGGAAAAGAAGAAAGACTCAAAAAGTTATACAGTGTAAGAAATTTTAAAAATATCAACAAAATATACTCAAAGAAAGTAGAAAAGGAAATAATATAAGTATGTTCAGAAGTTAACATAACAAAAAAGTGGTACGATAATCAATAAAGCTAAGCATTTGTTTTTTTGACAAGATTAGAAAATAGAAAAATAGTGAATAGTATGAGGGATATAAAAGAGGCCTAATGATAGACATATGAGAGGACTTTAAATATTGAAATAACCCTGTTTACTCTGAACAACTTCATTACAAAAAACTTGAAAAATTAGGTGATATGGAAATTTTTTAGAAAAAAATAATGAAAACTAAAAAAGAAATAGAAGATCTGAATAGCTCTATAACCACTAAAAAATTAGTAATTAACATTTCCCATGAAGTAAGCTGTAGTCCCAAGAGACTTTTAACAAGTGAAATTCCACCACTGTACTCAATTTTTTTTGTTTTTCTTGTAGTCCGTTTTTCAAATGTATATATATTTACATAGTTGCAATTATTTAGTACATGAAATTTTATTTTTTTTATTTTTATTTTTTTTAGTACATGAAATTTTAAAGAAAAAATCCTAAGAGGGTTGATTTGATATGGTGGCATTCCAAGAAACTTTTACTCTCTTTGATATGGTACTCAGATTTTAAAAATTTATTGTGGCCTTCAGAAAGTGGTCCACACACATATGAACAGACTTTTTGTTTGTTTTTTAAAGTTGAAAGAACAAAAAGGAAAAATAAGCAGAAGGGAAGAACAGAAAAACCTCAAGCCCTTCAACTAAAAGCACCTGGAAAGATTACTTTTATACGTGAATTTGCTGGTTTTCATGCAGGCCCAGTTAGGGCTGCTTGGGAAGGAAAACTGTGGGTATGAGGGTACTTTGGATTTCTGCCAAGGGGTTAGGGGCCTCTACCATAATAGCAGTTTGAAAAAACATTGTAAATCAGTAAACTAAGATACCAAACAAAATTGGCAGAGTATAGGTATAGATAAATTGAAAGATATTTCATGAACAAATTTTATACACTTGGCTCTTCTTAAGGTTCCCCTTTTGTAGTTAGGGGTGTGAGGTAGGGGTGTGGCCCAAACATTAATACTGTGTTGCATTTGGCAATCTGGCATTCCTTAAAGCATTACTTCCCTATATGTAACTATACCAATGAAGTAAGTCCTTAGATTTTGTTGATGTTGCTCACACATTCTCTCTCAGATATTGTAGCTAAAAAATCATGATGGGTAAAAACTGCATTGTTAAGGAAAACCATGATTCTTTGGAAAGCTGTGTGATAATAACCATTCTTTTTGAATAGAATTACTGTAATGGCCTTAGGAACTCTTTTATCCAATACGAGAGAAATAGACTGGATTCATTGTAGGGATCAAGCTAAGAGTGGGGATGGTCTGCTTGTAAGGCATAATTGGATGGATGAATCTTAAGACTTCTTAGAGTCAAGGGGCTCTTGGGTGGCTCAGTTGGTTAAGTGTCTGCCTTTGGCTTGGGTCATCATCTCCAAGTCTTGGGATCAACCCCCATAATAGGCTTTCTGTTCAGTAAGGAGTCTGCTTCTCTCTCTCTCAAGTAAATAAATAAAATTTTTTTTTAAAAAGGTAGAATTTGGCATCTTTCTGCTTTAATTTTTTATATATTCTTTCTATTAAAGTTTTTTTTTTAGTAATTAATAAACTTCATTTTTGAGCAGTTTAGAGCAGTTAGATTCAGAGTAAAATTGGGAGGAAAGTCTAGAGACTTCTCATTTACCCTTTGTCCCCATATACTTTAATATTAATTTCTTTTTTTACTGATGATGAATGCATACATTTTCCTATATGAATGATTTGTATTATTATGTAAATGGCTATTATTTAATGTATACTAGTTAAAGCTGAGGGCTTTATAAAAATGATCTTATTTAATCCTCACATTTTAGCCTTGTTTTGTATTTTAGACATTCCGAGAGGTATGTAGTGATACCTCAGTGTAGCATTAGTTTCCATGCCCTAATGCATAGAGATGTTGAATATATTTTCATACAATTATTTGCCAGTAGTAGATCTTCTTTGATGAAGTGTCTCAATATCTTTTGCCCATTTTCTAATTTTTTTTTTTTTTTTTACTGTTACATTTTCCAAGTTCTTTATATGTTTTGATTCTTGGCCTTGGGAAGTGCTTCTGCTTAAGCTCTCTAGAAGGGATAATGTAGAAATTTTGTTAATTTATTAAATACTCTCAAGTGAAAAAAAATCTAGGCCTAGAGATTTCTTTTGTAGTGTTTTCTTAAATTATGAATTCAATTTCCTTAGTTACAGAGCTATGCAGATTGTGTTTCATATTAGATAGATTTTGATTGTACTTCTTGAAGAATTAGTCAGTTTCATCTAAACTGTCAAATTTATGTTTGTATGTTGTTTGTAATATTCCCTTATTAACTGTTGGATGTCTATAGGGTCTATAGTGATAATCTGTTTCATTCTTGATATTAGTAATTTGTGTCTTCTTTCTTTGTCAGTCTTGTTAGATAGAGGTTCATCAATTTTATTGATCTTGTTGAAGAAACAGTGCTTTGTTTCACTGATTTTTTTCCTCTTTTTTTTTTTTTGTTTCAATTTCATTGATTTTATCCTTCTTGCTTTGGGTTTATTCTGCTCTTTTTTAAGTTTCTTGTGGTGGGCGCTTAGATTATTTTTCCATGGGTAATGTTTAATTTTTTAAAAATTTATTACCAAAGTATAGTTGACATACAATGTTATATCAGTTTCAGGTGTACAACAGTGATGCAACAATTCTGTACATTACTTAATGTATATCACCACAATAACTGTAGTACCAAGGAAGCTTATTGACTTTAGACTTTTCCTCTTTTCCAATATGAGCATTTAGTGTTATAAATTTCCCTCTAATTATTGCTTTCACTGTGTCACACATTTTGATATGTTGTATTTTCACTTTCAGTTAAAGTCTTATTTTTAAAATTTTACATTGAGACTTTAACTCACTGATTATTTAGAAGTATGCTGTTTGTAAGTGGAGATTTTCCTATTATCTGTTACTGATTTCTAGTTTGATTCCATTGTGGTCAGAGAACACACTGTATGTTTTCACTTCTTTTACATATCTTAAGGTTTATTTTATGACCAGAATATCTAGGAAAGAATGTATACTCTGATGCTGTGGGGTGGAATGTTCTATAAATGTCAACAGATCAAGCTGGTTTATGGTGCTATTGAATTATAACATGACTTTACTGATTTTCTGTCTAGTTGTTCTATCTATTTTGAGAGAGGGGTGTTGAAGTCTCCAACCATAATTGTGATTTATCTTTTTCTCTTTCCAGTTTTATCAGTTTTTCTCACATATTTTCAGATTTGAGGTGTGATATATACTGTCTTTATGGTAGAATGACTTACCCATTATGTAATATCTCTCTGTCTCTGGTAATTTTCTTTGCTCTTAAGTCTTTATCATTGTCAGTATAGAAATTTATTTATTTTTATTTGTGTTTGCATATTTTTTCCATCCTTAAGTGTTCATGTATATTATATTCAAAGTGAGTTTCCTGGAGGAAACATGTAAGTGGGTCATGTTTTAATTTTTATTTATTTAAGTATGTATGTATGTATGTATCTATTTAAATTTAAGTTAGTTAATATATAGTGTAGTATTGGGTTTCAGGAGTAGAATTTAGTGATTGATCACTTACATATAACATTCAGTGCTCATCCCAACAAGTGCCCTCCTTAATGCCCATCACTCATTAAAATCATCCCCACACCTGCTTCCCCTCCAGCAACCCCCAGTTTGTTCTCTACCATTGAGTCTTTTATACTTTGCTTCCTTCTCTATTTTTATCTTATTTTATTTTGCCTTCCCTCCCCCTATGTTTATCTTTTTTGTTTCTTAAAATTTACACATGAGTGAAATAATATGTTTGTCTTTCTCTGACTTACTATGCATAGCATGTTACACTCTAGTATCATTCACATCATTGCAAATGGGAAGATTTCATTCTTTTTTGATGGCAGACTATATTCCATTATATATATGTGTGTGTGTGTGTGTGTGTGTGAACATTCCACACACACACACACAACACATCTTCTTTATCCATTCATCAGTCAGTGGACATTTGGGCTCTTTCCATAATATGGCTGCTAGTGATAGTGCTGCTATAAACATTGGGGTGCAGGTGCCCCTTTGAATCAGCATTTTTGTATCCTTTGGATAAATACTTAGTGCAATTGCTGGGTCACAGGGTAGTTCTATTTTTAACTTTTTGGGGAACCTCAATACTGTTTTCCAGAGTGGCTGTACCAGTTTGCATTCCCACCAAGAGTGCAAAAAAGGGTTCCCTTTTCTTCACATCCTAGACAACATCTGTTGTTTTCTGAGTTGTTAATTTTAGCCATTCTGACCTGGGTAAAGTGGTATGTCATTGTGGTTTTGATTTGTATTTCCCTGATGATGAGTGATGCTGAACATTTTTTCTTATGCTTTTTGGTCATTTGTATAGAGAAATGTCGTTCATGTCTTCTACCCATTTCTTAACTGGATTATTTTTAGGGTGTTGATTTTGAGGAGTTCTTATATGTAGATTATATGTATATATGTGTGTATGTATATATATATTTTATATATACACACATGTATGTGTGTGTGTATATATATATATATATATATATATATATATATATATATATGTGTGTGTGTGTGTGTGTGTGTGTGTATTCTGGATACTAGCCCTTTATCAGATATATCATTTGCAAATATCTTCTCCCATTCCATTGTTTGCTTTTAAGTTTTGTTGGTTGTTTCCTTCACTGTTGAAGCTTTTTATCTTGATGAACTCCCAATAGTTTACCTTTCCTTTTTTTCCCCTTGCCTCAGGAGACACATCTAGGAAGCAGTTGCTATAGCTGATATCAGAGAGGTTGCTACCTGTGTTCTTGTCTAGATTTATGATGGTTTCCTCTCATATTTAGTGCTTTCATCCATTTTGAATTTATTTTTATGTATGGCGTAAGAAAACGTTCCGGTTTCATTCTTCAGCATGTTGTTGTCCACTTTTCCCATCACCATTTGTTAAGAGACTTATCTTTTTTTCATTGGATATTTTTTCCTACTTTGCCAAAGATTAGTTGACCATAGTTGAGGGTCCATATCTGGGTTTTCTATTCTGTTCCATTGATCTATGTGTCTGTTTTTGTGCCAGTTCCATACTATTTTGATGATTATAGCTTTGTAATATAGCTTGAAGTCTGGGATAATGATACCTCCTGCTTTGCTTTGCTTTCTCAATGTTACTTTGGCTATTTGGGGTTTTTTCTTGTTCCATACAAATATTAAAGTTATTTGTTCTAGTGTGAAAAATGCTGGTGTTATTTTGATTGAGGTTGCATTGAATATGTAGATTACTTTGGGTAATATAGACATTTGAATAGTATTTGTTCTTTTAATCCATGAACATGGAATGTTTTTTCATTTCTTTGTATCTTCTTCAATTTCTTTCATAAGTGTTTTGTAGTTTTCAGAATACAGATCTTTTACCTCTTTGGTTAGGTTTATTCCTAGGTATCTTAACATTTTTGGTATAGTTGTAAATGGGATTGATTCCTTGATTTCTCTTTCTGCCACTCTTTTATATTTGTATAGAAATGCAACAGAATTCTGTATGTTGATTTTATATCCTGTATCTTTGCTGAATTCACATGTCAGTTCTACCAAGTTTTTGGTTCTTTCGGGTTTTCTACATAGAGTGTCACATCATCTGCAAAGAATGAAATTTGACTTCTTCCTTGCTGATTTGGATGCCTCTTATTTTTTTTTTTGTTGTCTGATTGCTGAGACTAGGACTTCTAGTACTATGTTGAACAACGGTGGTAAGAATGGACATCCCTGTTGTGTTCCTGACCATAGGGGAAAAGCTTTCTGTTTAACCTCCTTGAGAATGATAGTTTCTGTGGGATTTTCCTCTGGCCTTTATGATGTTGAGGTGTATGTTCCCTCCATCCCTACTTGGTTGAGGGTTTTTATGAAGAAAGGATGTTGTATTTTGTCAAATGCTTTTTCTGCATCTATTGAGGATTATATGATTCTTATCCTTTCTATTATTATTGTTTTATATCACATTGATGGATTCATAAATATTGAACCACCCCTGCAGCCCAGGAATAAATCCCATTTGATCGTGGTGAATAATCCTTTCAGTGTACTGTTGGAATTTTTATATTCATGTTCATCAGGGATATTGGTCTGTAATTCTGCTGGAGTCTTTGGTTTTGGAATCACGGTAATGCTGGCCTCATAGAAAGAGTTTGAAAGTTTTCCTCCCATTGCTATTTTTTGGGAAAGTTTCCAAAAAGTAGGTATTAATTCATTTTTAAAAGCTTGGTAGAAGCCATCTGGCCCTGGAGTCTGCTTTGCTGGGAGATTTTGATTACCAATTTAATTTCTTTGCTGGTTATGAGTCTGTTCAAATTTTCTATTTCCTCCTGTTTCATTTTTGATAGTTTATATGTTTCTAGTAATTTATCCATTTCTTCCAGATTGCCCAATTTGTTGGCATATAATTGCTCATAATTGTCTTATATAATTGTTTGTATTTCTGTGGTTTTGTTTATGATCTCTCCTCTTTAAGTCATTATTTATTTGGATCCTTTCTCTTTTCTTTTTGAAAAGTCTGGCTAGAGGGTTATCAATTTTGTTAATTCTTTCAAAGAACTGTCTCCTAGCTTTGTTGATCTGTTCTACAAGTTTTCTTTTTTATTTATATATCATTAATTTTTTATATAATCTTAATAATTTCCCATATTCTGTTAGTTTTAGGCTTTATTTGCTGTTCTTTTTCCAGCTCCTTTAGGTATAAGGTTAGGTTGTTTATTTGAGACTTTTCTTGCTTCTTGAGAAAGGCCTGTATTGCTATATACTTCCCTTGCTGCATCCCAAATGTTTCTACTGTCATGTGTTCATTTTCTTTTGATCCTATGTATTTTGTTATTTCTTCTTTAATTTCCTGGTTACCTCATTCATTCTTTAGTAGGATATCCATCATCCTCTTATGTATTTGTGGTCTTTCCAAATTTTTTCTTGTTAACTTCAGGTTTCATAGTATTATGGTGTGAAAATATGCATAGTATGATCTCAGTGTTTTTGTATTGATTGAGGCCTGATTGGTGACCTAGTATGTGACCTATTCTGGAAATGATTCCATGTGCACTTGAAATGAATGTGTATTCTGCTGCTTTATTTTTTTTAAAGGTTTTAATTAATTTATTTATTTATTTATGATAGTCACACAGAGAGAGAGAGAGAGGCAGAGACATAGGCAGAGGGAGAAGCAGGCTCCATGCACCAGGAGCCCGACGTGGGATTCGATCCCGGGTCTCCAGGATCGCGCCCTGGGCCAAAGGCAGGCGCCAAACCACTGCGCCACCCAGGGATCCCTATTCTGCTGCTTTAGAATGAAATGCTCTGAATATATCTGTTGAGTCCCTGTGGTCCAGTGTGTCATTCAAAGCCATCATTTCCTTGTTGATCTTCTGCTTAGATGATCTGTCCATTGTTACGAGTGGGGTGTTAATATCCCCTACTACGATTGTATTATTATCAATGAGTTTCTTTAGTTTGTTATTAATTATATTTGGCTAGTCCCAAGTTGGGGCATAAATATTCGCAATAGTTAGATATTCTTGTTGGATAGACCCCTTTATTATGATATAGTTCCCTTCTTTATCTATTTGGCTTAAAATCTACTTTATCTGATATAAATATGGCTATTCAAGCTTTCTTTTGATGTCCATTAACATGATAGATGGTTCTCCCCCCTTCACTTTTAATCTGGTCATGTCTTTGGGTCTAAAATGACTTTATTATAAGCAGCATAATGATGGATCTTGCTTTTTTAAAATCCATTCTGATACCTTATATCCTTTGCTTAAAGCATTGAGTCCATTTAAATTCAGAGTCATTATTCATAGATACGAATTTAGTTCCTTTGTATTCCCTTTAAAGTCGCTGTTCCTTTAGTTTGTCTCTGTTCCTTTTAGGTCTTTGTTGTTTCTAGTCTCTCTTTCCCATCACAAGTGTCCCCTTTAATATTTCTTGCAGAGCTGGTTAGTGTTCACAAACTCTTTAGTTTTTCTTGTCTTAGAAAGTCTTTATCTCTCCTTCTATTCTGAATGACAGTATTGCTGGATATAGTATTCTTGGCTGCATAGTTTTCCCATTTAACATGTTGAATATATCATGCCACTTTCTTCTGGCATGCCAGGTTTCTGTGGACAGATCTGTTGCTAACATTGTGTCTACCCTTGTAGGTTAAGGACCTCTTGTCTCTAACTGCTTTCCAAATTCTCTCTTTATCCTTGTATTTGCAAGTTTCACTATGACATGTCTTTGTGTTGACCTATTTTTGTTGATTTTTTTAAGATTTTATTTATTCATGAGAGACATACAGAGAGAGGCAGAGACATAGGCAGAAGGAGAAGCAGGCTCCCCACAGGGAGCCCAATGCGGGACTCAGTCTTGGGACCCCAGGATCATGTCCTGAGCCAAAGGCAGATGCTCAGACACTGAGCCCTATTTTTGTTGATTTTGAGGGGAGTTCTCTATGCTTTGTGGACTGGAATACCTGTATTCTTCCCCAGATTAGGTAAGTTCTTCAGTTATAATTTGATCAAATAAATCTCTGCCCTTTTTTCCCCACTCTTCTTATTCTGGGGCTTCCTATGATATGGGTATTATTGCATTTTGTGGAATCACTGAATTTCCTAAGTCTATATTCATGTTCGAATAGTTTTATTTTCCTCTTCTTTTCAGCTTCAATATTTTCTCTAACTTTACCTTTTGTATCACCTATTTGTTCCTCTGCATCTTCCATCCTTGTGATTACATGTAAGTCGGGTTTTTTTTTTAAGATTTTATTTATTTATTCATGAGACACAGAGAGAGAGAGAGAGAGGCAGAGACACAGGCAGAGGGAGAAGCAGGCTCCATACAGGGAACCCAACGTGGGACTCGATCCTGGGTCTCCAGGATCACACCCTGGGCCACAGGTGGCGCTAAATTGCTGTGCCACCAGGGCTGCCCTGTAAGTCGGTTTTGTATCTCAGTTATAGCATTTTGTATTTCAGCCTGACTAGTTTTTAGGTCTTTTTAACTCTGCAGCAAGGATTCTCTGGTGTCTTCAATGCTTATTTCAAGCACAGCTAGTATTCTTATGATTGTTGTTCTGAATTCTTGTTCAGAAATCCCTGGCAGTGATTTCTTCTTGATCTTTATTCTTGGGAGAATTCTGTCTTGCTATTAGATCTAGGTTTCTGTCTTTTGTGTGTTATGAAAGTTTGTTATGTTTCCTGCTCCTGAGTTTACTGCCATATGAAGAAGGAGTCATACACTGTCTAGGGCATAGTGCTCCAGAAAGTGTTACTGGTGTATGCTGTATGCACCCTGTTATATGTTTTTGCTGCTCTTGTCCACAGCTCATTCCTCTGCAGAGTTCTCCTTTCTTGTAGTGGGGAGTGTTTGGACCCTTAATTAGGTATGCTTTGATATGTTTGTTAATATAAGCCTGATTTGAAAACAAAACAAAACAAAACAAAAAAACAAAAACAAAATAGAGAAGAAAAGTAGCCTGATCCAAAAACCAAGAAAAGAATACAAAGGTTATCTGCCCCCTGTGCACACCTCTGTTCCCTGCTGTTAAATGGCCACTCAGTGATGCCAGGTAGGCCTTTTGTCCTTGGCGAGGCCATATGTCCTCTTCCAAATGTGCACTAGGAAGCAAGCGTTCTCTCCTAGTACAACGAGGGGAGCTCCACACCATGGCATCTTGCATGAGCCCTATGTGCTGCTCTCTTTCCCTGACTTCTTTCCACTTAAAGGGCTCTCTCCCCTTTGTAGCACCCTGGCTTTTCTTTCCCCCACTTCACATCTCTGAGCCTCACATCTGCTATGTTTTGTCCCTCCAATTGTGCAGATTGATTTTGTAATCCTCAGATCTGTTTTTTAGTTGTTCAAAATGATGTGATGTTGATCTAGCTTTGTTCAAGGTTATGAGGTAAGCCCAGGCTCGCAACTACTACTACACCATGTTAATACCTTCTGGGTCATGTTTTTTAAATGGACTATACTGGTCTTTCTTTTAGTTGTTCTAGTTAGACCATTTTCATTTAATGTGATTAGTGATATGTTTAGGGTTTAAGGCTGTAATTTTTGTTGTCTTTTTTCTTTTTTTTTATTTAACCTTTTTTCTGCCTTTATGTATATTATTTGAACATTCTTTAGTATCCTTTTTTTATTTACCTAGATTGGTTATTTCATATTACTTTTTTATTAAGATGAAATTAATATAATATAAAAATTCACCATTTTAACCATTTTCATGTATATAGTTCAGTGATTTTTAGTATATGACCACCACCATTATCTAATTCAAAACACTTCATTATCCTGAAAAGAATTTCCATGTACATTAAGGAGTCACTCCCCAATCTTCCCTCTCCCTTGCTCCTGGAAGTCAGTAACCTACTTTCTGCCTCTATGATGGTTTCTATTGTGAACATTTAAAATAAATAGAATAATTTGTTCATTCACTTAGCATATTTTCAACATTCACCCATATTGTAGTATATATCAGTATTTCATTCCTTTTTATAATATTCCATTATATGAATATACTACATTTTGTTTATATGTTCATCAATTGATGGACAATTGAGTTGTTTCCACTTTTGGGCCATTATGCATAATGGTGCTGTGAACACTTATGTATACATTTTTCTATGAGCACATGTTTTCAGTTGTCTTAGGTATGCTTTGGAGTGAAATTGTGAAGTTATACGGTAACTCCATATTGGCCACTTGAGGATCTACCAAATTGTTTTTCAAAATATTTGCATCATTTTACATTCTTACCAGCTGTATATATGGGTTCCAGTATTTATAGATCCTTGTCAACACTTGTTATCTGACTTCTTGATTCTAGCCATCCTAAGTGGGTATGAAGTGGTATCTCATTGTTGGTTTGATTTATATTTCTATAGTGATAATATTGTTGGACATCTCTTTATGTGCTTTTTAGTCATTTTCATATCTTCTTTGGAGAAATATCCAAGTCCTTTGCCTATTTTTTTAACTGGGCTGTTTGTCTTGTTTTTGAGAATTCTTTATACGTTGTAGATAGTACAATAGTATTGATAGTGGAAGCCACATGCAGAAGAATGAAACTGAACCATTTTCTTACACCATACACAAAAATAGACTCAAAATGAATGAAAGAACCTAAATGTGAGACAAGAATCAACCAAAATCCTAGAGGAGAATACAGGCAGCAACTTCTGTTACCCTGGTTGCTGCAATATCTTGTTAAACACATGTTGAAAGGCAAGGGAAACAAAAGCGAAAATGAACTAATTGGGACTTTATCAAAATAAAAAGATTTTGCACAGGAAAGGAAACGTCAACAAAACCAAAAGACAACTGACAGAGTGGGAAAAGAAGACATACAAACGGCCAACAGACACATGAAAAAATACTCAGCATCAGGGAAACACAAATCAAAAACACAATGAGATACTATCTAACACAACAGAATACACATTCTTCTCGAGTGTACATGGAACATTTCTCCAGAATAGATCACATACTGGGTCACAAATCAGGTCTCAACTGGTACCAAAAGATTGGAATCATTCCCTGTATATTTTCAGACACAATGCTTTGAAACTTGAACTCATCCACAAGTGGAAATTTGGAAGAAACTCAAACACATGGAGGTTAAAGAGCATCCTACTAAAGAATGAATGGGTCAACCAGGAAATTAAAGAAGAATTTAAAAAATATATGGAAACATATGAAAAGGAAAATACAACTGTTCAAAACCTTTAGGGTACAGTGAAGGCAGTCCTAAGAGGGAAGTATATAGCAATACAAGCCTTTCTCAAGAAACAAGAAAGGTCTCAAATACACAACCTAACCTTATACCTAAAGGAACTGGAAAAAGATACCACCTCACACCAGTCATAATGGCTAAAATTAACAAGTCAGGAAACTGACAGGTGTTGGTGAGGATACAGAGAAAAGGGAACCTTCTTACATTGTTAGTGGGAATACAAGCTGGTGCAGCCACTCTGGAAAATAGTATGGAGGTGCCTCAGAAAGTTAAAAATAGAGCTACCCTATGACCCAGCAATTACACTACTACGTATCTACCCCAAAGATACAAATGTAGTCATCCAAAGGGGCACTTGCACCCCAGTGTTTATTGGAGCAATGTCCATAATTGCCAAACTGTGGAAAGAGCCCAGAGCCCAGGGCCCAAATGTCTATACATATATATGTATATGTGTATATATATGTGTGTGTGTGTGTGTGTGTATGTGTATATACACATGCACACACACAATGGAATATTACTCAGTCATCAAAAAATGAAATCTTGCCATTTTCTTGAAATAATCACTTGAACATTTAACTTTTCCCAACTTTGCAGGCTCTAGTGAGAGCACTACAATGACGTAGATGGAACTAGAGGGTATTATGCCAAGCAAAATAAGTCAGTCAGAGAAAGACAATTATATTATCACACTCATATGTGGAACTGAAGAAACAAAACAAGATCACAGAGGAAGGGAGGGAAAAATAAAACAAGCTGAAATCAAAGAGGGAGACAAACCATGAGACTCTTAATCACAGGAAACAAACTAAGGGTTGCTGGATGGGGAGGGGTGTGGGGTGATGGGGTAACTGGGTGATGGACATTAAGGTGGGCACATCATGTAATGAGCACCGGGTATTATATAAGACTGATGAATTACTGAACTCTACTTCTGATACTAATAATACACTTTGTTGATTAATTGAATTTAAATTAAAAAACAGTAAAAAAAAGATTCCTCTCATCTGTTTAATTAATACTTCCATCAAGTCACATATTTATTTATTTATTTTTGGTGAGTATATTTAAGTTATACTCATTTAGTATATTTCAATTAAGACAGTGCAGTATCATCAACTATAGTCATGACGTTATACATTAAATCCATGACCTTATTCCTTTTAGAGCTGAAAGTTTTGGTACCCTTTTATAAACCTCTCCCTGTTTGCCCTACCCTGCAACCTTTGGCAACCACTTTTTTACCCTCTGTTTCTATGAATTTGACTTTTTATTTAGATTATGCATATAAACCATACTGAGCAGTATTTTTCTTATTTCACTCAGCATACATACATACATACTCCAGGTGTTCCATGTTGTTACAATGGTAGGATTTCCCTTTTTCTCATGTTTGAATAATATTCCATTGTATACATATAAATCACATCTTCTTTATCTGTTCAGTCCCAAGAATGCTTATATATGATATGAGACATAGATTTATTAATGAAACTGCATATAATGATTTGTTCACTGATATTTTTTTTTTTGCTTATTTGCTGTTTTTCCTAAAATATATTGCTTCTTGGAAATCTTTTTATTGAATTAACATATATTCAGAAAAATGAACAAATTATAAGTGGATAACTCATGGAATTACCATATTTGTCATAAACTACATAACTACCAACCCAGTAGAGGAAGAGAACTTTACTAGCACTTCTGAAACCCCCTGTTGATACTGTCCAATTATCCTCTCTCTTTTCCAAAGGTAACTGGTATTCTAAATTCTGACAACACAGATAAGTGTTATTTCTTTTTGAACTTTATATGAATGAAATTATATAGTATAATTTCAGTTTGCCTTTTGTGCTCAACATTGTATTTGTGAGAGTAGTATATGTTGTAATATGGGGCAGGTACATTTTTATTACCAAATATTGTATTATCTTTTCAGGACATATACTGTTGGAATATAGCACATTTTATTTATCCATTGTACTGTTCAGTGACTTTCTGTTGTGTCTCGTTTAAGGCTATTATAAAAAATGCTGCTATTCATGTATATATCTTTATGGAAATGTGTGGATCTTTCTAAATGTCTTGGCCATTTGTGATTTTTTTTCAATTTGTCTATTCATTACATGGGCGCTTTTATCTTTTCAGTGGATTTCTGAGCAAATTTTGGATATTACTTATCATCTTTCATATGTCGCAAATATTTTTTCACAAACTGCCACTTATTTTTCAATCTAGTACATGCATTTTATTGTTGTTCCTAGAGGAGTTTGATAAGGCTAACTAACTAATATATCAATGTTCTGCCTTATCATTTCTTAACTTTTAGATCTTCTCTCCCCAGGATTATAAAAAAATTTACTTCAGTTTTTTCCAATCACCTTTATGACTTTATGTTCTACATTTTATTCTCTAACACTGAAAGTAATTTTGGCATAAAAAAGAACACATAGATCCAACTGTATTCTCTCTCAACTCACTGGGCACTTGTCCTAACATCATTTTCACAATTTTCTCATAACTTGTGAACTGAATTTTACTTCATACTAATAAGAATAACTTTAAGTAGCAGTTACAGAGTCATGCTTATCCACCAGAGTTCACACACACACACACACACACACACACACACTCTTTAAGAATTTGAGTCAACATTTAAAAATTGACATTGCAGGAGCACCTGGGTGGCTCAGTCAGCAAAGCATGCAATTCTTTAGTTCTGTTTTTATTATTTTAAGATTTATTTATTTTAGAGCAGGGGAGGAGCAGAGGTAGAGAGAACAGAGAATCTTTTTTTTTTTTTTTTTAAGATTTTTAGTTATTTATTCATGAGAGACACACACACACACACAAGGAGAGGCAGAGACACAGGCAGAGGGAGAAGCAGGCTCCATGCAGGGAGCCTTACTTAGGACTCGATCCTGGGTGTCCAGGATCATGCCCTGGGCTGAAGGCGGTGCTAAACCGCTGAGCCGCCAGGGCTGCGGGAGGCCAGAGAATCTTAAGCAGACTCCACACTGCTGAGTGCGGAGCCCATTGCAGGACTCCATTCCACAACCCTGAGATCACAACCTGAGCTGAAACTAATAAGAGTCATTTGGTTAACCCACTGCACTACCGAGGTACCTCAAAGCATGTGGTTCTTGATCTTGGATCGTGAGTTCAAGCCCCACATTGAAGGTAAAGTTTATTTAATAAAGAGAAAAAATTGATCTTGCATAAAAACCTACGTTATGGGCAGCCCGGGTGGCTCAGCGGTTTGGCGCCGCCTTCAGCCCAGGGTGTGATCCTGGAGACCCGGGATTGAGTCCCACATCGGGGTCCCTGCATGGAGCCTGCTTCTCCCTCTGCCTGTGTCTCTGCCTCTCTTTCTTTCTCTCTATATATGTCATGAATAAATAAATCTTTTAAAAAAAAACCCTAATTTATGATTTCTCTTAAACAAACAAACCCGACTGATTATTTGTTAATACTGAACCTGGATTTTTCAGACAATACCTAGAATGGAATAGCACATGTCCCCTCCATAATGGGTTTATATTCTCCCTTTTGCCACAGACCCCACCAGTTCTTCTTGCTTGTTATATCTGGCCCATTAAATATATGTCTATTGCCTGCTTGGTCTTATCAGCATTTAATTTATGGGCTCTAACCCCATGCCCTCTCCATACCATTTATTTTACTATAACTTTTTGTACAATATGAAGAGCTCAAAATGTCTCTGCTTTTTAATAAATCTTTAAAATTTCAGGTGAACCCTAGGGTCCCATTGTTAAGTTCTAAATCAACAAAAATCTCATGAGGATTTTGATTAGAATAGCATGAATATTGGGTTAATTTTTGGAAGAATCAACATCTTTATAATATTGAATTCTTTTATTCAGTAACAGATTTCTCTCCATTTATTCAAGTTTTCCTTTACATCCTCAGATATTTTTATTTGCGTATGTTTCATGTTTACTCCTGTATATATTATTGTATTTTTTGCTATTATGGGTAGGACATTTTAAAATTAATCTTCCTAATTTATGATTTCTGGTATATCAGAAACTATTGATGTTTGTATACTAATTTTTAGCAGATTACCTCTCTGAACATTTAAAAATAATTTCTAATAATTTTTCAGTTGATCAATTTGTCTATCCAAAGCAGTCATTTGCCTACAAATAATCATCATTTTCTCCTTCCTTTATTTATACTTCTCATTCTTATATAGTAAATAACAGTGGCAATAAGATACTCTTAATTGTGACTTCAATGAAAATGTTGCTTTTCTTGCATAATTTAGAATGATAATATCAGTTTTTTTAAAATAAATCCTGTTTTTTAAGGGTTTAATTCCAGCATAATTACCATACAGTGTTCTGTTAGTTTCAGGTATACCATATAGTAAGTCATCAATTTTATACATCACTTAGTGCTCATCATGAAAAGTGTATTCTTCAATCCCCATCACCTATTTCACCCATCACCCCCCATAATCATCAGTTCTCTTGTAATTAAACATGTTTCTTTTGCATCTCTCTTTTCTATTTGTTCATTTGTTTTGTTTCTTAAATTCTTCATATGAGTGAAATCATATATTTGTCTTTGTCTTATTTCAGTTAAGATAATACTCTCTAGCTCCATCTATGTCATTTGCAAATGGCAAGATTTCATTCTTTTTGATGTCTAAATATTCCATATAATTGAATACACACACACACACACACACACACACACACACACACACACACCACCTCTTTATCCATTCACTTATTGATGGAAACTTGGGCTGCTTCCATAGCATAGTTTGGCTATTGTAAATAATGCTGCAAAAAACATAGGGTTGCACATATCCTTTTGAATTGGTGTTTCTGTAATCTTTGGGTAAATACCTAGTATTGATTATTGGATCATAAAGTAGTCCTATTTTTAATTTTTTGAGGAAACTCCGTACTGTTTTACATGTGGCTGTACTAGTTTGCATTCCTACCAACACAAGGGTTGGTGCACAAGGGTTCTAATTTCTCCACATCCTCCCCAAACTTATTATCTGTTGTTTAATGTGATCTTCCTAATGTGTGTAAGGTGGTATCTCATTGCAGTTTTTTTTTCTGTTTGTTTGTTTTTTTTTATTTTTTATTTTTATGATAGTCACACAGAGAGAGAGAGAGAGAGAGGCAGAGACATAGGCAGAGGGAGAAGCAGGCTCCATGCACCGGGAGCCTGACGTGGGATTCGATCCTGGGTCTCCAGGATCGCACCCTGGTCCAAAGGCAGGCGCTAAACCGCTGCGCCACCCAGGGATCCCCTCATTGCAGTTTTGATTTACATTCTTCTAATGATTAATGATGTTGAGCATCATTTCATGTGCTTACTGGCCATTTGTATATCTGGAGAAAGTCTTTTGCCTATTTTTGAATTTGGTTGTTTGTATTTTTGTTAAGTTTTAGGAGTTCTCTATATATTCTGGATATTAATCCTTACAGATATATGATTTACAAATATTTTTCCCATTCTGTAGGTTGCCTTTTTTACTCTGAATAATATCTTTTGATACACAAAATTTTTAAATTTTCCTAACATCCAGTTTGTGCCACGTGGTGCATTCCAATGAGAGACAAAATGATTGCTGAGAGTCCAAAGCTTGGAACAAAGAGAAACCTGAAGAGGCTACACCATTAGGCACTGCTAAGAAGTGTAGGCACTGAGGTAAAACCCCGAGTCTGGGTTGGCTCTCAGTTTAATTATCATAGAATGTAAAGTGTGTGGAAACAAGGAAGGAAAAACAACTCAAGAAACCAATTTTGAGGGGCAGCAGGGAAGTAGGGAAGTGTGTATGTGACTGTCTGCATGGGCCTCAGAGGAGTGAGCACTAACTAGGGGGCTGCAGGGGATGGGAGAATTGACCTCAGCAGGCCTGGCCTTCTGTCTACCATCATTACTGTTTTCAGCATGTACTATATTCAGGACAGACTGATGGCAGAAACAATTGGCTTTTGCCACACGCATAAAGCTGTTGCCATTTATGTGTGTCCCTATCCTTATTGTTTCTTCTACCCACTGAGGTCTGACTCTCCCACAAGTTTATCTATTTTTTCTTTTGTTACCCACATCTTTGGTGTCCTATCCAAGAAGAAATCATCAAATTAAATGTTGTGAAGCTTTCATCCTATGTTACGTTCTGGGAGTCTTATTGTCTTACATTTAGGTTCTGATCCATTTTCAGTTAATTTCAATACATGCTTGTTGGATGAGGGTCCAACTTTGTTCTTTTGCCTGTGGCTACCCAGTTTTCAGCACCATTTGTTGAAAAGACTGTCCTTTCTCCATTGAAAAAATCTTGGCATCCTTCCCCCAAATCATTTCATTATATATGTGTGGGCTTATTTCTGGGCTTTGTATTCTGTTCCATTGGTCTATATGCCTGGACACCAATACCACACCAATGTTGCATGGTCTTGACTACTTTGTAGTAAGTGGAAATCAAGAAGTGTAAATCCCTCAATTTGCTGTCTTTTTCAAGAGTGTTTTGGCAATTCAAAGTCCCTTGAGATTTTACATGAATTTTAGGATGAGTTTTTCTATTTTTATAAATAATAATATTGGGGTTTAGTAGGGATTTCATTGAATCTGCAGATTGCTTTGGGTGGTGTCAGCATTTTAACAATATTGTCTTCTAACCCATGTCCATGGGATGTGTTTCCATTTGTTCTTGTCTTCTTTAATCTTCCAGCATTGTTTTGTAGTTTTCACTGGACAAATCTTTTACCTCCTTGATTAAGTGAATTCCTAAGTATTTTACTCTTTTTTGATATTACTGTAAAGGGAACTGATTTTGTTATTGCCTTTTCAGATTATTCATTGTTGATATGTAGAAACGCAACTGATTTTTGGGTGTTGACTTGTATCTTGCTACTTTGCTGAATTCATTTATAGTTCTAATAGGTTTTTTGGTAGAATCTTTAGTTGTTTTTTTATTTTTTAAGATTGATTGATTGATTGATTGATTGATTTATGAGAGACACAGAGAGAGGTAGAGAGGCAGAGACACAGGCAGAGGGAGAAGCAGGCTCCACGCAGGGAGCCCAGCATGGGACTCGATCTGGTCTCCAGGATCACACCCTGGGCTAAAGGCAGGGCTAAACCGTTGAGCCACCCAGGCTGCCCCTCTTTAGGGTTTTCCACATATAAAATCATATCCATATTTCTTCCTTTCCAGTTTTTATGCCCATTATTTCCTTTTCTTTTGTAATTACTCTAGCTCAGATTTCTGTACTTTGTTGAGTGGGCATCTTTGCCTTGTTCCTATATTAAAAGAAAAGCTTTCAGTCTTTTACCATCTAGCAAGATGTTTAGTGGGGACTTTTCATATATGGTTTTTATTAGGTTGAGGCAGGTCCCTCTATTTATATTTTGTTGAGCATTTTTATCATGAAAACGTGTTGAATTTTGTCGGGTGCTTTTTCCAAATCAATTCAAATGATCATGTGCTTTTCCCCTTCATTTTGTTAATGTGCATAATACATTCATTGATTTTTTTATATGTCGAACTATCCTTACCTTCCAGAAAATTCCACTTTGTCATTATGTGTGATCCTTTTAATATACTATTAAATTCTGTTTGCTAGTATTTTGTTGAAGTTTTTTGTGTCACTGTTCATACAGTATATTGTTCTGTAGTTTTCTTGTAGTGTTTTTGTTAGGCTTTGGTATCTATGTTATGTTAGCCTTAAAGAATGAGTTAGGAAGTGATCCCTTCTGTTATTTTTTTTGGAAAAATTTGAGAAAGATTGTTGTTATTTAATGTATGGTAGAATTCACCTGTGAAGCTGTCATGTCCATGACTTTCCTCTGTTGGGATATTTTTGATTCCTAATTTAACCTCCTTACTAATGATAAATCTATTCAAGACTGTTTCTTCATGTATTAGTCTTGACAGGCTTTGTTTTCTAAGGAATTTGTGCATTTCATGTAAGTTATTTCATTTTTTGTTCATAGCACTCTCATAATTCTTTTTATTTCTGTAGCATCGGTAATAATATTCTTACTTTCATTTCTGATTTTGGTAATCAAGTCTTCTGTTTTTCTCTAGTCCATCCAGCTAAAGTTTGTCAAGTTTGTTCATCTTTTTGAATAACGTTTCATTTCATTGTTTTTCTCTATTATTTTTTTATTCTCTATTCATTTATTTCTGCTCTAATTTTTATTGTTTCCTTCCTGCTGCTAGTTTTGGGCTTAGTTTGTTCTTCTTTTTCTAGAACATTTCTTAAGTTGTAAAGTTAAGTTTTTCTTGTTTTTTAGCGTAAGTGTTTATAGTTATAAACTTCCCCTTAGCACTGCTCTCATTGTTTTGGCATATTGTGTTTTCATTCTCATTCATCTCTAAATGTTTTCTAATTTCCCTTGTGATTTCTTTTCAGATCCACTGGTTGCTTGAAAGTGTATTGTTTAATTTCCACAATTGTGTGAATGTTCCAGTTTTACTTTGTGATTTATTTCTAACTTTATCCAGTTGTGGTCATAGAATTTGTATGAAATCTACCTTTGAAACCTATTGAGACTTAATTCGTGACTTAACATATGGTGCATTCTGGAAAATATCCCATGCTCACTTGAAAAAAAGTGCTTATATTGTTGGGTAGAGTTCTGTATATATTTGTTAGATTTAGTTTCTAAATTTTGTGTCTTTTGTTTTCTTGCATATCTTTTGTCTGGTTATTCTGTTCATTATTGTGAGAACTTGTAGTCTCCAACTATTATTTAGAACTATTTTTCCTTTCAATTCTGTTGGTTTCTGCTTCATATATTTTGATAGTCTATCTTTTGGTTCATAAATGTTCATAATGGGATTATCTTCTTGCTGTGGTAAACCTTCTATTATTATATAATTTCCTTTGGCTCTTGTAACCTTTTTGATTTAAAGTCTATTTTGTCTATTATTAGTTTAGCCACCCCTACTTTATTTTAGTTACTATTTGCATGGAATATCTTTTTTGTCCTTTCACTTTCAACCTGTTTGTGTCTTTGAGTCTCAAATATGTCTCTTGCAGACAGCATATAGTTTGGTCATGTGTTTTTGTCCTTCCTGCCAATCTCTGTCTTTTAATGGGAGAATTTATTCCATTACATTTAGAGTAATTACTAATAAGGAGAGACTTCTGTCATTGTACTGTTTTATATTCTGTATGTGCTATAGTGCTTTTGTCCCTCATTTCCTGCATTACTGTTTTCGTTTGTATTTAGTTGATTTTTTGTAAAGAAATGTTTAAATTCACTTTTCATTTCTTTCTGTGTATATTCTATACCTCTTTTCATTGTGGTTATAATGGGGATAACATTTAACATCTTAATGTTATTCTTAACGTTATAACATTATAACTCTAACTTAAGTTTATACTGGTTTAACTTCAATAACATATAAAAAGTCAGTTTCTTTACAGTTCTGTCCCCACCCCTTGCAATTGTTGATTACAAAGAATTATAGAGTCTCCCCTTATCTATGGGAATATGTTCCAAGACCCCAACTGATATCTGAAACCACAGATAGTACTGAACCCTATATATACTGTATTTTTCCTATACATACTTGTGATAAGGTTTAATTTATAAATTAGGCATAGTAATAGATTAACAACAATAATAAAATAGAACAATTATAACAGTATACTGTAATAAAAGTTATATGAACGTGGTCTCTCTTTCTCTAAGTATCTTACTGTTTTGAGCTCACCCTTCTTGTGATAACATGAGGTAATAAAATACTACATGGTGGGCAGCTCCGGTGGCACAGCGGTTTAGCGCCGCCTGCAGCCCAGGGCGTGATCCTGGAGACCCGGGATCGAGTCCCACGTCAGGCTCTCTGTGTGGTGCCTGCTTCTCCCTCTGCCTGTGTCTCTGCCTCTTTCTCTGTCTCTATGAATAAATAAAATAAAAAAACTTTAAAAAAAATACTACATGGTAAGATAAAATGAGGTGAATGATGCAGGCATTGTAATATAGCATTATACATCAGAAAAGATCACTGGCTTCTGGATCACAGTTGACCATCTGTACCTGAAACCATGAAAGCAAAACCAGAGATAAAGGGGAACTACTGTACAACTTTATATACTGTATGCCCCCAAAATATATACTAACAATCATTTTCAATGCATTAGTCTCCTAAACTGCATAGAAAACAGAATGAGGAATTACAAACCAAAGTTATAGTAACACTAGACATATTAATAATTGTCTTTTTTAATGTATCATATAGAAAATGAAAAGTACAGTTATAAATTATTGTTAAAATAATACTGGCTTTTATAATTTCCCACGTATTTACTTTTATTGAGATCTTTCTTTCTCCAAATGGCTTCATGTTACTATCTGGTGTCCTTTTATTTCACCTAACAGGATCCCTATGAGCATTTGTTCGAAGACAGGTCTAGGGGTCGCAAACTCCCTCAGCTTTTGTTTATCTGGGAATGTTTTACTTCTTTCTCCCTCAGTTTTGAAGGACAGCTATGTTAGATATAGCTGTTGGTTGACAGATATTTTTCTTTTAGTACTTTGAATATATCTTTTCTGTCTTCTGGCCTCCAAAGTTTTTGACGAGAAATCTACTCATATTCTTACTGAGGAACCCTTCTACCTGTAATTTCATTCTTTCTTGCTACGTTCAACATTCTTTGACTTTTGAAAGTTGGATTATAATGTGTGAATGGGTCTCTTTGAATTAACCTTACATGGAGTTCATTGAGCTTCTTGGATGTTTATATTCATGTCTTTCATCAAATTTGGGAAGTGTTCACCCATTATTTTTTTCTTTTTTAAAGTTTTTTATTGGTGTTCAATTTGCCAACATATAGAATAACACCCAGTGCTCATCCCATCAAGTGCCCCCCCCCCCAGTGCCTGTCACCCAGTCACCCCCACCCCCCACCCACCTCCCTTTCTACCACCCCTTGTTCGTTTCCCAGAGTTAGGAGTCCCTCATGTTCTGTCTCCCTTTCTGATATTTCCCACTCATTTTTTCTCCTTCCCCCTTTATTCCCTTTCACTATTTTTTATATTCCCCAAATGAATGAGACCATATAATGTTTGTCCTACTCCGATTGACTTATTTCACTCAGCATAATACCCTCCAGTTCCATCCATGTCGAAGCAAATTCACCCATTATTTCCTCACATATTTTCTCTGCTCCTTTCTCTCTTCCTTTGGGACTCCTATGATGCATATGTTGGTCAGTGTCCCACAGGTCCCTAAGGCTCTATTCACTTTTCTTCCATCTTTTTTCTTTCTGTTTCTGAATCTTGATTATGTCCATTATTCTCTTTTCAAGTTTACTGATTCTTTACTCTACCTGCTTAAATCTACCTCAAATCCATCTAGTAAAGTTTTCATTTTGGTTACTGTACCTTTTCAGCTCCAGAAATTCTTCAGTTTCTTTTTAGGTTCTCTCTCTATTGAGAGTTCCATTTTATTCACACATTGTTTTTTCTTTACTTTGTCTATGTCTTTAGGTCTTTGAGCATCTTTAAGATGATTATTTAAAAGCAGTTGTCTAGTATATCTGCCATTAGGTTTCTCCACAGTTTTCTTTGAAAGGACCATACTTTCCTGTTTCTTTGTTATGCCTTATGATTTTTTTGTTGTTGAATACTGGTCATTTGAATTTAATAATGTGGGAACTCTGGAAATCAGATTCTCTTCCTTACCCAAAGTTTACCGTTTTGTTGTTGTTGTTGTTGTTGGTCTTGTTTTTTTATTGTTTTAGAGTCTCAGTGCCAAGAATCACCTGAAAGTATAAACTTAATGTCTTCTTAAGTCTTTTCTGAGCTTTTTTCCCCTGGGTATGCAGAGTCACTTTCTAATTATACTGCGAATGCAGTGGCTTTTGATTGTCCTAGTCTTTAATGGCTGACTCTCAAAAGAGGAAAAAGCAAAAGATGAAGAAGGTGAAAGAGGGCCCTTGAAATCCCCTGAAATTCACTTCAGCCAAAGGAGAAAGGGCTTGTAACAATGGGTGGAGATGCAGCAAAGGTGGCTCCCCAACTTCTTTGGAACTCTCTGATCAATTAACAATCAGATCAGTTCCCCAATATTTGGAAGATAGAATCTTTTTCCCCATCCTGGTTCCCACATTTGTGAAGGTTGCTTCAGGAACACTTGCACAGATGCCTGCAATATGGCTGGGGGTAGGGAATGAGTAACTGCTACTGTGGTAAGAACTGAAATTGACTAAAATTAGTCTCAATTTACAACCCATATCTTCCCCTGGATTTTGGAAGCCTTTAGTAGATTCCAGAGTTCCAAATAGTTACATCAGGCAGATTCTGACTGGGCAAATGTTGTCTAGGTAGGGAGACCAATGCCTGGTGCATCCTATTCCACTCTTCTAAGAGGCTAAAACATATTTTGTATCTTATTGAATGCCTTTTGGGGATCTTCAGATAGGATTGATTATATATAACTTTTCTGCCTTTATAACAATAGTCACTTTTATTGACAGATTCCTAATAATAAACCATCCTAACATTACTAGAATGTAATCCTCTAACCATAACTACTGAAGCAAATGTAAACAGTAAAACTTGATCCCAAATTGCATACTGCAATAAGTCGCTTATTTCAGAATAAGGGCATTAATTAATTCTTTTATAGATGCACATGAGTTTCAACTTGATTTCTCTAATGTTCTGAGCACTAATTGGATGAAATTATCATTCTTATGGTGACATTTGAAACCTTGGGCTTTTTCCTAGAATATAGAAAAGAAAAATTTTGATAACAAAAAGATAGAATAGAATCATTAAATATACCTGATCCAAAAGAATGCTAGAAAGAAAAAAAAAGCAAGGAATGAGACACCTGAAAACAAATAGTAGTGTGGAAGATTTAAAATCCCAACATATCAATAATCACATTATATGTAAATGGTCTAAATACTCCAATAGAAACAGCACCAGACAGAACAGATACCACTGGAAATCAGGACAGATGTAATCACAGTGAATGTAGATGAAAAGGAAAAGAGATGAAAGCAATTAGAAATATGTATTAGGGCACCCCGGGTGGCTCAGTGGTTTCACGCTGCCTTCGGCCCAGGGTGTGATCCTGGAGACTTGAGATCGAGTCCCACATCACGCTCCCTGCGTGGAGCCTGCTTCTCCCTCTGCTTGTGTCTCTGCCTCTCTCTCTGTGTCTCTCATGAATAAATAAAATCTTTAAAAAAATGTATATTATATATAGAAGACAGATAATTCAACATTAGAATAATGAGAAGAAAAGATGACTCAAATATATAATACAAGAACAAAGCCCCTGAAATGAAAAAAGAAAGTCAAGCAGTGTAAACCATCAGGCAATACATCAAACATTAAAGTCCTCAAACAATATAACATCTCTGAGCCTTTCTTGGAAAAAGTGCTTAATAATGACTGTAAATAAAAGTCTCTTCAAAATGGAGAATCTTAGAGAAAAACAAAGAAGCATGATGGCAAGAAATCCTTTTGTGAAGAACTATTACTAAACAGCTTAGAAACGATTAGAAAAGTAATTATTATCTTGGATAATATAAAAACATAACTGTATTAAGAATTGGAAGTTGGAGAAAGGGGAGATGGAGAAAATATCAGTCATTATCTTCCAAATATTTAAAAGGAATATAAAGTTTTTTTAAAAACCTGAATATTTCATAATCTCTTAACCTTGAAGGGATCTTTTAAGAAATAACCTTTGATTAAGAAATAAATATTTGAGGGCAGCCTGGGTGGCTCAGCGGTTTGGCGCCGTCTTCGGCCAAGAGCATGATCCTGGAGACCCGGGATCGAGTACCACATCGGGCTCCCTGCATGGAGCCTGCTTCTCCCTCTGCTTGTGCCCCTGCCTCTCTCTCTCTCTCATGAATAAATAAATAAAATCTTAAAAAAAAAAAAAAAAAGAAAGAAAAATTTGAGGGTTGCCTGGGTGGCTGTGGGTTGATTGTCCTTGGTTTCAGTTCAGGTCATGACCTCATGATTGGATCTGGCCCTACAGAGGACTCTGTACTTAGCATAGAGTCTGCTTGAGATTCTTTCCCCTTCCTCCTCTTTCCCCCTCTACTTCTGCCCCTGCTCGCACTCTCTCTCTCTCTAAAATAAATAGGTGGGTACCTGGGTGGCTCAGCAGTTGAGCATCTGCCTTTGGCTCAGGTCATGATCCCAGAGTCTTGGGATGGAGTCCCGCATCAGGCTCCCTATACGGAGTTTGCTTCTCCTTCTGCTTATATCTCTGCTTCTCTCTCTGTATCTCTCATGAATAAATAAATAAAATCTTAAACCAAATAAGCAAATAAAATCTTTTTAAAAATAAATATTTGAAGGTTAATCCTACAAAAATGCTTTTCTTTATTTTTCTGTAAAGCAAATTGAACTTATTCTCTTTTTTAACAAGTAGGATGTGTAACAAACCCTTTTATATTAAAAAAAATTTCTTGGTTTCCCTCCATCTATTTTATATACCTATACGAAGATGTCTGGGATGATGTATGCCTAATGTGAACAGTGGAAATTTCTGGGTATTTATTGCAATGTGGGAGTGACTTATATTTTGACCTTTGCCTTTTTGAATTGTTTCAGTTCTTTTTTATGAATACATACCTATTTTATAAAAACAAGGGTGATTATTTTGTGCATATTAAAAGACATCTAATGAAAGAAGTCTAAGTACGTACAGTTGACCTTTGAACAATATGGTTTTAAACTGCACTGGTCCACTTACATGTTGATTTTCTTCAGTACAATACAGAACTAAAAATGCAGTTTTCCTCTTTATGATTTTCTTAATATTTTTCTCTAGCTTACTTAATTATAAGAATATAGTACATAATACATATAACATACAAACATATGTTAGTTGATGGTATATGTTATCAGTAAGGCTTCCAGTCAGTAATAGTTATTAGTAGTTAAGTTTTGCAGGAGTTTATGACCCAGCAATTGCACTGCTGGGGATTTACCCCAAAGATACAGATGCAGTGAAACAGCAGGACACCTGCACCCCAATGTTTATAGCAGTAATGTCCACAATAGCCACATTGTGGAAGGAGCCTCGGTGTCCATCGAAAGATGAATGGAAAGATGATGTGGTCTATATATACAATGGAATATTCCTCAGCCATCAGAAATGACAAATACCCACCATTTGCTTCAACGTGGATGGAACTGGAGGGTATTATCCTGAGTGAAGTAAGTCAATCGGAGGACAGTCATTATATGTTTCGCTCATAGGGCGAATATAAAAAGTAGTGAAAGGGAATAAAGGGGAAAGGAGAGAAAATGAGTGGGAAATATCAGTGACGGTGACAGAACATGAGAGACTCCTAACTCTGGGAAACAAACAAGGGGTGGTGGAAAGGGAAATAGGTGGGGGGGTTGGGGTGACTGGGTGATGGGCACTGAGGGGGACACTTGACAGGATGAGCACTGGGTGTTATGCTATATGTTGGCAAATCGAACCCCAATAAAAAAATATACAAGAAAAAAAAAAGGTTTGTGGGAGTCTAAAGTTATACATGAATTTTCAACTATGTAGGTGGTCAGGCTCCCAACCCATGCACTGTTCAAGGGTCAGTTGTATAAATCTAGATTAGTTAACAATGATAATTCTGTTTTTATTTATACTCATATTTTTTTTCATTTCTGATTTTTTTTAAGTTTTTGGTTATAAATGAAGTTTTTGGTTATATATAATACTAAAATTGTACCCTAAATCATGATCTTTAGGGGCTTTTATGTTACAGTAAAACTGAAGCAGAAAGTATGCCTAAGGGGATCCCTGGGTGGCTCAGCGGTTTAGCACCTGTCTTTGGCCCAGGGTGTGATCCTGGAGTGCCGGAATCGAGTCCCAAGTCGGGCTCCTGGCATGGAGCCTGCTTCTCCCTCTGCCTGTGTCTCTGCCTCTCTCTCTCTCTCTCTCTCTCTCTCTATGTCTATCATGAATAAATAAATAAATCTTTAAAAAAAATAAAATAAAATTCATTAAAAAGAAGAAAGTATGCCTAAGAGTCACCTCATGTATAAATAAAACATTCAAGCAAGCACAGTTGTTAAAATTTATTGAATTTGTGGAAACAAAATTTTTGTGTTAATATCAAGTAAATAAACTAATCTCTGAAGAGGCCAGCTCATTTTTCAAATCTCTACTATACTAACACCTCAGAGATTTCACACATTCAGCTTCTCTCCTAGATTTCATTGGAGAAGCAGAGCTAAGCAGACCATAGTCATTAGCATAATTCATTTTCCTGACAGTACTGGGTCCTCTTTGTAGCCATGAGACTACAAATATATTAATAAACATATCACTGATGACCATAATAAGAATAATACATTTTCTTTAGAATAGTGTTTTTATTTCTATTTTCAAGCATCTTCTCTTACCTCTCTGTCCCTTTCCCTACTCCCTTCCCCACAATAACCAGGAAAATGGGATTCTGTTACCTGTATACACGTGTAACATTACCTCATTAAAAAGAGGGGCACCTGGGTGGCTCAGTCGGCTAAATGTCTGTCTTTGGCTCAGGTCCTGGGAGTGCCATATCGGGCTCCACACTCAGCGGAGAGTCTGCTTCTCCCTTTCCCTCTGCCCCTCCCCCTGCTTGTGCGCGTGCACACACTCTCTCTCTCTCAAATGTAAAAGAAATTTACTTTAAAGAAAAAAAATAGAATCTTCCTCTTCCACTCCAAACTTTCAAGTAAATTTGCCTCCCTAAAGATGCTATGAATCTTGGAGCTTTGCTGCTTCATCCTGTCTCTTTGACAAGTACAGCTTTAACTTTTGTCAGTTTTGTCCTCACTGTTATTCTCTCTTCCCTCTCCCCTCACTTGTACTGTCTGCAATGAGAGAATGAGAGATTAGCCTGGTGCTTGAGCAAGTCCTATGCTACCAACATACATACTCCTGAGTAGGAGTTTTTTACCCTACATGGTGACACAGGTGCTTGGTATAGTGTCAACTACACTCAGGTGGTTTTAGTTTCAAACTACTTCTTTATTTTTGCTTCCTGTGGAATCTTCTCCAAATTTTTCTTTAGTTTTTTTTTTTTTAATTCACTCAACAAATATTTACTTTGTGTCCTCCACTATGCCAAA